>NC_137461.1:252903484-253445984 GCF_964235325.1 Thermobia domestica
GATGGTACTACGGACAAAATTATATCTGTAGGATGGTCTATTCCTCAAAACTACTACTCTAATGTTTCACAAGCTACAAGCTACGAGTCTGAATTTCACAAGTTCTTGTAATTTCTGTTTGTCAAAAGTTTTAACTAATCACTAAGTAAGCAGTCACGTATCAAAACTACAATTTAATTAACAAATAGGCCTACGTAGAAAACCAAGTACTATTTTGACATTACTGCCGGTTTGGCTATTTTAGTCCGGACTTTCAGGACCCATCACCTACATACGTCCCTGGGCATTACAACATTTTTGATAATGGTTATGCCTATGCAAAATTACAGTACCGTATATTGTGTCAGGTATGCATGCATTTCGAGTCGCATTGAAATGTTAAGTAGTTCAAAACTTGGGAATCTTTCAGTACATTCTTACCTTTAATAACACAGAACATTACTGTTTAGAAGCAGATGGTAATGATAATGTTTAATTACAAAGACATTAAATATAAATACAATAATAAATCAAAATATTATTACTCAGATCTTTAACCACTTTCCTTTCCTTTTATTTGTTTATTGATATAACAAAGCGTTTAATGATCCTTCGTTTCCTCTTTTTCTTTTTTGCACTTATAAATCCTCGTACGCCATTGTGAAAAGAACAAACAAATAATTGGTGCAATTATTACTCACCTGTTGTTACAATAGCGTTATATTTCCAGCGAAAGTGTTTCACGATTCGCACCAGAGCGTTTGCCATCGAAGCTAGCGAAGGAGTGAGCCTTGTAAAAGTAGCGTATTTCTTCCGTTCAGACAACGCATTCTGGAAGGAAAAAGGGAAAAATAAAATTGAGAGAAGTGTCAATAAGATACTTAGCTAACATTATATAACTAAGTTTTGTAACACAGATATAAATGGAACGTTTATTAAAGCATTTATCAGAATTTATTATGAATCTCGTTGAAGAATCAATCATACATTTCGGTGTTTTTTAATGATTTCAGATGTTAAAATTTTAGTCCGCCAATATTACGAAGTCTTCACAAAAGCAAAATTGAACTCTTCTTAAACAGTTGACAAGATCTCGGGATTCCACGTATGAGATATTTGATATTTACAGGAAGAAAAGTACAAATATCCTTTATTATAGGCAACCAACATTGCTTAGCTACTGTACAGGTTGCATAGAAACTAGCGACTTAAAACGATATGGATAGATACTGATCAAGTAACCGTTATCCATGAATATATTAACGGATTCAATTAACGAACCCGATCGAGATAATTCATTTAGCTGTTTATTGCAATAATAAATAAATAAATAAATAACTCAAAAATGTATTTGTATAATATTCATCGTGTGGAATAACGTACAAATTAACATTATAATGTTGTAAGGTCCAATAATGTGATCCTCATGAAACTGAAGCAGGAACATTAGAAATCACAAGGGGCTATGCAAGGTTAAATGAATCATTTCCGACTGGAAACGTATGGCCAAACTATTGAATGTGGGTTTCATTGTTTCTGATTTTCTTCACCATACTTCTTAGAACGTTCACTGCCAGGTAGTCAGTAGATGAGTTAAATTTCGTGCGCAGCATTTTTGAAAGCCTTTTATTCATAAATAACAGCACTTTATGTTTAGTGACACTGCAATAAAACAGTTGACTTTATAGCATTCTTTGTATTATTTTAGAATTTACAAAATATATGCATTTTTGCTGAACTTGGTTAGTTAAGTGGCTTAATTATCAAAACAAAAATAAGTGTGAAACAGAATAAATATACGACAAACGTACCAAGCCGAACTGGAACTCTGAGCTTCAAATACATATCTTGATTCGAAAGTACACAGTGAAGATTAAAACTAAGGATGCGCATACGAAGTAATGAAGATAAAAGAAAAGGCTTATCTTAAACACAAAACACAATATTTGATCATTATCTTTTGAACAATAACACGCTCGTCTGCTTTCATATCTTACAGTTTTTAAGGTTCTCCGCCATAACACCACTTGTTGCGTAGGAAGGCAACTAAAAAAAGTGTGAGGACAACAAGTTGAAAACTTAGTTCTGCAGGAAAAATGAACACATTGCTAACAAAAGGAAAACAGACAAAGATTAACCACGTGTTGCCCACTCCATGATTTTCTTACAATGTTCCTTCATTAGTGGTGTAAATACCACATGAACTCTGTTATTGAAGAGTGCTTGTCAAGCTCATATCGCAGGGATTTCCAACGGCTGAGTTGCGCTCTAACTATCCTAAAGATTCGTTTACTGTTTGAGGAACAGTTACCGAAAATGCTCATATAATCTCACTTGTTACTTAATATTTAAAAACGAAGCATCTGCACTCTTTCTCAATTTCCCGTCCAAAATTTGGAGTCTTGTCTTTTTGACTTGCTCTTGATAGTCCAAAGTTCTGTTCAATTTCTGTCAGGAAGTGACACGCACTGGGTTTTCGTATGTTATCATCAAATTCCGGGTACATACTTACGTCCGTTAGTTTAATTTCTCTCCCATTGCTATGATCCCTGTTGGTGTCAAGCCTTGGAGTTTCTTTGACAGATGATTCTGGTTCCAATTCATACATGTCCACTCTGGATTGTTACAACTTGGATGCTTTTCCTCGGGTCGACTCCGTTGTGCGTACATGTTAGGGTCACGATTCGAATGAAAATCGAACGGTCAAGAAGTTGTAATACACTCTGGTATTCTATGAGTAATATTACTACTACTAAACGCGTTATTGAAGTATTGGTCGAAACCTGGCCTAAGCTGAAATGAAAAATTAGTTACTGTTTGCGGGGAAAGATAAGGTTTATGAATACTACAAATACCTGCGGTAGTAGTAGCGTGATGGTGTTCGTGGCTCGTGAAATTCCTACATTCCCAACTGGTAGTGTATCACCCATCGCTTGATTTAGTAGGACTATTTTCGCAGAAGTTCTCTCATCCGCTACCTACCACAGAATGCATCTCTAACCTACGGAGTTCTCTTTCGACTCTTGCTAGGCGCAATCTAAATTAGAGTGGGACTCTCTCAACGGAGCTCTGAGATTTAACTGATCCTACTTCTAATTCAACAACATTTATTTTTTTCAGCTCGTTGGTTCACCTTGGAGTTGACACGGGTAAATTCTCCTTTTACATTCCCAAATTTTCACTTAAGCTATTGACTTTCCGAGCGACCTTATTTTCTAAACCATTCTCGAGTTCTTTATCACTGTTAGCGATTTCTTGAGCACCAAATAGTGCATGGGTCAGATGTGATCAACCTTCATATTCTTTAGACATTTTTCAAGATTTTGTTATTATCCTCCAATTCTTTCTTGAGCATGTTTATGATTTTTACAAAGAGGTCGTCATTGGCTGCTGAGCTAGCTTCACTATTACTAGTATTGTTACATGTATTACCTCCTTTCTGAACATATGAAGTGTATGTAAAATGTACAGTGTTCCTACTCATGACATCATTGAAGTCTTCTGAGTTGAAGCGCTCACATTCTAAGACCCTCCATTTAACACATATACTACATTGCACTTAAATCAGCATCACGACAAATGTTTTTTCTCACTAGCTTCACTGTCGCTCATACTGATATGATTTCTAGATACACAGATGATAAAATTTCAAAAGAAAGTATCACCCAAGATAATTAAAACTATAACTATTACTTACATCTACATTAATAAAACTGTAGTGTTACTTAAATCTAACGTAAAATATTACATGTACTCTCTCAATACCAGGCACACAACCAGAAATTTTCATTGGGTGGAGGTCCAATACTTGAAGCCCTTGAATGGGTTTTGAACGGATATTATTCTGTATCTAATAAGTAATTGTAAAATCCTTCTACCTATATTTTCAGAAAAAAAATATGATAGAACTAGATTGTTTATATAATAGAAAGAGTACAGGTAAAGTGTAAAATCAAATGTTCATGCTACATCAATCATTAGTGGTGTATCATGGGCGCGGTGGCTCAGTGGTAGAGTGTTCACCTCCGGTGCTTGGGGTCCCTGGTCCGATCCCAGATTGCGCCGTGTGGACTTTGTGGTGGACAAACACCGTTCTCGTGGGTTTTCTCGGGGTTCTCCCGTTTCCTCCCACTCTTCATTCCACCATTTCACTCATTTCTCATAATCACCGTCTCCTTTAGCCTAACCGGCATAACCGTAGGACGTAAAACTTAAAGATTTCATTTCATTTCCCTGTTAAACAAATATAGTTTTATTTTAAAAGTGCACAAATGTATGTTAGGAGGTTTTTTGGGGGATCTGAACCCCGTGAACCCCCGTGGATGCACCCCCGCTCAATATATATATGGGCTAGTTTAAGCTTAGCTGCATGTGTGATAACATTTGGATCACACTTTCTCTAGCCATAACCTACAACTGTAAAAAACCTTCTCTACCATTGGTTTCTGACACATTGATATCTTTAACTGGGCAGACTGAACGAAAGCTAAAACAATTAATGACCAAGGCAACACTTGAGCTAATCATCCAATTACGTCGCACTTTGGCTTTAAAATATTGGGTAACACTTCCTGACTCCATTCTTACTGATCATTAGAGATAAATGGATTCCATGTTGTACACGTAAATAAACTGTCTTTATACGCTGATCTGTGTAAATGTGTACTATGCAAAATGCTGCACCACGGAACATTGTCACCGAAATGTCAGTCTAATAGTGGTTTTCTCACGAATCAACTAACTGCGAAATTAGTCTTGATAGGATGACATGATGCGGGAAAAAATTGTTCATCATCAGAAAGGTACTTTTGATTGGATAGGAAAGGGCGCGTGACAAGAACTACAATGTAGGATGATATTAATTCGACCAATCAAAAATTAAATAATTGAAGTTTTATCCTACATTGTTACAATAATGAAAAGAAATGTAAAAAGAAATCCATAATTGCGAATAAATTCAAATTACTATATTTTCCTCATATAAAACATTAAAAATTTTAATAGACTAATATATATTTTTTCTGTAATATTTATTATCTGCGATAAAAATATCAAAGACAGGCTACTTAAACTCAAATCACCTTACAATCACACTTATCAGCACGGCTTTCTACCATAAAGCTCAAATCTCGCAAACTTAAGTATTCTTTTTTGCTGTACAGTTAAATGCATGAATAACAATACTCAATTAAATACAATCTATTTTTATCTCTCCAAGGCCAGGTGATTCTATCAGTCACACTCCTCTTTTCCACAAGCTTTCCAATAGGTTTAATATACATGGTAAATTCCTCTCTTTAATCACCAGGTGATCTCGGGGGTACCTCAGGGGAGTGTACTTGGGCACCCTGCTATCTGTCCTGTATGTGGACGACCTCTATTCATACTTACCAGCTAATCCTAGTGACCTTTTACATTTTGCTGACGATTGAAAATTATAGAAAGAAATATCGTGTTTGCATGACACAATTGCCCTACAGAAAGACAAACTATCTTGTAGACTGCTGTGAAATGTGGCAATTGAAACTTAACAGCAGGAAATGTGACAAAAATATTCCGGTTGCCTGTTAGACAGGATAGAAATAAAGGAATATAACATGATATGAAAACACAGAATAAAATAAAACACGTGTAAATGATCTTGCTGTAGGAAATTTACAACATTACAAAAATCGAACTAGAAAACTTTCTATATACCTTCATGATGAATGTTATTAACTAACATTCGAGGAAATGATACTCAGAAAGAATTATACACTGCGTTATTTCGTATAGGAAAACAATCAAATTTCATGGTTGACTAGATATCCTTTTATTAAGCCTGCCATACGTCCCGTAAAAAACGGGACAGTCCCGAGTTTGGACCCGAGTGTCCCACCTCCCCGTAAATTTAGTCGGGTAGGCAAATGTTCCGTATTTTAGTCCCGTACTGCGTATCCAAAGACACCACTAACATCAATCAGATATATTGCAACAGTTCTAGTTCAATATTTCTTACCAGGTTTGGTTGCAATAACACTAAATGGCTGGCACTGTTGCCGACTCTTGGAAGAATTATTAGTTTATATCCTGCTCTAAAGTACTTTTTCCTGTCTGAGATAAGGTCTTCTTATGCTTTAAAATATTTTTTTAATGGTGAAGAGTCAGAATTGTGGTTGTGGTTTATTTGTGAAATATTTTTGAGACAAGTATAAGAGAAATTGGAAAACAGCATGCATGTATTACTGTTGTGTTAGCATGTTTTGAACTTCTCATAATGAAGGTGAATAGGAAAGATAATATTTTTTTTAGTATAAAAGCTAAACCTCTGTTGAAGGACATGTATGAATCTGACAAACAAGTTCAAGGTAGATTTTATACACAGGATTATGTTCACATATTCTACATTGTACTGTACGATTATCTAATTTCTGGGGAAAAGCAGTTTTCAGATCTCCGCACATTAACTTCGTATACTTTGAAATCAGAGCCTGAATGATCAAATGTTGAAGAAACTATATCATTAATAGAAAATATAGGTAATATGCAAGTTGACAACACAACATTCTTTGACGAATCTTCTATTATTAAAGGTATTGTAGCAGAAGACATGTTTAAATAACTGGAAATGAATGTCTGTGTTCAACATCTTCAAGAAAAGATTTATAAATGTAATAGTTCTACCAAAAATTGTCGAATTTTGTCTCTGTATTCCAGGGTCAAATTCACGAATAGAATGTCTTTTTTTTTTTTTTTTTTTTTTTTTTTTTAAATAAACTCTATTGGTTAAGTGAGAAAACAAATATTTCGGAATTCACCATTGCAAATGCTTTAATTCTGAAGCAAAACTTGCACTTTTCGTATACTTAAATGTACGATTATTTGTTCAACAATAAAAATCTGAATGAGAAAATCTATTGTAATGATAAATACATGTAAGTTAAAGAATTCCTTGTGTGTCTATTATACAAACAATATGTGCTAAATATCATTGTCTATGCAATTGAGACTTACATGATATTTTTTATTCTTATTAATAAACTATTGAGATATAGTACAACTATATCAGGATTGTTACTGTTATATTTCTAGTATTTCTTGAGTGTTGTCATGAATATTTGGTACAAGAAGTAACGTTCATTGTTGAAAAAAAAAAAAAAGAAAATTATATTTCGTGCAATATATGAGTAAAATTTCATGTACTATTGTTTTTTGTGATAACCCTATTTATTTTTTTAAAAAAAAGTATTTGTATTTCTAGTAGTAACACTTAATTTTCTTTAATCCTTCTAGAATACGCACTAATGTGTCAATGTATAACATTGCAGTACATAATTTTTCTTTCGTCTGCTAGAATCTTTAATATACATATTATTTGGGAAGCGTATTCAGATGCAAAAATCTCATGTAAATGCAAAATACTTATAGGAATTCTTGATTGATTTTATAGGAGTTCTTTGGGGATCTCTTTCAGCAGCACCCCTTTGAACCCGGTTCTTCTACGCCAAATGCGTGTACGCTAACTGCTTAGCCACGAAGGAGCTCTCATAGGAATTCTTCACTCATAAAGTTTTCTGAGAACAGATTGTACTACAAATTGTTCGCTATTTCTTTATATTATTTCAAATAAAGCAGGGGAAAATTACTTGTATGATTGGAGACTTGGATGTGTGTTTGTTGGGAGAGGGGGACGACAGATCGAAGGTGTCCCGTATTCTCATGAAAACAATAGGGCTGGTTTACCTTTTATTTCCTTGTCATGTATAGAAAGAAGGGTATTTAGCTGATTTTTTTCTTTATAGCTGCATAAAAATGCAGAACTTGGATAATAATAATAATAATAATAATAATAATAATAATAATAATAATAATAATAATAATAATAATAATAATAATAATAATAATAATAATAATAATAATGAACACCAGGGGAAATTGGAAATACGAAACATTTGTTCCTCTTCTTTGTATGAATGGTGCTGCTACGTAATTCTTACGAAGATGAAGATCTTCATTTATGTACCACTCTTGTTGTTGAGTATACCGTATGAGCCAGTGTTGGGCTACAAAGTGATCGGCATTTTACCGGCTGACCCAAGGATGTTATAAAATAGAGGATCTGCCCATATGTATCTTCATCCCATTGAACTAATGAAGCCAAAGAAAAAAACGAGTATCGGCACGTCTGATTGGCTACTCTCGTTCCCGCTATCGTCTGATTGGCTACTTTCGTTTCCGCCATGATTGTTGGCTCAAAACGTTGCGATCTTATTGGGCGGAGTGGACAGAGTAGGGATGGCGAAACTGTGACGTATGGCTTCAAGATTTTGTTGTAAGAGCAAATCCTCTATTTTATAACATCCTTGGGCTGACCAGTAATTTTGCCATCTACAGCTCTTTATTTCAAGATCTAAAATACAAATATTCTTAATTTTGAGAAGTGTGAGTGGGTGCTGGTAATTTTATTTTTCAGAGTTGGCAACTCTAATCTGTGCATACTTAATAAAATTATTTGATTCTTCTTCTCTTGTTAATTATCATACATTTTAACACTTTATTATCTATATTTCTTCAATTCATTGAAGAAAACATTTTATTGAAGTTTTAATACACACAACACCCAGTAACATGAACATGTAAGAAAGTTATAAGAAAATGGAATGAAATCTTTAAGTTTTACGTCCTACGATTTTGCTATGTAGGCTAAAGGAGACGGTGATGATGAGTAATGAATAAAATGATGGAATGAAGAAAGCAGGAGGAAACGAAAGAACCCCGAGGAAACCCACCCACACGGTGTTTGTTCACCACAAAGTTTACTTGGCGCGAGCTTGGATCGAACTAGGGATTCCAAGCACCAGAGATGAACGCTCTACCACTGAGAGAACGTGATAAAAAGGTGAGAGGCTTTTAATTACTTGTGTGCACACTCATATGAAAAGTTTTTTTATTACTTTTGTGCACACCCAGATGAAAAGTCACTTTAAATATCTTTGTTTAGATCCATATGAAAAGTTGTTTTAATTACTTTTGTGCACACCCTATGAAAAGTTGTTTCAATTATCTTTGTACACATCAATCTGAAAAGATGTTTTAATTACCTTTGTGAACACTCTTTGAAACGTTGTTCTAAATACTTTGCACACTCATATGAAAATTTGCTTTAATTATGGTTGTGCACACCCATATGACAAGATATGTTTTTTTTACCTTTGTACACACTCCTATGAAAAGTTGTTTCAATTATATATGTGCACATCCACATGAAAAGTTGTTTTATTTACCTTTGTGCACATCCATATGAAAATTTATGTTTTAATGACCTTTGTGCACATCTATGTGAAAAGTTGTTTTAATTACTTTTGTGCACATCCATATGAAAAGTTGTTTCAATTATCTTTGTACACATCAATCTGAAAAGATGTTTTAATTACCTTTGTGAACACTCTTTGAAACGTTGTTTTAAATACCTTGCACACTCATATGAAAATTTGCTTTAATTATGGTTGTACACACCCATATGACAAGATATGTTTTTTTTACCTTTGTACACACTCCTATGAAAAGTTGTTTTAATTATCTATGTGCACATCCACATTAAAAGTTGTTGTATTTACCTTTGTCCACATCCATATGAAAAGTTATGTTTTAATGACCTTTGTGCACATCCATGTGAAAAGTTGTTTTAATTACCTTTGTGCACACCCTATGAAAAGTTGTTTCAATTATCTTTGTACACATCAATCTGAAAAGATGTTTTAATTACCTTTGTGAACACTCTTTGAAACGTTGTTTTAAATACCTTGCACACTCATATGAAAATTTGCTTTAATTATGGTTGTGCACACCCATATGACAAGATGTTTTTTTTACCTTTGTACACACTCCTATGAAAAGTTGTTTTAATTATCTATGTGCACATCCACATGAAATGTTATTTTATTTACCTTTGTGCACATCCATATGAAAAGTTATGTTTTAATGACCTTTGTGCACATCCATGTGAAAAGTGGTTTTAATTACTTTTGTGCACATCCATATGAAAAGTTGTTTTAATTATCTTTGTGCACAACCATATGAAAAATTGTTTTAATTATCTTTGTGCACTTCTATATGAAAATTTGTTTTAATTATATTTGTGCACACTCATACGAAGAGTTGTTTTATTTATAGTTTGCACCATCATATGTAAATTTATGTTTTAATTATCTTTGTGCACACCCATATGAAAAGTTATTTTAATTACCTTTGGGCTCAACCATATGAAAATATACATTTTCATGAGCTTTGCAAGCACTTATATGAAAAGTTACAATTTGATTAGTTTTGTGCACACCTATACGACACATTAAGTTTTAATTATCTTTGTGTACATCCATATGAAAAGTTACTATTTATTTAGCTTTGTGCACACTCATATAATAAGTTCTTTCAACGCCTATGGTCCCAAGCACCTATATCAGTAAGATTTCTTTAAAGTAATTGTTTTGTAATATATCAATTTCTATGTAAAAATTGGTGAAAGATGGTAGATTTACTTCGGTTATGAATTTAAACTACATTGTAACAGTTAAATATTCTCTCTCTATTGCAACGAATAAACAATTCAATTCATCACTCGGAAACGAGCACTGAGTATCGTAATTTTAAAATGAATAAAGCGACTGTTCAAATTTTATTACGTGATCAAATTCAAAGCAGAAAACTATTGAAGTCATAAATGGTAAACAAGGAATTGAAGCCAATAAACTAAGTTCGTTTTTAATTTGGTATGCGAGTTGGTATGTCAGTTTTATCTTGTGATAAAGTAGTAAGCAGTGACATCTAGCGGAGTTTTCTAAATAATATAAAAATAACCTTACGTATTGTTTCAGCTCAAAATTCTTGTCACAAAAGGTTAAGATAATTTCACAAGAAAAGAAAGTTTTTAGTGAAAAACCAAGATGAAATAACTTGAACAATTTGTTCATTTTTGTGTGTCGTGACATTGTAGCAGCAGTGACATCTGGTTGCGATAATGAAGACATCTTCTTTCAGATTTGTGAACTAAAGTAGTAACAGTGGGAAATTTGTGATATGTTTCAAAATTGGAGCGCTGATCTATCTGGATGGATATCTTCATTTAATTTTAAAAATATTGTTTGGACTCTTGCGACTGTTGCTTTCCTATTTCTGTGCGGTTTTGGTTTGGTAGTTGCCATTGTGTGGATGATATCATTGATTTTATTTTTGGGATTATTTCTTACAATAGGTATGCTTATAGTTGTTACGTTGCAATACCCGCACCTGGCCATTATTACAGTGCCAACAATAGTTTATCTTGCTCTTCAGATAGGAAGTATTATGTCAACTATTATAAATGGACACGTTACGAACATTTTTAATCATGGTGTGCCGGTGCGCGACGTTGCGACATCTAATGATGTTGTAGAAGAAATAGAAATCATTGAAGAAAGACATGAGGACTAGTGGCGACAGCAATAATTACTGTGAATTATATTAATCTCTTAAATATAAAGTTAATATGAAATTATCCATAACTAACTAAAGTGCATTTATTTTTTAAGATGTATTTGACTCCGTCTTTGAATTTATACTTTATTTGGAAGTATAGCATAATTAGTTGTCTCGCTGAATAAGTGACTAAAACAGGTGCGGATCCAGAAATTTTTGTTAGGAGTGCCGCGAACAGCTTTTTTTGCAAAAACACAGCACGATACATTACTATGAATACTACTAATGATAATAATAATTAACAAAGCATTAAAAAGGTGAGCACTAATATAAAACACAATGTATATAAAGGTCAGTTAAGCGGAAATACTTTCTTGTCAACGCTGTAAAAATTACCAAGCTCTCTATCTATCTATCTATCTATCTATCTATCTATCTATCTATCTATCTATCTATCTATCTATCTATCTATCTATCTATCTATCTATCTATCTATCTATCTATCTATCTATCTATCTATCTATCTATCAACGAAAAGCTATGAAGTGCAGTAGGGATGTAGGATGTAGGATTTAGATTTCTGGGCTTTCGGCATCTAAGGCCATTTAGCTCGTCAAAAGGGATGACATCCCTCGGCGAGCACGCTATCCGGGGAAAGGGAAGGAAGAAAGGAAGCGGTCTGGAACCTATAAGTTAGGTACCACACCGGCATTTGCCTGGTGTGAATGAGGAAAACAAAGAAAAACCTCATTCAGGGTAGTTAGCTTGAAAAAGCATTTTACACTTTTTCGACCGAGTGCCAACACCGGGAATCGAACCCGGGACCGCTCGCACCGAAGGTGAGAGCGTATGTGAACTGCAGTCTTAAACTTACATTTTAGCTTAATGTTTCTAAACGTCATTGCTTAAAAACGATCAGTCGGATCATATAAAATTTTCACTTATTTAATACAGTAAGTCTAAAATGTGCTTAAAGAATCCGCCAGCCTTTTTAAAATTTCACGTTTCCAATTCAGAGGAACTAAAATCGTACTATTTCTTGTATGCTATGATTGGGTACTTTGAAACCTATGTTTCGTAAACAGTATTCACTGATATAAACATTCTCTAGTACTTTTTGAATGCATAGTCTGTCGAAAATATTTCTTCTATTCATAAGACTCTCTAAACCCCAATAATCATTCCAATATTCATAGCTATGTGAACAGTACTCATTTTCATCTTAAAGCATAGCAGTCGAATAAAACATTTTTGTACAGCTTCTATCATGTTTGTTAAAGTTTTAGAAATGCTGTTTCAAATTACTGAACCAAATTCTAGTTATGATATTACAAGTAATTTAAATAAATACACATGTGTTTTATCTCTTTGAAATACAGGCCACTATTTAGAAACTTTAACTGACTGTTAAATGTAATACCTAGATCTTTAATAATACTTACTTTCTTTAGTGTACGCCATTGACCTCGTATTTACTGATAAAATATTGGGTTTTATTAGTGTGTGTCATAAATTTTGTTTTCTTACCATTATTATTATTAGTATTATTATTATTATTATTATTAATAATAATAATAATAATAATAATAATAATAATAATAATAATAATAATAATAATAATAATAATAATAATAAGTGAAACTGTTCGGTCTTCCAGGAATATAAAATAGCTTGTGAAAAGGTATTCCTTAGTTAAAAACTTTTTTTTTTCTGTCAGAAATACAGTCCATCACGCTTTGGTAACATCACCTCGTGCTGAGCCTAATGATCCTAGAGAAAACTTCGTTTTGCACACATTTTGTAGAAAACTTTGGAAGTTGATTGTTTATCGTTTCATATTTTACTTTCTTTCTTGTTTTTATTTCTCGTTTGGTGTTTTTCCTTCTTTCATGTATTCAGTTGGTTTGTTCATTATTTTATCTTGCCAGAGCACAATTTTCGTTTCTTGTCATTTGATTTTTGAGAAATAAAATGAAATCTTTGAGTGTTACGTCCTACGGTTATGCCGGTGAGGCTATATGCGACGGTGATTATGAGAAATGAATGAAGAAAGTGGAAGGAAACGGAAAAACCCACGAGCACGACGTATGTCCACCGCAGTCCACACGGCGCGAGCTGGGATCGAACCAGTGACCCCAAGCACGCTTTACCACTAAGCCACCATGCCCCCTGATTTGATTTTTGACTATCACACACTCCACAAACTACCGCTTCCTCAGTAGCATGAACTTTCGAGGTAAAAAGTGTAACTTAGCACTAATTTCACTAATTAGCACTAATTAATATCTATTTTTCGTCTCTAGAGAATTTTGTTGGCATGTATTCTGTATATACGGAAAATCCCATATATGTTGCCAATTTTGGCGAAAATGCTCTTTATCTCCTTCGAAAAAATTAATGCCGAAAATCCCACAAAATTGAATTTTCTCCATGGGATGGCATTACTGCCTGTAACGAGCTGACGCAGCTAACAGTTGAAAGTGATATATTATTTCTTCCATAGATGGTACTCTATGTCATCGCTAGTGACGATACTTCAGTGTCAGGTCGGAACATGTGGAAATACCCTTGTATAGTCAGCATCATAGTCTGGCTGCCGTTTACCATCAAATTTACTACTAGGTATTTTTTTTTTTTTTTTTTTTTTTTACAGAGCCTCTGTGAACGAGGGTACAAAGATAATTAACTCCAACCTAAACAGAGTCATTTCACATTTTGCTTACGAGGGGCAAGACTCTTCAGCACGTTTTTTTTTTGTTAGTATATAACTGATTAAAAAAATATGTATATCTCAAATTCAGGTTGATAATTGTTCCTCCTGATGTCCCCAAATGACGCCCTTGTCCTAGGGAACCTGGGCTTCCTAGTTAATAGGTAGATGACTACTTTCGGACTGAGCCACCGCGCCTTTATTCCACATTATATAGTTTCAGCTACAGTATTTCCGAAAATTATAGTAGCTTTTTCGGTAATAGGCGGAGTCGCATATGTTGTTATGATAAACAGTGTTGCCAACTGTCAGTATGTTATGATCTGTTAGTGTTGCCATCTTGGATATTTCTACCCAATTTTGAGAAGAAAACACTGTTTCAGAAGCATTGAGGGGAAACCAAATTCAGGATTTCGTGGGAAGAAATATTTCTATATTTTTCTCATATAGAAAAAATGTTTTATTTCACACAATTCTGAAAGATGGACTCACGGTATTAAACGGCCAGCATTCATTAAACCATCTCTTGTTTTCTCTTTATCATTTTCAAACAAAAAGTAGCTACATTTAACTGTTTTATCTGACTGTGCAAGAATTCAAAATAAAATATGTAATTTCGTAAATGGTAACCCCTAACCTAAAAGTTTTCCTGCAAAAGTTCTTTGTTTTTTTGATGATGAATAAAATTTCATTATCATTTAAAATCTTTGGGTGTTCCTCAGGGTTCCATGATAAGGAATGATGTGGGGTAAGCAGAGCTATCTATTCGATATGCTTTCTCATTATTTTCTATCTCACCTTTTGTTCGTTATCCATGTATATGTATTGGGCGTTTTATCTAACCGCAAGGACTCATAATGGTGGTCATTCAACAAACAGCGATTCACAAGAAAAAGCTTTTTTTCTTTGTTTTGCCGTGATCTTTTGAATGATGTAAAGAATTTACATACTTTGTACCTGTATTTAAAAAAATTCGGATGACCTTCCTAGGAAATGAAATTAAATCTTGGGGTTTTACGTCCCACGCTTATGCCGGTTAGGCTAAAGGAGACGGTGATGATGAATAATGAATGAAATGGTGGAATGAAGAAAGTGAGGGAAAACGGGAGAACCCCGTGGAAACCCACGCACACGATATTTGTCCACCACAAAGTTCACTTGGCGGGGGCTGGGATCGAACCCGGGACCCATGACCTTCCTAGGAACCATGGTAGGAGTCTCTGTAGGGCAAGGAGAGGACTCTCTTCGATCAGAGATGGAGTGGGTCAGTGGGTCTTGGGTCAAGATTGTGAATGGGTCAGTAAATCGTGGGTCAACAGGATGTAACCTATTGCGTTCTACCGTAATGCACTGACTCACCGACCTACCAACCCACTATATTGCTCTCCAGTGCATTGTAGACAACATCTGGTGAACATTGGTCAATTTGTCTACGTTTTATTTTAAATACCTCTATTTCTGTTCCCTTTTCATTTGTTCCTGTTTTCTTACCTGAGATGAGTAAATCTAAGTGAGAAACGAACTTCAGGCTCCTTTGAATGTTGATATTTGTAATTGTAATAATAGCAATAGGACTTTCAATTTGGCTTTCGAGACACAATCCAATTTTACACTGTTCTTTTTTTTTTTCCTTTACGTTGCCCTGCTTCTCCTTAATTTGAGATTTTCAAATTTCATATTATTTTCCACTGAAAAGTATCTGTAATTCAACAATTAAATAACTATGTCTGATAATTAATTTGAAATTCATCGTAATATGGAATATGATAAACACTTTACTATTTCATACCGTAAAGGTCAGATCCACTCGTATTATAACAGAGCGGTGCTTGAGCGATTGACGTAGAGATTCAAACTTCGATTTTTAGTGATAATTCCACAGAATTGTTTTATTACAAGTGTAAAATCTTTAGTCAGTGAAGAGGAGGGCATGGATCATGGATCAGAGAGTGTCATGGTGAGTGGTAGGTCACAGTGGATCACTGTGGGTTGTGGGTCACGGTAACTGATGGGTCAGTGGGTTCCATTCTTTTGTCTTCAACGATTTGCATCCAATTCAAGATGAGAGGGTGCAAAAAATTATTTCTACATCCATTCATTTTCATTAATCATCCGTTTACTGTAGTCCAAAAAGCATAATCGTGGGACGTTAAACTGAAAAAGATCGTTTTATTTGCATTTTCAACCGTTTGTGATTAATAAGCACTCGGTGTTTTATGTAAAAAAAAAAACACCTGATACATAAAAGAGAGCTTCAATCTCGAAGTATGTACGCTTTGAAATGTCTCTATTCGTGTCATGCATTAACAAAGTAAATGAACTCGGAATTTGAGTGCACTACCCGATTTTACGATTTCCAATTTACTGTTGTAGACAACACGTCGAACTAAGCCTTGAGAAATATCTTGTTTCCCACAGTCTCACTAGAGTATATAACCGTCTTTACAGTCTCAGTGACGCGTTAACTACAAACAATCTCCATCTCTCTTATGTCTACACACACACTAAAGGAACTTGATTCAATAAACTCATCGTCCATAAGCTCTATTCTGAAGCTCACGTTTGAACTGAATTCCTTTTCAAGCTGGTTACTCAAAGTAAGAACATAGTTATAAATAACTCTTGTCACACACTTTCAATTACATAGCGTGTTCTCTGAGGTAGCAACTCTTCTGACAGTGAGTTTAAAGTGGAAGTCTTATTAACGTCACCGGACGATACTGAAACGAAACGAAATCTTTTGTTTAACGTATCACAATAGTATCCTGTAAAGTAGGCTAAAAGAAAACGATAAAATGTATTGCTCTGATATATTATCTGCATATGACGGAGAAAGATATTCAAAGATAATTGATATACTTCACTCAGCTGAGCAAACTATATACAGAGTATTCTGGGAATAAACCGACAAACTTCACATACGTGATCAGGACCTTAATACAAGAAGAAAAAAATTTTATCTGCGACTTTGGCCGGCAACGTCTAATTACAGAGATGTGGCCAAAATAAGGTAAGTACTGGAATTGATGGTAGGATGGCTAAACTGAATAAAACAACGGACAGACTTGATATGTGTGTTCAGGATCTCAATACAGGGCAAAGGTTTATCTGTGACTTTGATCAAAAACGTCTAATAAAGAAGAAAAGGTCTAATTCTACCATACGATCAAATCCGTTAATTATAGTGAGAAAAATCCATTATCCGCACAGCGGTATATTGTTCAAATGTACAGATTTCTTATGTTTACCACAGAAATCTGTACGGAACGTACATTATTCATATGCTACATACGTACTGCTCCTTTACCGCTTAGATGTTACATCATGCTGCTGCAGATGTCTGACAAACAAAAGTCATCTGTATATTATAAAGGTAACCAAAAAAGTTCTGTCGCCTTTTCACCCACCACCTTAGAACATCCATATGTCACCCAAGACGTACCTGGAAGAACAAAAATAGTCCCCATCAGCATTGACAACCTTCTGCCAACGTTCTGGAAGGCCATAGATTCCATCCCGGTAGAACTTGGTGGGCCGTGAAGAGAGGAAGGTATCAAGTGCATTTTGCATCTCTACTAGGAATTTGAACTGGCGTACTCTAAGGTAATTGTCCAAGAAATGAAGCACATGACAATCAGACGGTACAATGTCCGGAGAGTATGGCGGATGCAACCATCGAAGGCGCTAGCGCTTCCTTTCAACTGATCATCCTAGCCACGGAGCTAAGCGTTGTCCTGTAACAGGAGGACCCCTTTGTGATTCAGAAAACTCCAGCGTTTTGAGGGGGCTTTTTTGAACACGGCTCAACTGCTGACAGTACACAGTTCCATTGATGCTCTGACCAGTTGGTAGCAGTTCCCGATGCACGATGCCGAGAGCAGTCCACCAAACACAGGAGGACCTTCTTCTGGTGCAGTGCTGGTTTCATCTGTTTTGGAACCACTTCATAAGATACTAACCATGGATGACGGCGCCGTGGTTCTTTGTACAGGACCCAGTTCTCATCCAATGTCAACATCCTGTCTAGAAATGGCTCCTTCCTCAGAAGAGACAGCAAAGAACACAGGTGTCTGCTCACGTAGCCTTCTGGCCCGGAGTCAAATCCTGTGGGACCCATCGATCCAACTTGTAGTGCTTCCCAAGTTGATAGAGGTGCTGCCAAATGGTTTCTCCACTCACATTGAATTATAGTCCCAGTTCTTCAAATGTCTGGCCACTGTTCGCCCTAATTGCTGCCTGAAGATCTTCATTTTGTACATGTGTTTGGTCTTCCAGCATGTTGTGCGTCTTGGAGTGTTTCGACACCGTCCTTAAATGTGTTAAACCACTACTGCACAGTCTACGTAGTCACGACGTTCTCACCAAAGGCCTGTCATATCTTCCGCTTCACTGCAGCGGCGTTTGACCCGTTTGAACTCGTACAGCATACACGCCCTTATGACGCTCTGGGGAGGTCCCATGTTTATTCTCTCCTTACGCAAGTTCACGGTGTAACTTAACTGCCGCAACCAGTTAGTATGTTAGATATACCAATAACAACTGACCTTCGTCTTATCTCCATTCGCATTCAATTCACGGTGAGAGGGCCAATTAAACACAGTCCTGCACAAAAAACGGCAGAACTTTGTTGGTTACCTTATACATATGTCAGCCTAATGTTATATACGTGCATCTGTATGTGAGATCGTGACCGCCTATATACAGATCTTTCGTTCTTACAGGAAGTACGTTTATTGAACGGCCTACATTTCTGTTCTTTCACACTTTTTTTTTCGCAGCCCACCAAACTTTACATCATGCTTCACCACTGTTGGAAAGGAGACTTCAAGGCTACGGACACGTAATTTTACAGAATAGTGGCACATACCTATATATTGAATACGTGTTACTAGGTTAAATATGATTATATGAGGATCAGTTGGAGCACGATTCGTAACAGAAACTCTTATATGGAAATATGTAACTATAGGGCAATAAACATCTCCTGAGTAAATAGTGTCTTTAAATTTGTTTTTGTACAGATGCTGAAACCTAACTCAGAATTTATGTATGTACTCTTATGAATGTAGAGGTACTCAGTTGTGGGTGGATAAGTTAAGAATAATTGTGGCACAGTTACAGTTTATACGTGCACTATAAAGATTTTTAATAATCACATTCATGCTTCCAATCTCAAACACTTTCCCTAAATTTTTCTATGTTTATTCCAATCAAACTTATCTATTTAGAATTTACCCCCACGCGTAGTTTTTGCGAAAAACGTGTTTTTATCGCTTTGAAAAGTATGACGTTCCTTTCTATAACAGCAGTTGAAAGAATGGTTTTCTGTTCGAACAAATTGATTATTCTATATCCATGTGCTGTCGGAAAATACACTGTAAACTATGAGAATTATCTATTGTTGATTTGTCTTCTTGATTCAACGAGGACACACACATTCGTATCATTTATACATATACTACTTGTAAACGGAAATGAATAATAATGAGAGTATCGTATAGATAAATATGGTAGAAAGGAAACGGAACAAATCAGAAATCCAAAGGATACGATACTGTATAGCACAAGATCACTTCGTTTGAGATTGTCTCGGGGTAACTTTCGCAATCGAATCAAATCAGTGCTGTGCTGCTGAACTATCGTTCTCCTCATTCCATAACGTTGAAGCAAGCATTGAACCATGCAACAGCAGTTTGACACTAAAAACGTTTGGCGTCTCTGTTTTCCCAATCAGTATTGTAAACCCAGATAAAGACAGTAAGGGAATCACACGATGTTATATATGGGATATGGAATATGGATAGCAACTTTTCATCATATCCTTTTGATACAGGCAACCAACATTTCTTTGCCGATATGAGGGTTGCATAGAAGGTAGGAAACACAATAGATTTTAAAGGGATATAGAACAACATCGGTAAAGTCACCGTTATTCATAAAGATGTAAACGGATTGACTCTATTAACAAACTCGACTGAGATAATCGATCTAGCTGTCTATTGAAAAAAAAATATAATTCAAAAATTCCCTTTTGTTCAACAGTTATCGTGGGGAGTAACGGACGAACTATTTATTTATTTATTTAACACACCTATTACAGAGCCCAAATGCTCCAATTACAACAGGTGAATACAAATACAATATACAATTGAGAAATTGCTAAATAATCTATTGGATTAAAATAAATATAAGAAAGAAAAAGAAAAAAGAGAAAAAACTAATGTACTAACAATACAATCTTATAAGACCCACTATATAATCTTAAAAATAAAATCATAGGGAGGTAACAGGTATGAAATTGAGTATTGTATGAGAGTTAATTTTTGAGTAAGCTTCGTCTTGCAATAAATACGAAACAATTAAACATTATTCTAAATTTCGTTTATTTATTTATTTATTTATTTATTTATTTATTTTTGAATTTGCATATAAGTATATTTTCCTACTATCGTTGCCGTATTAAAAATTTATCGTAACGTACAACGAACTTTTGGATATCCTCCTCATAGAATGGTAGTCAGTTACTCTCAGGTGTTTTCATTTCTTCATCAGTGACTAAATGATTGCCACCCAGGAAGGTCAGATTACTCCTTGGAAATTATGAATCAACTGTTTTCCTGGATTTTGCTTTCAACAGCTTGCACGATATTCTCAGTTACTACAGATGAGTGACCAGAGTGTGATTTTTCATGGACGTTTTCCCGAACTTCTTTGAGCAATCTGACTCATTTTCGCACTCTACTATCAAACACTCCATTGTCATAATATCTGTTGATGAATATTCGCAGCTGTCATGCAATCTGCTGTTATTCACTTTATGCATGACCGTATTTCACAGCCGGCGGGCGCTTGATTTTCTTAAACATTTAAACTTCTACGAAGCGTACAGACTGACGTTGTGAATGAAATTATTTCCGATTGTACGCAAAGTGGGGCATTACATTTTGAAAATCATATCGTTCAAATGTTCTCCTCTGCTTCGGTGAACTGAATGGATTACTCTGGATGTACTGAATGAAGAGTTCCCCGGATGCGTACTGTGAACTGGGCACCAGATCGTGTGATCCATACCCCATGTAAGGGCATGGCCAGAAGTTAACACACAAAGAAAAATATATCCTGTTACCAGGCAAATATGTATTCATTGCAATTACAAACGTAATGATGGAGACATTGTTGACAAATCATCTTACTTGCTACAATGCTGCATGGTCCACGGTTTTCAATTTGTTGCAATTTGTGGCATATCCTCTTCCGCATACTTTGGAAGGACCAGAAGTTCAAATTCCGCAGCTTGGCTTTGATACAACCGACGAACCATAGTGCAGTTTTGGCTTCCCACCCACCATCAGAGACGTCCTCAGCCAGCAGAGACCAAAAATACTCTATAAGGCGTTCCTGTGGGAGTTTAGTGGATTGGTGTTCCGTGGTATGAATGATGAAAACAACCAGACAATTGTTTTCTTGGCATAATGGCTGGTTGTGAAGTCTGGCCAAAATACATAGTTATCACCATGATTATGATGATGTGGTAATGAATTGAAGCAACTTCGGTAGATACATCTTTATGTACATGTTGGCTGTGATTGCTGCATCATTAAGTATTGACGAATGTTTTAAATTCATAGCTGGAAACCTAACTGCTGATTCTCCATCTAACGATATCTCATTGTATGTTAAGCTCTGGAGTATACAAATTATTCCACCAGAGCACGATTTGTGAATGATAGTCTTAAAGTCTTGTATCTGGATGGCAAGAATAGAGTGTTTTATGTACGCACATAGTGTCTCATACATGTTGAAAGCTGCAACGGTACGTAAAGTATTTTATCCCAACTCGATCCACTTCGCTTGCATTGCACATGCTCTCCAATGCGTTGGTGAGAAGGTGAAAGCCAAGTTTCCGGAAGTCAACTAACTTATTTCTTCCTGCGAAAAATGTGTTTTTGAAGGCATCACAACATGTGCAAGTTTACAGAGAACAATTGCCAGCCGTACCACTTCCTCGAAAACCTTTATTATTAGATGAGGCACTTGGATACAGGCAAGTCAGTTTTACAACAAACATTTTGAAGAAGGCAAATCTGTACTTGACTTATTTTCAGTGGACTCAGCTGTATCGGTATACACTGTTCAAAGTCTCTCCAAGAATCCTAATCTTGCTTGAGATACGGAATACATAAACAGTAATTTTGGTTGGATTGCTACAAGTATGAACAAACTTGAAACTGTTGGGCAGTGGCGTATTTAAAGGGGTGGCTATCGGGCTCAAGTCCCCCAAAATAAATTTGTTATATGCACAATTTCATTAAAATTTGTTTGCACCCAAAAGGAAAACAATATAAGTGTTTATTCACGTGTTGTGTATAGCCCCCTCCCGAAACAAAATCCTAAATACGCCACTGCTGTTGGGCTTGCTTTCCTGGAAGCCATAGAAATATATGAGGACGCAGGAAATAAATTGGCTGCTGTCGGAGATGTGGGAGAGACAGTTCGAAGAAAATTTGAAGTGATGACTGAAAGAGTCCAGGTTACAACAGCTTATTAGCAGTAAGTCTCATTCTCAATTTTGAAATAGTTTATCCTCCTAATGATAATTCTCCTAGCTCCATTGACCTCCTGAAGTATGCTCTGATTACTTCCTGCAACATAGAGAGAAGTTTCTCTGTGTAGAAGAACAAATTGTCTGATCGGCGACAAAAATTTACTTCTGAACATCTGGAAGTGTACATAGTGACATATTGTAAGTTAAATAATTGAACATATTCAAATCCTGCCTGCCCCAAAACTAAAAGTTACTTGAATATTTGTAAGTGCTTTTCGAGTTTAAAAATGTGAGCAACGAACATTTACTTGTGAACATTTTGAAATTTAGTTTATGGTGACATGTTGTAAACTAAATAATTAAATGTATTTAAAATGTGGTTAATATCCGAATGAACATTGTAGAAGACCACGAACAGTTAAGGTAAGCATTCTAATAAATTGTAACTTAAATTTTTGTAAGTCATTTTAAAATAAACGTATTCCGTTGCGAGGAAAGAAGTTTAAAAGAAAATATGATATAATGTTAAACATAATATTTATAGAGCTTATTTCATTATGAATTTACACTTTTTACACATTTAAGACATTTTTATTACATATTTATGGTCATATTTTAGGGATTGATATTGTAAAAAAAATCCGGACTCCACTGATCAGTACGAGGCTATATCAAAATTCCTAGATTGAGATATAAAATGGGTAAATTGGTAAGAGTGAAACACGCAGTGGGGTGTTAAAGTACATTTCTCAGTTGATAAGTTTCTGTATCGTTGCTGTATGAGAAATCAGACTCTGGAGTAGTTCTATGGTTAACTCGCATGTACGCGGTCTTGCTTCTGTTCGAGAAATTTTAGTATAGTGCTAATAAATCAATAAGGAAAAATTAACTATTTGAATTAAAATCTACAACCACAACGTTAAAAAAATAATTGTTTTGGGAACTAATTTGCTGACCACACATCAATCAGTAGAACGCGTGTCACCTAACGGCATAATCTTTTATTTTCCAGAATGTTTAGTTTGTCTTTGTAGATAGAATAGAATTCATTAGGAAAAAAGACGTTGTAGACCATCAAAATATTTTACAAGTCTGGCAATACTGCACGATAGGTAAACCTAATTGAAATAAAGAGACAAAGATTTAGGGAAAGTGTTTGGGATTGGAAGCATGAATGTGATAAAGCGTGATGTAAGGTTTCGTGAGCTGCGAAGAAGTTTGAAAGAAACCAAAATCAATGATCAAATTCTTAACGTGCTTCGCTAGATTTGCGACTTGAACACTTCTCCTTCCGCCAGACCTAATCATATAGTCAAAGAATGATTAAGAAGAGATAAAATGAAGTCTTGTGAAAGCTATCAAGATCATTTCGTTTTTCCTTAGGTGGATTTTTTCTCATCAAACTCTTCCCAGCCTCACACATTTTCGCACATTATTCCAATCTTCTTGAAGGACATAGGCTGGCAATTCAACGTGATTCAACGAATTTCCATTCGTCCGAGATAATGTGTTGTTAATTTATATATGGATGTGTTTGTGTTTGAGAATACCACCTGTGTTGAAAGAGAAACTACCTTTTGCGTACAGCTTTTAATTACCCTTCTTGAGTTTGCTAATCGTCGTGGGAACATTTTGGAATCTCCTGTTTCCGTGAAAACGAAAGCGGAAAATCCTCGCTTCACTCTCTGAATGGGAAATAATACACCATCAGTCTCTTTTACAGACATTGCTCCTTCTCCTCTTCCCCCTACATCAGAGACAAAAGCACTTAGACAAATGAGAAAATCAAAGATCACAGAAGCCGCACAAGTTTTCGTTTTAGTTCTTAATAATCATTTTCTCTCGAATATCAAAGTGCATTGAGTGGAGCTACTGGAGAAGTCGGGCATTCCATTTATTCTTTTTTCCATTCAAATGCAAACTGATTGAATTAACTGATACTTTTATAGAATGTTTAAGTGCAACTCAGAGTTTCCTCGTGGCTAAGCGGTTGACGTACGCGCCTTTGGCGTGGAAGATCCGGGTCCGATTCTCGGCGAGAGTTCATGTACTTCGGATTCCGTGTTAAGCTGTAGTTCCACGTCTTATATAGCCTCACTTCTAAAAGGGACTCAAAACCAAATGAAATCAAGCGCAACCCGGGATGTAGTATTATTGTTCTATTTTGTTCTTTATTTTAGAAAAAAACATATCCACACTGGCGGAAATGTGTTCAAGATCACCCAGTAGAAATTCAGATCTGTAATAAAATTGCTACACAAGAAGAAAGTATTGATTCCAAAGTATTGGCACATCTCAAACTAATTAAAAACAATGTTCAAAAACCTTATAGTACTCATAATTCGTATTAAATTGTGAAATTGCAACGAGCAGACGCATCAGCAATTGCTCGAGCAAGAAACCAAGCGTACGAATGCTGAACGACTGTTTGAGTTATGGTATCCTGCGTTCTCTTTAGATCTGGTGTAGGTAATCGATGTTCGTTACCGGAGTCCGATTGCCAGTATGGTGCTGTCTCAGAATATTACACAAGCACTTGATAAAGCTTAGGTCCGGAGACCTAGTAAGAAATAGTAGAAGGAACATACATAGTATTCTACACTGGATTACCTTGGAAGTATATTCGGGCATTACCCTGATGGAAGATAAAGTCACGTACAAGGATAAATAAGGTCGGAGGGCAGAATTGACAATGTCAGGATCGTAGGACTTACTAGTCATATTTCTCTGAATGAAGTTAAGAGGTGAGGAGGTGTTTAAATTATTACCCTTAGAATGCCAGGTGTGAGTCTTTATGTCGACTGCAAGCATACACTGGATTTTCTTACTCATCTTCACATCTACAGATATACACACGGTCGTTACTGTGTGCAAAACAGAAACAATTGCCATCAATGAATACTACGCCCTCCTTTCACTTCGCCACTCCAGAGTCTTTCCTAACAGAACTGAAGACGTTCCTAGTAATATATAAATATCAAAGGTACAAATATCAAATCCGCTTAACGAGGGAATTTACTTTCTTGAAATATTGAACTATATTACATAACTGTGATGTATTTAAAATTTTCTTACATCCATATTCTTTTCAATAAAACGCAGATTCTTTGTCATAATTTTTCGTTAACAGGATTCGAACCTATGCTAAAATGAAGATCTACACGCAACTCCGTTATGCTAATCACTATACCAAGAAGTCTTCACTATAGAACTTGTTCATCTGTGTATATTATTACCTTGGTAATCTGCATCCCGTAAAAGCATCAATTTTATATCACACAATAAGCCAGATCATGATTTCAATTGTCTTTTTGTCATATTTTATGACGTTTTCGTAAATGGTAATTAAATATTTACTTGACTGCAACGTCCAAATAGTTAATATCTCTACTCCAAATGATAATGTTACTCTGTAGCAAAATGGAGGGAAATTAAATTTCCCTGTAAGCAGAGATCTGAGGGATGTAAGCATCTGTGTATTTTTTTAAAACTTAGTTCTTTTTTCGCCGTCTAGGTTTCTATGGCCAGATGTGTATAAAAATGTAAATCTACACAAAATTAAATGTTCACTAATATCGAACCAATTTTTAGAAACTTTTATAATTATATACAGTTATAATCAGTTATTTTCCGAACAACCAAATAATATACTAGCGTCACAAATAGTAAGCCCAACATTGGGAAACAATAGGCTAGCCAACTCCCAAACGTTGGCTTTACGTTGGATTGATCCACTTTGCCGCCCACTTGACAACCAATTCAATTGCCAACGTAGCTCCTAAGAAAGAACTACAATTACGATCCGAACAATAGCAAACGTACGGCCTATTAAATTGTGTTGTAAGGTTATAACATTTGCTTCTAAAGTGGCCGCGAAAATCAATGAAGCCTGGGCTCTACACCAATCACACAACTGCTTTGCCTCACGTGTAATAAATCGGAAGAATTCGGAACGATTCGTTGAGCTGTGTTCCGAACTCACACTTTGAGAAAAAGTGAAACAATAAAAGTGCACAACAATGTTGCCAAACTTAGAAGACACGGTGACCAAGCGACAAAATAAGTACTGAAAAAACTATAACATGAACACTAAGAATTATTCGAATTAAACGGTAACAATAGTAGTAGCAAAAATATGAAACAACAACAACAACAAAAATAAACAAAATGAAACTTGGCGGCAATACAACTCTCAGAAGATGTTCTCAATATAGCGTGAGAAACGAGACTGTCAACATTTTGGGCTGTACACTCTTTATGTACCCAATGTTACATGAAAATGCAACATTGCCATTTACCTGGACTCACAACATAAGTGAATGAAGTTACTGTCTTTTACGCTAACGTGTCGATGGCCAGCCCCCATTTAAAACATGACCCTATTCACCATACTCTTACAAAATTGATCCAGCTCCTCCATCCCCTCTATTTACGGCAACGTTGAATTTTCGTTTAACATTGGGCGCATAAAGAGTGCACAGCCCAAACAGCTAGTCCGATTTTTAAAAAAATCCTTCACTTTAGCTTGAAAACATCATATTTGGAAACTGTTTTTCCTCTTACATTTTGTTGTAACTATGATAATAACAGTTACCCTATGTGAGGGGACTTTTGAGACACCCTGTATATTTAACAACTACGAACGTAAGATCTTTGACACTAGAGATACATATATCAACAAATATATTAAAATATTAAATATATGTATACTCTTCAAGTCATACAAAACTTTGCATTATGACTAAAAGCTTGTACGGTAAGGTAAATTTGGTTTGCAGAACTTTTGTCTGGCACTGGCTTCCCCTTGACTGTTATATAACCTTCATTTCTACTTTATTTGAAAGATAATGGACTCTAGATTTGGAAAATTAATTCAATTTTAACATTAAATTCACTTTGATTATATTAATAGTTTGGCAAACAGAAAAAAATATATAAAATTTCGAGAATAAATGTTTCTAGTCTGGTTATCCCGCTTCTTTGAACCCCCACACATTTCAACACAAACAACACGTATACTTAGTAATTACTTGAGACCTTTGTGAAGGAATCGAGCAACAATATACCAATACCTGAAGGATTAAACGAGAATTACTAACCGAAGCATTAAAAAAACACTAATTTTACTTTACAATCTCTTAGAACATACCTTAAGGTTCAACTTTTAAAAAAGAGTAGCGAGGTAATTGGTCCGCCTCACAGCGATAATGCGCATTATGTATTAGAAATTTACACAAAAATTAATTATTTTGAAGTGCAATGGTGCATTTTCACCCTTAATTTACAGCAATCTTGAGGGTGTTTTTTTTTTTTTTTTTTTTTTTTTTTGTAAGCTCTATAGACTTATATAAACTTCGGTAGAAATTTCAAAGTGATACATTGCGTAGATACTGAGATATGAATTTTTGTATTAAGCTCTACGAAATATTAGATGGCCTCGAGAACGACCGGAATGCCTGAAATTCTGAAATTTGGTCTCTTATTTCTCACAAACTATTAGAATTTCGGAAGAAAACTTTTACAGGTCTTCATATCTTAGTAGTGTTAACAAGTACACAAAGATTCATTAAAATCTGAATTGGTGGGTGACATGGCCTGGATGATTTGACATGGAATGAGCCCAGATCATGAAGATAATAGGAGAAAGAAGAAACAGCATGCTTGGCCATCTTATTCGGCACTCCGATTGGATCACCGTGCTGATAGATGGAAAGGCAGAAGGAAAACCAGGAAGAAGAAGACCAAGGATAGAATATCTGGAAGCAGTTACGAAGAAGAAGCCTTATCAAAGTATGAAACAGCTCTTCCAAGCGAGAGAAAAGTTTTAAAATTTCCATATTGCCCACCTATGGTTGAGGTGAACAAGAAAAAGAAGAAATCTTAATGCACAAATTTTTATATGCAACAACTAGTACATTACATAATCTTTATGCCCTTGCTAATGTTTTACCAGTGTGACTTTCTTGACGAGCCACCTCTTGTCCTTTCCATATATACCAACAAGAAACATTAACAGTGTCAACAAGCACGTACACAGGAATATTTATTTCGGTAGGAATCCAAAGCTGTTTGGGTGGTTCAAATTCAATATAGGATAAACTATACTAAAAGTAGTAAAGTTACTCCTAAATTTAGACTAAATTTAGAAAAAAAAGTCGGAATTTCGGGGGGAAGTATGGACCACTCAGGACCCACATCCTGCGTACCCTACCACTGAACTACCGGAATACTACTCGGGATCATTTGCAGAGCTGCTTGTCATTAATGCCAATTTCAACTTACATCACTATTCCATTTCCGCAGTATTGTAATAGTTCCCGCACATGAGATGGATAATTTCGTTTTCACGTTCCCTTCAATGCGTCAATTGTTTGATTGTAAGTTGAAATGTGACTGATCCGAGAAAAGAACAATACTCAATATGCCTCACTCATAATGTACATCATCCCAATTTCTGCGAGTCTACGCTGATGGGCGGTCAAATGGGCAAAGCATTGACTTCCGCCGATAAAAGTCTTCTTCCCGCAGCCGCACGGTTTGGTTTGACAACCTAGATCCTAGGTATATCACTACGAGCCAATGTTGCGAGTTAGTTGCATTTTGCTGTATGTTTTTCTGAGCCGCTAACAACAGGTAATGGTCTACCTTTGCTAATATTTCCTTGCCCGGCCTTGCCCTAGAATCTGACGTATTCTTGTTAGTTGGAAGTGTGTGCAGTCTGGACACGACATTGTGAGACATGCCAAGGGACTCACTTGCTACACCTTGTGTCTGCCTGTTTTCAAATCTTGCCTATAGTTCTCCACGCCACAGATTCCGTATAAATGTGTTGTCTTGTCATTGTTCCTATTCATCACCACACGACTTCAGCTCACCTCCAATCACTGCCTGTTAAAGCGACAATACTAGCATTCCCATGTGATCTGATGATTTCATATTTTATCGCAAATTTTGATTCGTTTCATGTGACGTCACATTTGTGTCCATTCGTGCGGATCATCCATCACAGGTGTATTGCACTGATCAAGAAAACAATCTTCTGATCACAGCAATGATGATAATAAGGAATACACTTTGCTGAATAACAAATGTTACTAAGTCTTAAAATAACGAGTACGAGTTGTCTATAATAAAATAATGAAAATACTGGATTGTGTTATTATGGAACTGATTAGTCTGTTACATTGGTTTTAGATACTATAACTCTGATTTAGAAAATGAATATACTGATGTTTAAGCAATAACGTCTGGAAATGAAACAAAAAACAGTCACTGTGCATAAACCCAGTCTCTATTTTCACAATAATGTAATACAACGTACAACACATTTAGAATACTCATATCTTTCCTCCACTTAACCAGAATCCCATACTTCACTTTCTGATTTCTCAGCACTGGGACTCTGATCTTTACCATACTACTCCAGAAGTCTCTGAAAGTAAGGTTGCTCTGCAGATAAAAATGAGAACAGGTATTTTTCAATATCCCTGGCTTTAGCAGTTTTGGCTGTTTGCTTTCCAGAACAATACAGGTCAATAGACTTGTGTGCTAATGGAACTCAAACACGTTAGTAACATGCAGAAGATAAGGAAACCTGTGTTGTTTTGAATATCAAACGATAGAGATCAGTTAGATGATTACAACGATATATATAACTCATATAGTGCCAAAAAGTGGACTTGTGCTGTTAACCTTTATTTGGCACTGTTGACCACAAGCAACATCACATTCTATTGCGTTATTCGAACGAATTATAACTTCTATGATGATTTAATTGACATTAATGCTTTCATACAATATTCATATACATGATTTTCAGGTCGCGTCTTTAGATACTTCTAATCTTCGTCAACAGGAGGCAGTCAAATTTAGTATTGTAGAAGCTTTATCTCCTACGTTTCGTGAAAGTTATTTTTTTTTTTAATTTGTGGTTTCTTGCTCTGTAGGAAAATATTACAACGAAACTGTTGGTAATTACTGATAGTGTTCTTGTGATATTTTACCATAATAGGGCAATGCTGTTCAGTAGCTACACATAAGACTTATTTTATAGCAATATTGTTTTGAAATAAACACCCTGTATTTTGTAACCGAAGTACAAAAATTATTTTAAAAATTACGAAATTATGATCAGGAAGACATTGTTCAACCTATAAAGCAAACTAAATATTTTAATGGTAATGCTAACAATGCTTGCCCATTAAAGAATTAAGGAACACACGGTTTCAATTATTAAAATTTGTGGCCAAACACCACAACTTTAGGGAGTTCTGTATCTACACAATCCTCGCATTCCATAAACAATGACACAGAGTATATATAGCAATTCCATAAGACAGCACTATGTTACGTGTTAGATAACTTACTCATTTTTCCAACAAAAATGAAGGATGAAAAATAATGAAACGCGAGTTTCAGAAATGAGTGTAGGAAAGGTTATTTAGAAATCGAAAGAGCAACTTATAACTTTATAAGATTAATATTTGCATTAGCAAAACGCAAATAATTTGCTTTTGCTGAAAGTTATTAGATTTTTAAAAACTGAATGATTAGAATAACAGGTTTAACAATAACAGAAACTTTACTGTAGAAATAACACAGGCATTAAAACAAGAGAAAGATAAAGAAATTTCGTTGATGTTTCAGAATAACAATTTTGTTGGTATAAAGTTTCATAAAATGGAAACCAGAACAAAACATAAAAGATTGAAAAAAATACGAAGTTTCAATTTTCTTTGTAATTTTTTAAAGTTAATTTCATTTATTAAATTTTGATTACCCCAATTCTTTTCTCTATTTTCTTTTTCAAACATATATATCTTTGTTTGGAATTTTGAAGGAAGGGGGGAGGGGAATGCTTGGTAAATTAATAAGCAAAATTCCTGTTGTAGATATTTTTCAGCAAATGATAAATATAGTAAATTCCTTCTGAGATAAACAAACATAAAACATGTCTCTGCAATAAAAGTCAAAGTTCAAAGACTACAGTTTTTTTTTGCTGCTTTCCCTTCTCCTGTCAAGGAATGACAAGGAACGTAACTTGTTAATATTGGGTTTGGAAGTTCTTTTTATTTTATTGCAAAGTACGAGATAAAATGTATTTATGTCAGAGACAAAGTAAAAGAAAAAAGATTTTTTTAAATAAAAGTAGATAGATGGGGAAATCAAGCTTTTTGACAGAAATCACATTTTTTATTTAATAGACAAATGTTATGTTTAAATAAATATTTTTCCACATAACAATTAAAGTAAAGCACTTCGTGTTAAATAATAACGTAATAACAGCGTTAATACAGTAAATGTTACTATAACGAACCCCAATATAACGAAAAGTTGAATTCCAAAATTATTTTTATTGCCCTTTTCTTTTCCCTAAATAATGCGTTTCAGTATAACGAATGAAAATTTAAAATGCAACATTGCCGTTTACCTGAGGGTGAGGGAAGGCAGGATGGGGCGGAACGTGGATAAATTTTGTAAGAGTATGGTGAATGGGACCATGTTTGAAATGGGGGCCGACCATCGACAGGTTAGCATAACAAACAGTAGCTTCATTCACTTATGTTGTGGATCCAGGTAAATGGCAACGTTTCATTTTCATTTAACATTGGGCGCATAAAGAGTGTAGAGCCCAATCGGCTCGTTTGATTTTTAAAAAAAATCCTTCATATTGGATTGAAAATGTCATATTTGGAGACGGTTTCCCCTCTTTCATTTTGTTGTAGCTCTGATAATAAGAGAGTTACCCTATGTGAGGGGACTTTTGAGACACCGGTTTCAATATATATTGGTTATTTTAAAAATGGCACTCACGAACAACAGAGCATAATTCTTCAAATCAAAATAAGGAGAAAATCCTATATAATGACATACCCTCCAGAGCCTCCTTCAGCCGCTGTAAAAAATCAAAATTTCACTATGTGGCAAAGTCGTAGATTAACTTGAAACCATTAGCATTGCTCTACGAATCCACCAAGCAGCTACATCGATTATTATTCTAATAAATGGTGCTAGTGTGAACGTACATCGACTTTAAACTTCCATCTGAAAGAAGTGTTGTAACTATTTGAAAGATTGGAAGATTTTATCTGTGGTGCTTTATCTGGGACGTTGCCACATAGGGCAATTCGCATCTCCGGAGAGGACGCGAAAGGTATACATTTATTTATTTATTTATTTATTTGTGAACAACAACACAAGAGGCGGAGCCCAATTATAGTGTTGGAGCGTTACAAAATAAACTTACAATACTTTTCTTGAACATATTATAACTTGATGTTCATTTTACAGATATCAACTTCTTTGTGTTCGATACTTAATACATAATTTGTTATAAAAAGAGCATCTTCTCCAGATTGGTGACTTCAATAATACGTTGGTCCTTGCCTTTTTGCAATAGAACAGGCCAGAGTTTTCAACACGAGTTTTAAGTGACCGGGCATGGAAATTTAGTATCTATATCAGATCTGTACAATTAAACTCATTTTGTACTATTTTACGAAGAAAGATCAGATCTATCACATTTCTCCTTTGTTCTAGTGTAGGGATACAAAAGTTGTCTATTAATGTAAGATAATTTTCGTAAGATGGATAGATTCCAGTACTCTTGCATACTAAGTACTTGATACATTTGGATTGGACTTTTTCGACCTGGTTTCGTTATTGTTGTTGCGATAGGTTCCAGATCAGAGCAGCATATTCCAGTTTTGATCGGACATAAGAGTAATACATTTTTGTTAGTGTGGTAGTATTGTTAAACTCCTTTCCCGTTCTAATTATGAATCCTTACATTTTTACTTTTAGCTGTATTTTGACTTGTAAACTCTGTAGTCCGTGGACGCCACTTACGGAACACTCTCTATATAATGCAACCTGTTTTATAATGTACAAAATTTTTCTTATTACCTTATTTTATTGTTGTACTATTATGTGAAATAATTTTCATACATGTACGCAATCGATCGAGCAGGATAGCAAATTGAAAGAAGCAAATGAGAGTTTTCCATTAAATAAGTTTTGTATTTACGTATGTCCTATTAATTCGTGTATATAATCTAACTAGCTGAAATTCCTCTTCTTCGTACTGCGCTAATACGTTTATGCAACGTACTTGAAACTCTCGCGCCTTAGGATACGCATTTCAATACAATTTCAATGACAAAAATTCCGTAATGTTAATTGCGTCTCACCCCACTCTTCACTCATTCTCATCCCATACTGAAAGTTATCAATGTGATATCACAAGATCCTTTGAAGGTCCAAGGTTGATAATCATACCAATTACTTTCCTAATTGATTCAGTAGCTATTGTGTGATGGATAACACACACACACACAGACACACACACACACATGATATGTATTTAGACATTAAAGGAAAGATCGCCCCTGTTTCAGAAGAGGAACTGAAGATACAAAGGGCACTCAAAAACTTTTTCACAATGAGTCATAACGTTTTTATGCTAGCACTAGAACCATTTTTTTTTGGTGCACGTACGTGTGTCCTTTATGCTGAAATTGTATAATAAATTTTCTTCTCTATTTGCAGACACGCCCACAATGGAGGAGAAAGTAGGTAACTGCGCCTGTTAACGGTCGGTCATTGAGTTTTTGTACAAGATCGTCGATTACTCAGTCACTCCATCCAACGCAAATTACTTCCTGTGTATGGGGATGAGACATTGGACCGCAGTAATATCCACCAGGTGGCTGGACCAACACGGTCCGGCAGAACATCAACTGCAGTGAATGATGTTAGCAAAAATAATATTGACAGATGTGTAACAACACGACAGTTTATTAAGTGACTGGGCTATCTGAGAGTAGTGTTCTAACATTAATATAGCTTTTAGGTTATAGAAATCATTGTTCCCGTTGGGTGCCACACTTGTTCACAAAGGGAAGAAACAAATCCATTTGGCCCAACACACACAGCAGAAAATCAGAAGTATGAGATGGGAAGTGGTCCATAAACTCCCCTATACTTCGGATCTAGCCCCTTCCGATTTCTTTGTAATTCCCAACTTCGTCTGAAGGCAGTTTGCTAGTGTCCAAAACCTCATTGTATTTGCGGAAGAGCCGTATCATAGTCAGCATCCGGGGTTTTACTAAAGTGTATTTACGTCATGGAAGAACTGTGGGCTAAATGGGTCACAGCAGATGAAGGACACATTGAATAACACGCATATTGTTTGCAAATTGAGTGGAGTGGAGGTAAAGGCTTCACACTTACTTGATTTCGGCATTCATAGAAATGATGTAATCAGCAATATGTTTTGGTTCCATTATTTTTCAGACTTCCTCAGATATCTATTGTATTTTAAAGAAGTTTGGTGAATCAATTTCTGGTATTGAACTCAAGCTGCCCAGTTGACATGAAGATAACTTACCGGGTACGCCATTGCATATTCAGAGTAAATGAACATCAATTAAGGAATATGGTTTACTAAACACTCCTTTCGTTTTTACTCAATTCGTGGTTCATTTAGGAGACACAAAAGCTCAAGAGCTACTTGATGAATCGCTACCACAACCGATACCGTCAATTTGCGGACGTCAACGAAACACAAAATAATAACCATCGGGCAAAGAGACCACGTCCATGCAGTCAACGTGCCACTGTGGAGTCTGAGATTAATCGCCTTGCAGTCCTGTTAAATGTGTTAAACAGAAAGGGCAATTGCACCTGCTCGTGCTTGCCTGTTGCACATAGTAGCGTGCATCTTTTCGCTCTAGTTGATCGTGCTCGACAACACTTCACTCGCACAGCATTTCCCAGGGGCGAATCCACGACGGACTTTGGGGAATTGGCGCTGGGTTGTAATACTGCTACTTAGAGCTACTTTTAAGAGCTCCAAACTCTGGGATGGGTTTTATTTATATATAAAATAAGAAAGTTTTCCCTTCTGGGGCGATCGGCCTCTGCTGGATCCGCCCCTGGCATTGCCTATGATTCGGAATGCTCCTTAATGCACATGATAAATAATATCCGAATGAATACCAAACTTCTGGACTATACTCGTCGCACTTCGGCTTTCAGTTTTCAGATGATTCTTTTATGTGTGAAGTCATCCAAATGGTGACTCTGGGTCATTTTGTTGTAACACCATCAGAATGCATCTTAAGAGCTCTCTGATTAATATCGTCCCTTCATTCAATTGCTTCATGCTTGGGGAGAGAATCAATTCTTTGCTCCGCACAGCATGCAACATCTTGCTTCCCGTATACGTATGGGAGACCTCTGGCACCATGCTATTGCCCTTTCAGAAACTTTAAGAATAATGAAAATATCGATAGAACCTCCCTTGGATTTCAATGGAACGTGCCTGCAAGTAAACATTTTAAAAGTAATAGAAATATCTGTCTGTCTTAGTATGTGTCTGTCTCAGTGTAAACTCTAAGTATAATGAAAATTTCCACGGGATCTCCCTTGGATTTCGATGAAATGTGCCTGTCACACTAGAAACTTTGAGGTTAATGGATATATCAAAGGTATTTTTCCTTGGGCAAGAGAGGGTGTTTGAAAAAAAAATCGAAAGTGCAAGAATCGAATCCCAATAGCACACAAAGGTTGAAATGGGGTTTACGTAATGAAGTGACAAAATTTAAACAAAATCGGTTGATAGCTGACATGCTCTACGATTAGTCTTCACATTAACTTCCAATTAAATTGTGGCTGGTCGTAGCCAATTTTGATATGCGCTTTTCTTGAAACCATATCCTTAGCTGGGTAGCCAATATTGAGATGTGCTCGCTGTAGCTTCAAATAGAATCCTGAGCTAGTCGTGTCGACAAACATTGTAACGCATCTTGAGTAGCCTTCAATTTAATTTCCAATTCTGGCCGGAAGTCGACAAACATTTACAGTGCTTCATGACCAAACTGGAATTGCATAACGGCTTGCGCACAAGAATATTTTTGTATTGTGAATTTAATTATAAGTGTGATTATTTTTGGGCCACCACCACGTCGATATAAGCGTGGAAAAAACATCATATCAGATTATGTCAGATCGGATCAGAAGAATCAGGTAAGTGTGGAGATAATAAAAGCAAAAATACAGCTTGATTACAGTCACATCGCAAGGGATATCAAACACCGTGACTTATTAATTTCCGTAGAAACTCTAATACGACTAAATATGTGCCTCCTGTAGAATATTGTTTAAAAGGAATTCGTCTATTATTTATTAGTTACATAAATAGTTATGACAACTTCCTATATAGTCTGGATTCTTCTGCTCGGCTGGAGACTGACAAGGTGTGTTAAAACTAAAAAACAGTAACTTGATGATCGCTGATATTTCATTGTCCATACCACTAACAGTGAACTACTAGCACCTTTATAGTATTTTTACTTATTTAAATACTACTCCTACAGTTGAGGCATTTGGTGCACAAGAAATTCATGCCTAATTTTTGGTCATTTCGGCCAAATTCCATATTTAAGATCTCTACCTGAAACTCCTTTCAGTGCTAAAAAAAATTCATGTCTAGATATTGTCAATAACTCCTCTAGTGTCAAATATAGTATTCACTTTTTCATATATGGTAAAGACGGGGCAAACGGACATGCTAAGCAGTTTTTTGTTGCTTGTATGAATACGAATGACCGAAGAGAACTCAAGATGTTTCTTACAAACCACTAAACTTTCTACAAAGTAAAGGTATAACAAAGAAATCAGTTTGTCAATTAGTCAAAGATAAATTGAACAATTAGTATACAAGGGTGCAAGATGTCCATATGTCCCATAGGGTGGGGCAGAAGGACAAAAATAGTGGGGCAAACGGACAGTTACAGTTAGAGTTTACAAACCACTAAACACTCTTACATAGAAAGTAAGCATCACGACCGTTTGGATCGCATTCTACATAGAATCAGAAAAAACAATGCTTAACATTTTCATGAGTTAAACTTCTAGCTCCAGCATAACACAATGATTGCGCTACACACACCCTAAGAGTTTTGTGACTCTGTAGGTAACCACGCATTCAATCTTTACCAGCCATTTTTACTTTATTATTGAATGTGTGTTTGTATTTGTTTGCAACAGCAAAGTTGTACGCCAACTTTCGAAATTCGTAATTCGTAAAGTTAACCCAAATGCCATTCCATCCAAGGCGAGAATGTTCTATGATTTCCAAACTTTCGGATTATGTGCGATGACATAACGCATCGTCGTAGTTTATTACAAGGGACATTGCAAGTTGTCGCTGCAGTTGACAGACCGTCTCCTTTAGCCTAGCCGGAATAATCATGGGACGTAAACCTTAAAGTTTTCATTTCATTTTCAATTTATTTGCAGTTGACAGAGCCATTTAGGTCACTGTCCATTTGCCCCGCTAATTGCGTGTCCGTCTGCCCCGCATACACATTGGTTTCAAATATTTCTGACCCTACTCAATAGAGAGTACGTAACGTTCATTTACTCTAGTGGAGCGTGTGCCTATCCATGCTACTGTCTGCTGCTCTTCCCGCGAATGTTTAGCAACTTTCCTTCCTTGTCAAATACTTAATTCCTGAAGTCGAGTTTTTAGAAATCACGTTTTGGGACACTTACTTATGTGTAATTGTTGCCGATTTCCTCATAATAGTGCTGTCAACACACGATATTCAGTGAATTCCACTCCTGCGATGTGAAGTACGAACTATAACCATACACCACACACGACTCAAATCACTGTTACCAGGTTAGTATATTTCCTATTACTATATTTCTTAACTCCTGTCGGTCTGCCCCCACCGTTCCTCTGCCCCATATGATGCAGTGAAAACTAGCTCCCCAATTCGTGTTACTCTATGGAGTCCAAATTCGTGCTGTGTTTTACTTGAGCCGGCTATTTGAACCAAACGTTACTTACATTCAGGGGTGTAATTTGGGAGAGCAGAGCGCAACTGCCACCCCAAGTTTAGGAAATACTTGTTTGTTTGTTTTTTTAAATAATAAATTGTATACTAATGTACGAATAAAACAACGTAAAATTCTTATGTCGGTTATAACGACTCACCAAAGGTAGCCGTCAACCCTGGTACAGTTAATATAAGTATATTTCTATTGGCAATACTCGTTTATACCTTAAAATATCTTCTGATGTTATATTCACTAAGATGATCACCTTTTTACTGAAATTACAAGTCCATGATAAATATTAAATAATTTATTCTTTGATTCCCTTTTAACGTATATTCACACAAACTGTCTTGCAATCAAACATGTTAAGTGTGTAAACAAACAACGACATAGCAACCCATAAAACAATAATATATATTCCTTATGTTAGAACATTCTTCTTTTATTATTTTAATTAACATTATAATATGTATAGTGCTTGTGTAAAAGCACTTTCTGCCCGAGATATATGCAATTATGAATCGATACAAAATATCTCGTTATATAAAATGTCGCTCGATAAAGGGACTAAATATAAAAGTTACATGGAAGCTTGACTCTTATATTTAAGAACCACTGGTCCGTTTATAACAATAACATGATAATATTGTGTTCTTTACATTTTGATCGCCCTTCATATATAACTTCGTTCAGTTATCTCATATAAATACATTTACAATAAAACTTTCATTCCACTATTATTTATCTTTTATCATTAAAAAGTCGTCGGATAATTAGCTTAATAGAATAAGCCTTATACTGAATATAATCTTTGACAATAAAATTTTAACACAAATCAATATAATATAAATAACCTTTGTTTTTAATCAATAATAAATCGAATTATAATTTTTCACATTAACAAGACAGAATTAAAATCATTTGGAAATTAATATTTGTTAATGAGAATTAAAGAAAATTAAATTAAGTAAAAATCAAAAATTAAATGTAACCTATGCTCGGGCGAGCGAAAAGAAGAAAATAAATTTATTTTCACACAAACAGAAGTCTCTTTTCCTTATCATACGGGAAATATGGTGAGAAAATAAAGGTACTAACGGATAAAAATAATGAAGCAACAAGATAGAGGGCACAATCATCCTTAGTTTCCTTCATTCTTATTTATTTGCGCAAGAATGTCAGGTGCAACTAACTTTTTTACCAGCTGCATCCATTTTTCTCTTGTATACTGGGAAGGTCTCCAAACCTTCAACTCATCTATATTACGAAGTCCAATTGACTACCTGTTTTAGCGTTCAACAATTCAAAAACTTTAGGGTTTATTTCCTTGAAACATAAATAAGGACCTGAGAAAACGTCACAAAATTTATAAATCTTCTTTAACAACGCATTACTTTGTGGGTGTTGTTTAACAAAAACTAAGTCATTGGTCTTGATTCGATATTTTCCTTCTTGTAGAGACTCTAATTGAGAATTACGCTTCAAAAATTTGTTGTGTCTTCGAATTTTTACCATATTCACTAAACTTGAAGAATCTACGATTGCCGAATCTTCTAACTTGACATTAAAATGTTGTTCCACAGGGAAAATCAAATCAGAACCGTTATGTACATTAGCAGGAGACACGCCCAATGTGTCTGATATCGAATAATTCAAAAGATACGTGATTTGATTAACATGTTTAATCCATTCGGCATGTTTGTCTTTACAAAAGTGTCGAAACAACATACCAAAATTACGATGCACATTTTCTACAATAGAGCTGCTAGGATGATACGGAGTTACGAAATGAATTTTAATGTTAGCCTTATTCATTGCTTTAATAAACACATCACTTTTGAACTGTGAACCATTATCACATAATATGTGTTCGACAGGACCACAATGTGGAATGTATACATTCAAAATTTTATTTATGATAGCAGCGGAAGTTGCTCTACGCAGAGGGTAAGCTACTACATAGCGCGAAAAAATATCCATAGTGGTAAGTAAATAAGTTTCTCCTGTAGCTGCTCGTGGTGACGGTCCATATAGATCAATAGATATGAATGAATGTGGTCTCTCTGGAGTTATCGATAGCATAGGTTTTTGTACAGCCTGGTAGTTGTGTTTTATTTGCATACATTCTATACAGTCCTTGATATGATTCTTGATTTGGACTCTCATTCCTCTCCAATAAAAAGATTTATTAATCAAGGCACATACTTTCACATAACCAAAATGACCGAAATCGTCATGATAGGCTTTTAATATGCGGGTTGTCAACGTAGGTGGAATGCAAATTTTGTTTCTAGACTTGAATTTAAAATCTCTAATAAGCAAAATTCCGTTGGATAATTTAAATCTGGAATTCCATTGTTTGGGGCAATTACACTCCGCACTACAGGAAGACAAATGTTTCATGATTTGATTATATTCATGATGATTCAGTTGATGTTCTCTTAAATCTTCCATTGAAATAGTGGCTATTTCATCCTGTAAGACCTAATTCATTGATAGACAAGATATGTTGTTCTTCTCCAGGAAACAAACGTGATAAAGTATCTACGGGTCCATTATCTACTCCCTTAATGTGTTGTACCTCAAAGTCATAAGACTGAAGCTCTAACGACCAACGAAGTAATCTGTTATTGTATCCCTGTATACTATTAAGATATCGTAACGAATTATGGTCGGTAAGTACTATAAAATGGCATCCACTGAGATACGGAGCAAATTTTTGCATTGCAAAACGTACGGCCAATAATTCAATTTCTGTAGTTGTATAGCTTTTCTCAGCTTTCTTTAGAGTACGGCTAGCGCAATGGATAACGGCCGGTTCCTTGATAGTTGGATTTGGTTGCCAGAGTACCGCAGAGATTCCACGTTGAGAACCGTCGCACTGAACATAGAAAGGAACATCATACCGAGGGTGATTCAAATGGATGTTTCGCTTTACACTCTCCTTCAACTTAGTAAAACTAGATTCTTGAATCGGACCCCATTGCCATGGTACTCCTTTTTTTGTAATCATAAATAAAGGTTGAGCTATCTCAGCAAATCGTGGGATGGCCTTGCGAAACCAATTGAAGAGTCCTAATACTTGCCGTGTCTGTTTTACATTCATCGGTGCAGGCAAATCCTCTATTGCTTGTACTTTAGATTGACTAAACTGTAAACCGGATGCATAAATTTGGTAGCCAAGGAATTCTATAGAATTCTGTAAAAATTTGGATTTCAGTATGTTGATAGTGAGACCCGAACTTTCCAATCTCTCTAAAACTATATCCAAGTATTTTAAGTATTCATGAGGATTTTTACCCATTATCAAAATGTCGTCAGCGTAGGTAATCACGTTGCTGCGTAAGTCTTGACCTAAGACTTTATTTAAGCAAGAAGCTAACGCCGCACTACCATTGATAAGCCCAAAAACTACACGGTTATACTCGTACAAATGACCTTCAAAACTGAACGCTGTATAAGGTTTCGAATCTTCATGTAATTCGACCTGATTATAAGCTAGTATTAAATCTAAATTTCCGAACACTGCATTGCCCTGTAAAGAGGCTAATATTTCTTCCACTGGTGGATACCTCACTTGCTCTAAGTCAATATGGCAATTTGTACGTCTCAGATCCAAAACTACACGTAGAGAACCATTTTTCTTAGGGACTACATGTAACGGATTAAGGTGAATGCTTCGTGAAGGCCTAATGATTCCATCTCTTAACATGTCTGCAATTTGTTGACATACATTTTCCCTGTATCGGTAAGGAATTATATATGGCTTAGTCACAATAGGTTTGTCTGTCTTAACCTTAAAAGAATAGATAAAATCCTTACAACATCCAGGACGTTGTGAAAAAACATTTTTATGTTTATATAAGATATCCTTAAAATGAGTTTTTACTGTATCATCTATAAAATCGAGGCTCATTTCAAGTGATTTAACACACTCAGAAAACAATACATCATCTTTTGAATCCATCAAATTTTGCGTGACTTGTGTTAGTTGATCATTTAATTTATCACTTTCTGAACTTACAGAAACATTATTCAATACATTAGGAACAATATTATATTGACAAGCAATATCATCAGATTTAGGAAGAAGTTTCTGAACGATTTCTTGAGAAATGCCGGGTATAGTTAAAGTTTGATTTCTGAAATCGAGCATTACACGTAATTGAGACAATAAATCTAAACCAATGATTAGTTTTTCATTCAATTCTTTTATCACCAAAATAGGAATAGATATCTCAAAATTTTGAATGGCTATTGTAATACGAGTAATCCCAGCTACCCTCTTTTTGTGTTTACCGGTAAAATCTACTATAATAAGATTCTCTGCTTTTTGTAATTTAGAATTTGAATAATCACTAGCAATTGCTTTCCACGACGAATATGGTAGCAAAGATGCATTTGCGCCTGTATCCAATAAAGCTTCTGTACTTAACCCATTTATTTTGACAGGTATTCTAGCAGTACTATATGATTTTAAAAATACAAAGTTTTCTTCAACATCAAAACCATCATTGACGTTATCATCTTTAAACCAACAATGATTTACTACAGGCATAAATTGATACTGACATCTATTGACTGCTATTTCCGAATCATTATTTACAAATACATCATGTAAAAGGTTGTTTTCATTATTGACATTAACACATAAATTCGAAGATAAATATTCATAAGAATCAATAGATGATATGGGTTTAACCCCTACCACATCAGCTGCAGTCAGTTTAAATTCGTACTTGTATATGGTTCCAATAAAGTACATTGTATTGCACAATCATGATTATGTTCCGAATTATTATTTTGTACAGGAATTGCGTGATTGTTTTGATTATGATACGAAGTGCCATCTCCTCAACTACAGTTACGTCTATCAATAGGGTTTATAGTATTTCCAGAATTTCGCCATACATTTCGTCTGTTTTGGAACCTACTTCGGTTAGATGGTCTGACATAATTATTATCACGATTAGTTAGGTTAGGTGGATTCACATCATATCTTTGCCTATTCTGATTATTTAAATTTACTCTATTCAGGTTATGTTCCGTATTGTTTACATTACGGATATTTACATTCCGGACAGGTACTGACCTAAGGTTATCTGAATTATTTCTAATTTTACCTGCTCCAGTTTGATTATTCTGTGCCTGGTATTGACTTTCGTAATATTGAACAAGCATTAGCAGATGATTGAAACTTATGCACTGTATAGAAAGCAGAATTTGTTGCAATTTAAAAGGTAGTAGATTTCGGATAGATGCAATCACTCTGGATTCAGATTGTAGTGGATTTACAACTTTTAATTCATTGTAAGTGTTCACAACAAAATCAACAATAGATTTGTGTAGGCGAGGATGAAAAGGTTGGTTTCTAATCATAGCGTCTCTGTTAGCAAGTAAAAAGTCGTTCTCATAATTTGCGATCAACGCTGCTTTGGATTCCTCATATGTTTTGACGTGCTCCCGTACTGCTTTAAACCATAAAGAACACGGTGGGAGTAATAAATGAGGGATTAGTTTCATATATTGAGATTCATCTATACACATTATACTGCATTCATCCTGAAATTTTTCCAGGAAAGAAGTAGCATTTTCATTGCAACTGCTACCACTAAACTTACTCATAGCTCGTATTTCGCTCATTTTTACACTTAACTTTATATTTCTTTCACCATTTCGTGTTAAATGAATATTTCTACCTACTGTGTTATGCGAGATTCCACCATCTCTTTTCCGCGTGTTAGGCGTGGTTCCACCATCTCTTTTCCGCCCATCTATATTCCTTTGTTGGATTCTTTCCAAAATAATATCCTCATCGGATGGGTTACTTGAGGAAGAGGTAACGCAAGGTCCACGTCGATCTGCTTCGGATGGATGCGAGGGCATCTCTTGTGAATGAGGGAACTCCAAGCAATCGGTAACAACGTTGTTGTTGTACGCATTGTCTTTAATCTGTAACGTCCTAATTTCCTCCTGTATGGTAGATATCAATTGTGTATTTGCACGTATTTGTTTAGAATTATCTGTCACCTGAATCTTTTGCTGACGAACAGAAGATTCTATTACTTCAAAATCTTTTTTTACAATATTGATTTCTTGGATTACATGATTGTAGTTATCCTTGCAATCTTCAGATAATCTTTTTAGCTTCTCATCAAATTGCAACGTGATGTCTCTCACAGCTTGGATTACAGATTGTTTCGTTTCTTCTGACTTTTGATCTATTTGTTCTAATCGTCTACTCAATTCTTCATACTGTCTACTAGATTCTTCAGATTTTTGCTGTACCGTTTGTTTTAATTCTTCGGACATCTGAGCTAAATTTTGTTCCAGTCGTTGTTCCTGTTGGGCTAAATTTTGTTCCAGTCGTTGTTCCTGTCGCTGTAATGCCATTAGAATTCTATCTTCCAGTGTCAACATTCCAGGTGTACTGGGAGCTATATTCTGCTCATTGTTAACACCATCAACAGTTTCATTCTCTACTGTCTCACCAATCATGACTTTTCTTATGATTACTCTGCCACTTCTAAGAATGGTTGAGTTAGTATTCATGAACCTTCTTATTATGGTAAATTCACCCTTACTTTAAACTTCGGGATATGAATTTACAAAAATCCCGGGTGAGGTAAACCAAAAATTTTATAACGACTCACCAAAGGTAGCCGTCAACCCTGGTACAGTTAATATAAGTATATTTCTATTGGCAATACTCGTTTATACCTTAAAATATCTTCTGATGTTATATTCACTAAGATGATCACCTTTTTACTGAAATTACAAGTCCATGATAAATATTAAATAATTTATTCTTTGATTCCCTTTTAACGTATATTCACACAAACTGTCTTGCAATCAAACATGTTAAGTGTGTAAACAAACAACGACATAGCAACCCATAAAACAATAATATATATTCCTTATGTTAGAACATTCTTCTTTTATTATTTTAATTAACATTATAATATGTATAGTGCTTGTGTAAAAGCACTTTCTGCCCGAGATATATGCAATTATGAATCGATACAAAATATCTCGTTATACGGTTTGCAATCTTGCTCCACCGCCTTGGCAAAATCTAAAATTGTGCTACTGCATGTATTTTTAATGAAAAACACTCATCTTGCATTCACACACTCTTTTATTTAAGCAGGAACATGCTTGATAAAATGTAATTGTTCTTTTTATTTATCCTACTTAAGCCCCATCGCTATTTAAAGGTCGCAATCCAACGAGTTTCTGGCAGCTTTCTGAACCTTTTTGGGTGTAACACAAACCTCCAAGTTTGTTTCTTGGTTTGCATCCCTGAGTGCAGGGGAGCACCCAATGGGAGGGTCACTGAGTCCGGACACCCCAAACTTCCTAACTCAACAATATATGTGTACACTTTCTCAATAAAATAATACTTGTTTAACAGGGAAATGATGGATGTGGCATAAAAATTTGATCTTACACTTCATCTGTACTCTTTCTCTTATAAAAAACATTCTAGTTCTATCATTTTTTCCTAAAAATATATGTGAAAGTATTTTGCAATAGTACTGCGGATTAGCTAACCTATTGTGCACTTTATGATAAAAGCACCAAATTTGACACAGAGGTAGACAGATATAATATGAACAAATTTGGATGTGGAGCCATCGGCTAACTGACCCCTGACGGCCGTGGTAGCAATTTTCCAAAATGGCAGCCACTGGACTCCCGAAAGACAACAGAAATTAGATAAAGTTTGTTGCTGAATGTTTTAGTGAATGTTTATTGAATGTTTTGAATAAAAAAATACCGTATATATATATATAGATATATATAGATATAGATATATACAGATATATATAGATATATAGGCGCAACATCTACAACAGTAATACTTAACCCTTTCATCCCCATTGCATAACTACAGATACAACCACAATTTTGGAAGAAATATAAAAAACTTTCCCGGAGTGTCACTTGAGATACGATATTACTGGAGTGTAAATTTTTATGCTTTTATCAGAAAGTGCATAATATGTTGAAATATCCAGCTAAACTGCCGGACTATTATAAACAATCACTAATTTGAGTTAGCTTTGAAATTTCAAAAGATGCTGCTTTTTAATACTAATTTACATATTTACTCATTCTTCCTTCTCTGTTTCGAGAACAATGTCGATGGTCTTCAAACTCGTGAAGCCTCGTGGTGAAGAAGCAGAAACAGTACAGTCTACCTCCGGCCGAACAGCAAGAACAGAGACAGACTGGTCATTATGCTTCATATGTCAAGAAGTGACGCGAGAGTCGCTAACATGTCCATCCAGGAATACACGTAAAGACAAGGGGAGCAGCTACAGCATTGTCGCAGGATATCTGAAAAGGTTCAATGACCTTGAGCTTCTCCCCAAATCATTTCTTTTTGGCCGACTAGATGAAGGAAGTGGCATTAAAGCAGCATTGTTTGCAAACAATGCACGATACCATAAAACCTGTATGCTGAGGTATAACAAAACGAAGTTAGAGAGAGCAGAAAAGAGGCAGCTGAAAATAGGCGAAGATGGCGAAGTACAGAAAGCTGCTGACCACAAGTGAAAATGCAGTTTGTCACGACAATCACGTACTGATCCTAAACAACGAGAAGTGAATTTCTTTTTTGCGGAGAAACTGCTGGTCGTGCCCCTATTCATGAAGCTGCGACATTCCAACTGGACTCGAGTGTCAGGTCATGTGCAATGATTCTGGACGATATTGACCTACAGACGAAATTCAACGCTGTGGACATGATTGCACAGGATGCGAAGTACCACCGCAATTGTCTCGTGAATTTGTACAGCCGCGTTCGGAAGATTATGGAAATGTCTCGTAAAAGTTCAAATGATGAACAAGCAATAGAAGGGCTTGCCTTTGCACAACTGGTCGTGTAAATTGAGGAAGTTTTAGCGGAAGGCGAGACGGCTCCGGTTTTCAAACTTGCAGACCTGACCCAGTTATATGTTTCGCAGAGGGAACAAATGTTGGGAATCAAGTATGAAGGCAGAGTGCACACGACCCGTCTTAAACAGAGACTGCTTGCTTACTTTCCTAACATGTGTGTACAGCATCGGGGGCGCGATGTCCTGCTTGCATTTAATGAAGACCTCGGCGATGCCTTGGCAAAGGCTTGTGAACTGGATACAGATACTGATGCTGTCCATCTGGCGCGCGCTGCCCAAATTGTGCGACGCCACATCGTCGGAGATGACAATGTGTTCAACGAATTTCCTCCAGAATGTCAACAGGATTCCGTGCCATCCGTGTTGCTTACCCTAGTCACTATGATCTTGGAAGGATCAAGTATCAAAGACCTTAGAGGAAGCACTACACAAGCGGCACTGTCTATTAGCCAACTCCTCAAATTCAATTGTGTGAAGCACCAAAGAGCCGACATAGGCAGTATATCTCGACCAGCCCGGCACGCCACCACGCAGGAGACGCCACTTTCCATTTATATCGGACTCATGCTACATGCACACACTCGTAAAAGGAAGCTAGTCGGCAAGCTGTCACACATGGGGATTTCTATTTCCTACGACCGAGTCCTGTCTCTCTCCGCACAGTTGGGGAACAGGGCCTGCCGCCTCTACCATCAGAAGCAAGTAGTCTGCTCTCCCAAGATGAGAGGCAAAGTCTTCACCACAGCCGCACTAGACAACATCGACCATAATCCAAGTTCTACGACCTCAAAACAGTCATTTCATGGGACTGCTATTTCGCTGGTGCAATATCCTGCCTTCCATGGAGCCGGTGTTGACCGGTCCATCAGTATCCTCGGAGGGTCGAACGAAAGAGGCGTCAAATCAGTTGACCGTTTGCCACAATACTATACAAACGTTCCATCCGTCAACAGCAACATCAAGAACACGCAGGTACCGGTTACCAACGTGAGATCGATGAGAGGCAGCAGCGGCCTCAAGCAACATAAATTAAACAGAGTATCTTTGGCTACAACTCACCCAATTAGCCGTAAAAGAAAGTTTTCTATTAGAAAACACTTCATGGGCTGCACACCACGCAAGCCTACAGTCCAGTAACACAAGTAGGGCTATCTGCCCTACCTCACTACTCCCACTCTTCCTGGAGTGTGCCCATACCGTCGCTATGATCAATCACTCCATGGATGTCGTCAGGAATGCACTGGAACATCTTTACCCTGGCCAGATTCTAGTCCTCACATTCGAGCAACCGCTTTTTGCACTGGCAAACAAATCCAATGGAAGTGGCCACAGGTGTACGGTGAACAGAAGTTCGCCATCCTCTTCGGAGGTCTTCATATCGAGATGGCAGCACTGAAGACCATTGGTGACTTGTTGCGTGGGAGCGGATGGGTGCAAGCACTGGTTGAGGCAGAGGTCACCAGTGCCGGGACTGCGGATGCCTTCCTGTGGGCATCACATGTCACTCGAACCAGGAGAGCGCATCAAGTAACATCAGCAGCCCTCTTCACCCTGCAGCAGAACGCATACAACCACTACATTAACGAGTTGGGTGACGCCAACACCAAGCAACTTGAGTTCGCAGAGTGGTGCCAGCAAAAGGCAGAGACTTGCCCCTAGTTCCACTACTGGGTAACTGTACTGGAATTGGAATTGACGATCTTAGTGTACATGCGCTCTCTGCGCCAAGCATCGGTTGCTATGTACGTCAATGCCCTCAAAGAACTAGCAGAGTGGTTCCATGCCTTGGATCACACCAACTACGCGCGCTGGATTCATGTGCATCTGCGAGACATGGTGGAACTGCCGACTAAACACCCTGAAATCACCGATGCTTTCTTCGCAGGGAATTTCACAGTCCACAAAACGACTAGGCCGTCCTCCGCCATCCCTATCGATCTGGCCAACGAACGGAACATTGCAGCCATAAAAGGAGACGGAGGTGCAGTAGTTCTGATTGACAATCCCAGCGCAATGCTACGGTGGATGGTGGCAGGACCAGAGGTTGCTAGGCTTATCAAAGAGTTCCAGGACTCTAACCAAGAACGATCAAAAGACGCAAAGCATCATGACCAGACATCGAGTGTGCAAACTGGTTTCCAAAAGGATGTACAGTCAGTGATCAAAGTGATGGAAGACTTTGGGAATCAATTTGAAGAGGATAGTCAAGGTCTGTTGGTACTTGAGACCAAGGAGATCGCGCCATGTCGAGCTGTAGACGACCTCCGTCGTGCATATAAAGTGGGACAGGTGCAATTTGACAAATTTGTCAGAGAACGGCTGGTGAAGAGAACGAAAGCCATACATGATCCTATCAAAAGAAACAATATCAAAATATTTGGTCAGCCTACAACAAAACCTCAAGCAAAGGGCAAGCAGCAAATGAAATCCCTCAGAAACGACGTGAACCTCTTCTCTCGTCTGTATATCGGATGCCAGAACCGGGATGGAAATCTAGACGAATTCTTCAAACATGGGAACCAAGCTTTCCCTCCTGCACTATCGGACGGCGGAGGCATCGGGTTTGGTGTAAAGAGTGATCTTCTCAGTTGTCTAGAAGACTTCAGTCAGCCTAGGTCTGAGTTTCCTCCAACAAGCTGCATTGTCCTAGATGGAGCAGTCATCATCCAGTTGCTCAAGCCTACTACGGCAAAAACCTTCAAAGAATATGCCCTGCAAGTTTTTGTGCCTCACATACTCTCAAAATTTCATCAAGCCACGCGACTAGACCTGGTGTGGGACCGCTACATAAGAAAATCGTTGAAAGATGCAGCAAGAGCCAAGCGAGGAAAAGGGGTGAGAAAACGAGTGGTGGGTAATTCAACTATACCCGGGAACTGGGCCAGCTTCCTCAGAGTCGACGAAAACAAGACAGAGCTGTTCGTCTTCCTCTCTGACATCCTCTACGACTCATTCCAGCTTGAAGATAAGGAGCTGCTCTCACTAAAGGAGATTATGTCTTGAGAAAGCCAGCGCTTTTGGATACTTCAGCCCTGGCACCTTGCAACCACAAGGAGGCCGATACCCGTATTATGTTGCATGCCGCCTACACTGCTCACAATGGTCACAAGAAGATCCTCATCTGCACAGTAGACACTGATATTGTTGTCCTGGCGGTGGCTCTGGCACGCACCTTCAATGAGGAAACTCAAGTGTGGGTATCATTCGGCTCGGGGAAGACGTTACGCTGTTTGGCAGCCCATGAAATTGCTGGGGGCCTGAAAGAGCTCAGGCACTACCGATGTTTCATGCTTTGACAGGCTGCGACACGGTCTCCTGCTTCGCCGGACGTGGAAAGACGAGAGCATGGGCAATATGGACAGTGCTACCTCAGCCCACGCAGACGCTCACTCTTCTCTCCGCTGCACCAGATCGTATTAATGAAGACGCCATGCATATAATTGCAAGGTTCATCATATTGCTTTATGACAGAACAAGCACAGAAACGGACATTGACAAGGCACGTCGCAAACTGTTTGAAAAGAAAAACAACGTCCAGCTCATCCCACTGACAAGAGCAGCCATGAAGCAGCACGTCCGAAGAGCAGTATATCAGGGCGGACAGGCCATGGTTCCTGCACCAACACTGCCATCACCAACCGACTGGAGTTGGATCAAGACCAGCGGCGTGTATGAATCTCTATGGACAACGTTACCCGTAGCATCCAAGATCTGCTGGGAGCTCGTCTCTTGCAAATGCAAAGACTGCATGAAAAAGTGCAATTGGAAGAAGGCCAGTCTGGAATGCACACCACTGTGTGCTTGAGACGGGGAATGCTCTGAAATGTAAAATTATGAACTATATATATATATATATATATATATATATATATATATATATATATATATATATATATATATATAACTTACAAATTATCTGGCATACTTTTCTTCAAAGCATCTATTAAAACCTTCAGCAACAAACTTTATCTAATTTCTGTTGTCTTTCGGGAGTCCAGTGGCGGCCATTTTGGAAAATTGCTACCACGGCCGTCAGGGGTCAGTTGGCCGATGGCTCCACATCCAAATTTGTTCATCTTACATCTGTATAGCTCTGTGCCAAATTTGGTGCTTTTATCAAAAAGTGCACAATATGTTGAAATATCGTAGCTAAACTGCCGCACTACAATTACTTATCGTCTTTTCGGGTTCAGAATTATACCTGTTCAATACTTCATAGACATAGTGGAATACAGAATGTTTCATTTTCGGGACTTAAGTGATATATAAATTTCTATAAAATGTCCACAGGACTTTTCGTGGACACTCTGAAATACGGGAAATGATATCCCTTGTTATATATAAGGAAAATTGAGGGGGGGAGGGGAGAATTTCCATCCACATTTCAAAATTTTCTTAACTTTGGTGGCTTATTCTTCTTCTTTACTTGAAAACTGCATCAGAGAACTGCATTTTGAAATAATACTCACGGGAGAAAACATTGCAGTAAATTTAAAATGAATATAATCTGTTATGCTCTTGTTTATTTTTATCTAATAATGAAATTATAACAAATACAAATAAAACTTTGTAATTTAAACAAAAAATGTTGGTAAATCCGGGCAACTGAATGTAATATAAATAAATAAATAAAACACTCCGTTAGGAAGAGTTCATGATAATATATATATGCAAAAGCTTTAAAAGTTTGTTATCACTTGCTGTCCATGGAGATTAAACGAAAAAATAATAATTTTGATATGCATCGTGACCAGATAACATGAAAAATCAACTAGTTTCATTATATACGTATGTATATTGTATATATATATAAAAGTGACAAAAGGAAAGACAACACATATTACCAATGTCCATTTAAAAAAAGATTTATATATACATATACATATACATACATACATATATATATATATATATATATATATATATATATATATATATATATATATATATATATATATATATATATATATATAAAATTATTTCTGCTTTTATGTTTCTATCAGTCACACATCAATTATTCTGAGTATGCATTTACACAGATGGAAAATATGAAAAGAGGCCGAATGACGGGAATAAAAAAAAAGTTCATTTATTGAATATTGGTTCTATGTGTTGTCTCACTCCCTAGCAAGAGATGTGCCAATAAATCGATATTTCAATATGTCCATTAGAGCGACACTGTTCTATGGCACAAGAAGTTACTTGTCCAACAACCCATCGGCTGGAAACGTTGTGCATGACTTCATTTTGGTCTTTGTTGTTCCCTCTATATACATGATCAAGGTAGAAAAAGGTCAAAGTAGACGATGACCTATGTAGAGGAATGAAAACTATTTTAAGAAACATAAAAGGGTAAAGAACAATGAAGCCTCAATAAAATGGAAAACAGTTAAACTAGTTGTAGAGTATATATTGAGCATCAGGAGGGTCCACCGCGTTCGGACTCCCTTCAAAAAACTTTGTAACTCAAGATGCATTTGTACAATCTTAACTATATATAAAACTACATAAACTGACCTAAATTAAAGGGGTACTTCCGGTTGACGTGGAAAGTTTACATTTAGCCTGATTGTAGTTTTCCGGCACTAACGGACAGGAAAATCGCCAAAAATGAATATTTTTAATTTTTAGGGGACTTAAGGGAGGAATGAAAAAAATTTCCATGTTATATAAACGAGTCTTTTTTTCTTTTTCTTTTTTTCTTTTTCTTTTCTTTTCTTTTTCTTTTTTTTGCATATAATCCAATGTTTTAGGTACTTGGAATTGGAATACAAACGTGAAATTCGGCACGCTTATACGTTTACGTTATCGTTACGTAAGTAAATCAGTAAAAATAAAATTTTCCAATTTTAGAGTGGGTTTATGGGGAACTGAAAACTCTTTCCCATGTTATTTATATGGGACGTCTTAGGCACTTCCGGCAGGATTTGGATTATGAAATTTGGCATGATTGTAGCCTTCTGAGACTAACTCACAGAAAAATTACCAAAAGTGAATATTTTTAATTTGTAAGTGGTGTAAAGGGGGATGAAGAAATCCCCATGTCATTTAAATAGGCATTTTCTTGGGATACAAAATCATATCTTTTAGATGGTTGAAATAGGGAAAGAAACTTGAAATTCGGTAGAATCGTGGGTTTAAGAGGTACGAGGCCGTAGACTCAGCAAAGACAGGGGTGTTCGTAAGCCCTCAGCTGGACAAGCTGAATAAAAATGAAGAGGAAATGCATCAAATTCACTGTTGGTGCAAAGGCTGATACGTAAGAAATGCGAGGCCGTAGGCCGTGTAAACGCGGAGGTCTGGGGGGGAGCCCTCAGCTAGCTAAAGGCTAGTTTCTTAATAAAATTATACTTGCTTAGCAGAAAAATGATTGATATAAACTAAAGATTTGACCTTACTCGTCATCTGTACTATTTCTTTTCTAATAAAAAAAATGTAGTTTTGTCATAGTGAGGATATAAGTAGCAGGAATCCATTTTAGAATAAGTATGATTTACAAACACGCTACATCTATATAGTATTCAATTGGTGTTATTCTACAACCGAAAAAAGTATTTTTTAAAGTACTGTCACGTATGTTTTCAGGGGAAAATAATACAGAGCGTTCAAAAAGTCTCTATACACCTGAATTGTCACATATTCAAAGCAACGAGAAAAATATTTTACTCAAAATTTATTATATTTTATGGCGTAAAAGCACTATGTACAGGGCGTAGCATATACACACATATTTTAACACACATTTTCACAGCAAATGTTGGAAATGTTCCCCATGAGCCTCCAAACATTCTTGCACACGATTCAAGTGTATAGAGACTTTTTGAACGCTCTGTACAACTAAATTATTTTTTATAAGAAAAGAAAAAGTACAGATATAGTGTAAGATAACTAGGTATGTATTAATTGCAAATTTGGAGCGAAACGATTGATCTTTATTGGTTATTCATGGAATTCTTTAGTGCATCAGTTGTTTTCGTAAACGAACTCGACATGCAAATAGTTGAATTCAGCATATCAGCGAAAAGCATAAGGTTTTGAAAAATTGTGTTCGCAGAATAAAAACGAAAAGGGCTTCGCCCTATTTCTAATGCTGAAAATTATATTTTTCATTGTTTACAATGAGAATTTGCGCGCCAAATGCTATTCCAATGGTAAGACTATAGACATCTCGTTTTCTGATATTATTTCTTAATAATATGTCCGATCTGAGCATGTGACCCCTTACGACACTCAGCGCGCGCTCTTCAATCACCATATCAAACTTGGTTAGAACGGTCAATCACCATATCAAACTTGGTTAGAACGGTCAATCACCATATCAAACTTGGTTAGAACGGTCAATCACCATATCAAACTTGGCTAGAACGGTCAATCACCATGTCAAACTTGGTTAAAACGGTTCTGGCATCCCCGAGGAGTATACGGACAAACGAATGCGTAAATCGAGTAAAGAGGAGTATTGCTGCAAAAAGAATAAGTAAATCATTTTTCTGCTAAAGCAAGTATCGATAACAATTTCGAGAAACATATTTCTTAAACGTAGGTCAGAGAGAGTAATGGGGGTTATAACTTGCAAATAATAAATGGACGAATTACTGCCTCCGGCCTAAAGTTTAACAGATAGTTGAAACGAGCGTTAGCGAAGCTTTTACCATTCGACTCGATTGAAATTTGTGTGTCTGTCCGCCTACCTGTCTGTCCACATGTATGTCCATTCGTCGGTTCCATAAAGCTCGTAAAAATTTTAGCTAAACTTGGTATGTATCTTTTTCCAACATGCAGAAACGATCCTGTTGTTTCAGGCTGCAATCCACGAAGAATAGGAGAATCAAGAGTGGGAGGAGTAAAATCAAATTATATTTTATACTTTTAGGTTTGAACATTTGTATACAAAACAATTTTGATGGATAAGCCACGCAAAAACTTATTCGATTTCAACAAAATGTATTGTACAATTTTTAAAAGAGAACTTGGTAAGGTTTACCGATTGCGGTTATAATCTGCCAATAATGAAAGGATTAATTACTCTTACGCCCTAAAGTTTAAGAAATATGTTCCTCGAAAATGTTATTTTGAAAATGGTCTAAAATGTTGATGTAATATGCCAAATGTTTTCTTTGATGTTTCCGAATCACCCCTTCCGGATGGACCTAAAATTACGGAAGAGCAATCACGGATTTATTTTTCTCCCTTTTGGATTCTTTATCTAAAAAGTTCCACAACAGCTTTTGTAATAAAAAAAAATCGATTTTCTTGGAATACGTTATGTGAACATTTTCTTTGAGACTTTCTTATAATACTCAGTACCAGGCCCGCAACCAACTCAAATACCTGAAGAGATCTTATGTACTGATATGAAAGTGAGGAGTACCAGTTTTAACTGGGGTACTCTGTACTTCTGAATTTAAATCTACAGTGGAAAAATTAAACGGTCACATTTACTGACCGATTACCTCCCATTCTGGCTGCCAACCGATTACCTCGCTCGCCCGGGGCGAGTGGTTCATCATTGTGGGAGAGTATTTAATATCATACCGAAGGTAAGTAAATGATTTCTATTGTGAGATGTGAGCTAGTAGCTTTTTTTCTTGGGCTAGTAAAATTTTGTTGCTTATTTGCATCCCTGCTCTAAAATTTAAGTTATTACTATAAAATGATTGGTTATAAGCCATAAAAAGGCAGTATTTATGCCCTATTACCATAACTTTAACACTAATATAGTAAATTTTAGGGTAATCAGTTAGCAGCCAGAATTGATGGTAATCGGTCAGTAAATATGACCGTAATTGTTCACAGTGTGTTTGTATTTACAGACATTTCATTCTACATTTTTAGTTTAACGTTGCACGATTATGCCCCAAGCCTGAGGGAGATGATAATGAACAAAATGACGGAATGAAGAGAATGGGAGGGAACGGGCGATCCACGAGAAAATTCAAACATATGATGTTTGATCCACCACAAAACCTACTTGGTAAGAATTGAAATCGATTGGATTAGATCGGACTTTAGTGTTCTGTTCAGCAGTGAGTCTACATGTAAGGTAGACCTACAGTTTAACGTAGGAACTGAAGCACATGAGATCCCGTCGGGAAACGAACCCAGGTCCGCCATAGAACTGAGGTCGAACCAGGGACACCATGCTACCAGAAGTAAACACTTGACCACTAAGCCTCCGCGGCTCCTATCAGCTTAGTGTGTTGTTTATAGAGTAAAATGCTTAATTTTAAATAGTATAACTTCGTACCAATATACGTGTAAAGACTATCCAAAAAGTCACGCATCTTTAAATTTTGAAGTGTATACCTCAGAAACTACATGACATGAACCCTGTATATTAACACAAATTTTGCGATATTTTAACTGTACATTAATGAAGTTATGTTTGCATATCAAGGTTGTTAGATTTTGTTTGTATGGGTAATGTAGTGACACTAGTTAAAAATAATGATAGTGAGAAAAAGATAGACATACTAGTAGTCTAGAATGGAGTGAATTAAATGTAACAGAATTGTAAAGCTGTTGATAAGAGAGAAAAAAAGGCTTTCGCGAGAAACAATTGTCCTCTTTATGGTTGATAATCTCTTTTAAATTCGGTCGGGATTTAACATAGTCAAGCGTTTATAACAGATTCTTTTAGTCCTTTGAGATATATTTTCTGTATTTAAAATTGGTGTTGCTATTTCGTGATTTTTTAAAGAAAAAAACTCTCCCTTGTCTATCTCTGGATTTCCCCCAGAAATCTCTGAAATTCATACTGCATATATTATTTATATACGCGTACATACCTCTATTTATTATCTTAATTAAACTTCAGGAGCTTTGCTCAGGATTATTGCTTTTAAATAAATTTGTGTGGGCGAGCATAATTTGGAGTCCCTTTTATCCCTATAGGATGCTAGACCACATAAATATTTTGTTGCGTTAGAAGTTTCTAGGCTGTGATTTTAATCCCATAAAAAACGACTTCCTAAAGGCTTCAAACTTGAATCCTCTTTTTTTCTCTCTCATATTCCCAAGAACTTTCCGTATGAATGTTCTAATAAATCAATATTTAAAGCGTAGTATGGAGAATGAGTTAGAAGTGCGAGTTTAGAATATATATTTTCTCTTTTTTGCTCCGCAATAAAGAGGTCCAGGATTCAAATCCCGCAGCTGATAATTCTGATTGATGTTCTTTCAAAGGTTTTTCTCACATTCAGTAGGTAAAGCTGCTGTGGTTTGGTTTGATTTGATTTTAGGTTTAGCTTCCCATTCAGCAAGAAGGCTATATGAAACATGGACCTACAAACAACGTAGGGATCCGAACCACATGGATTCCCGCTGAGACTCGAGCCCGGGCCTCCCACGTCAATACAACAAGGTCATGTAAGGTTCAAGATACCAAGCAACTATATAAATATACTTTGGTTTAAATGCACTTTTTCTATATATTTCTCTTTGAAAGTCAATGTTGTTGGTCGCATTTACAAGTAAAGACAGCCCTCCTACTAGGGGCGCACCGACGGGGAACGTGTCCACCAGCTCCATACCCCCCGCAGAAAAATTTTCTAATTCAACATACATTTGTACACGTTTTCGGTAAAACTACTTATCTAAGAGGGAAATGATTGATGTAGAGTGAAAATTTGATCTAACACTTCACCTGTACCCTTTTTCTTATAAAAATAGTCTGCTTGTATCATTTTTACCTGAAGATATAGGGCTAGGTAGAAGTATTTTACTATTACGTACCATCTTTTCGGCTGTAGAATAATACCCGTTTAATACTACATAGATCAAGTGGATTGTAGAATTGGACCACCTCAAAGCTTGGACAACTCCCAACAAAACTTTATGGGTTTGTCTGCCTCTTACTGTTGTGTTTCTGTTGAAAGAAACTTATCATTACAAGGGGAATGGATGGAATGACGTCTTCCTTCGTTGAAAAAATAGAAAACAACGCTGCTAATTACAAAGAGAATACTCCGTTCTCCGGACAGCGGTATATTGTACAAATATACGATGTCCTCTTGCTTACTATAGAAATCAGTACGGAGTATACGTTATCCGTATGCTACATTGGCACTGCCCTTAGATGTTACATCATGCCGTTGCAGGATGTCTGTCATCTAACAGTTTTCCGTATATCACATACATATACTTATGTTATATAGAAAGTATTATAAAATATGCGTTTTCAGTGATACGTCTGCTGTACGTTAAGTCCAAAAACTACAGGAATTTCGCAGGTAACCTATCTTTTTAAGTACGCCACCATCAATTATTTGGGGTTATTTTCTGAGCGCTAGTTACATGATTTGAGAAAGAGAGAGCAGTTTGTTTCGTTCGATGTGGCATGTCTATCAAATTCACTAATTAGGTCATTCTCGTAATCTATGTATACATGATTTTCCGAAACTAGGCGGGCAACTTCCAATTTTTCCACTAAAAAAATAGACAGAGAAATAAAGGTTAAATTTCTGATGCCCGTCTTAAGTACCGGTACGCGTGCTGTAATGAGCATAATTATATCTTTCGTAAATCTTAGATCCATTCTTTGTATTATATTTCTTGGTTCATATCCCTAAACAAATGGTTCCCAATTACTTTAGAGTTGCGGACTCCCTTCTTAGACGTATGTGTCGGAAGTCTTCTAAAATGGTTATGTTCGCCCGTCTGTCTGTTTGTCAATAGGTACAGCAAGGGCGCCGATTTCTTTGTAAATTTGGGGAAGAGACATTCGGATGCAGAAGGCATATATATGAGGATTTTAAGACATATTGCATTCAAATTATGCCAAATATTGTATTTTCATAAATACAATGCGGGAGCCCACATGAGCTTTGGGGGCCTGGGCCCCCTCGGCACCCCAGGATCGTCGCCCTTGGGTACCGGAGCAAAAACGGTTCCTACAATCGATTCAGCGTCTTAAGAGAACGTATTATCACTATCAGAAACACTTTGCCAAAACCGGAAGTGGTTTAAATTTACTATTACTTCCGCTTTCAATACTGGTTTTCATCGGATAAAAACGGGGAAAAGATATCGAGAACCGTTTTGTGGAATCGACTCAGCGATCAAAGAATAGATTCCACCTCATTGTATTAACCCACTAATCAAATCGGAAGTGGTAGAAATCGATAATTTCCTGCTTTAACGTTGATTCCATGAAGCAAAATCGGTACGAAGTATAGTTAGCGTTTTTTTGCAAGCGTCCGAAGAATGGGTTCTAACTTGTCTATCCTCTACTTAAACTGGAATTGGTAGAAATCAACACTTGTTTTCCGGTTTCAACATTGATCCAAGTAGAACAAAAAACAGTAATGATATCGAGAAGCGGTTTTGTGTATTCGAATGAACAAACTACTTAGCCATAACATTCTATGGAAACTGGAAGTGGTCGAAATTATCCATTTCCGGTATCAATGTTTATCCACGTATTTGAGTAAAGGAGTATTCGTGTCATTATTAAGAAAAAACAAATAACAGTAAATACAATCTAGTAGGTAACAGTCTATTATGCTACAAACACATTATATAAATATATTTTTTACCCAGCGAAATAAAGAAATAAACTCTATATCATTGGAAACGAAAAAATGTGTTTTTTATTTTTCGGAAAATACTCATGATAATTTGCAATTAAGCATGTCATTTTATTAAGATCAATATGATCTAGCAACAGGTATATATCTTAACTTTGGATAATATTAAAATTAAAATTTCAGAATTAATTTTCATTTAAGGCCATATTACGTCATCGTTCGACTGTCATAATAAACAAGCTCAGTTTCATCTCAATGGTCCTCGCACATCAATTTTTCGGTTCGTAAAGAAACTTTTATAATCCATTTTCTCGAGAACTACTCACGAGATTTTATACTCAAGTATATATTACTTTTTTCAGCACAAAATATATTGATTGGTATATTTATCATCATGAAACAATAACACAGGGGCGAATCCAGGATGGATTTCTGGGGCGGCGGTGGGTTTTAATACTGCTACTTCAGAGCTAGTTTTAAGAGCTCGAAACACTGGAATTAATTTTATTTATATATAAAATAAGAAAGTTTGCTCTTCTGGGGGCCATAGCACCGATCACCTCCCCCTGAATTCGCCCCTGCAATAACATATTGTAGATTTTAAATTAAATTAAATTTATAAATATTAAATATTATACTTCACAGAATGTAATTTCCATATAGCTAGTGTCATTCAAATAGATCAAACAAGGAAACTAGGAATGCAATGGATGTACCCGATTGCAATGAAATGAGCTGAGCGAGCTTAAACTACGTAATCATTCCTGGCCATTATGCAATAATAAATGCCATTTTTAATTGTTGACAAAAAAAATCGCGTGAAAACTTTTTCCCCATGTTAAGTCTATGCAAGCGTTTTTCGGTGATTATTCCTCGATGGTACATCGGATTTTTGATTTCGACCTATGTTGTCACTCAACACGACATACTCTATCAGCGTGCTAAGTTTGGTTGAGATCGTCCAAACGGTCTAGGAGGAGTTCGCGGACAACCAAACGGCTAACCCGAGTATAAGAGCTTCGCTTCGCTCAGCTCAATAAAAATAGTCAAATAATCAAAATTCTCGTTTATTTAAAATATAAAAGAAGAATATTTCTTTACAAAAAATGTGGTGAATAACCAAGAAAGTGTACATCTTATATAATCGTAACAAATCGATATTTTCGAGAATTATCCAATACGTGCATTGATTTCATATTGTTGGTCAACGACGTGTTACACGAGTTATGGCTATTTAATCCTCATATCAAAACGTTGACTTGTCTTTCCGTGATTGGCTGCCAACACCACGTGGAACAGCTTACGCATGAAAGTTGAAAATCTTCAGCCGCGCGTCAGAAATAGCTTGAAAACTTTATGTATATCCATCTCTCCATGTGTTTGACAACAAGAATTCATTTGTTTTCAGTACTACATATATTTTCTCATTTAGTATGTGCTTAGTTTCATATGTGGACTTTGGAAATTATTGTTTTGGATAGTGGCTAGGTCTTTCTATATTTTCTTTGATTAACTAACAATTAAATTGCCATTTTGCATCAAGAGTAAATCGCACTAATTTTAGGTTTTCAAAGTATAACAGGATTCCATCGGATTTGAGACTTGCGAATAATATCAATGGACCAATCTTGTTGAGGTTCATCGATTGACGATATGAAAAGCAATTCACTCTCTGTCGCAAAACACAATTATCTTGACCCATTCACCTTTTCAGATTGCGATTCCTTTTGGCTAGTACAGGTTGGTACAGATACACTCAAGTCCACAATGATTGTCGCATATCTATAACTGTCTTCTTGTAAGAATATAATTTCATAATGATTTTGCAGGGTACTTTTAATACTGATACTATGTGTATAGTCGGGAAATGTATAGACCCTATTTGTGGTAAATTTCGTAGGAAACGAATTATAAATACGAAATTAGAATGAGTGAATCAAAATGTTGCTAAATGGACAAGAAAGTTTTATTTTCGTTTTATTGTTATTTACTACTCTTTTGACATGAAACTTGTCACATACATGTCTTTGCCGATTATACACACACTAACATTATAAGAAATGCCGGGCAAATTCGTTATCAACTTATATTCCTACAACAACATATTTATAGACATGCGACAATAATTTTGGACATGAGTGTACCTTCAACGAACGTGGACCTAGTTCAATTCCCAGTAAGTGTTATTGTAGCTCGAACCCCATTTTAATATCGCTAGGCTCATGTTTCAAATGGTTCTCTAAAACGACATTATAGTTCAAACTAAATAGCTTTTCCATCTCTGGATTGTCTGCGGTATTTCAACACCAACAACCTCGTTACCACATCGAGAAATTCATTATGATAAACTGTCAACGAATAAGTATATATTGGTCGCTCCACAACAACCAACAATTGCGGATTGTTATTTGGCTTTAATATTATTATCAAGTTAGAAATGAATTTCATCCTTTTGGATTAACTTCTCCGATTCATAACAAAGTGTTTTCCACAAATATATTCCTTCAAATGAATTTCTTTATCTTTATTTTCAAAAGTTATTTCACGCAAATTTTTAAATTAAAGGAAAAGAGAAGAAATAACTGTAGTGTATCAGGGTGGAAAGTTACATAGTGCAGTCAGTGAATATAATTATGCCTAGAGCTTGATTTTTTTATTTATTTTTGGGGCCGTGGTGACTCAGTGTCAGAGCGTTCACCTCTGGTGCTTGGGGTCCCGGGTTCGATCCCAGCCCCCGCCAAGTGAACTTTGTGGTGGACAAACACCGTGTGTGGGAGTTTTCTCGGGATTCTCCCGTTTCCTCCCACTTTCTTCATTCCACCATTTCATTCATTACTCATCATCACCGTCTCCTTTAAACTAACCTGCATAAACGTGGGACGTAAAACTCAAAGAATTCAATTTATTTATTTTTGAGCCTATGTATCATAAATGAGGAATTAGAGTTCCTTTCCTTAAAATTTATATCTTCCATCTGAAATTGTGTCGACTCCGCCTTAATTTAGCACAGGTATCTCAGAAAGTACTATATCGTTATGAGCATCATATATATTCCTTTTCTTCGTGCAAATATTATAAGTTTCAAACTACACAAAATCTCGTTTTTACAATGGTGAAAATACAGTGCTGCATTGAGCATTTTGCGCAACAAATTGATGCGGAAAACGTCTGCTCTCATATGCAACCCAAATATTTGAAGAGTTAAGTGGGTTTCATAACATTGTAGGATAAATTCCGTTAACACGCGAGGTAGCACATTTTTATTACCATTAGGAGACGAAGGAAGTAATTTCTCTTTTGTGACATACGCGTCTGTTGCATGATTGTGAAATTTATGTCTTGAAAAAGAGATTCATCAAACTTTTTGTTTCGAGTGTTGAATCATAAACAATTACATAACAAAACAGTGATGAAAATCAACAAGAAGACAAATGTGTAAGTATGAACAAAAAAAAAAAAAAAGAAAAGAAAGAAAGAAAGAAAAGAAAAATAGTTGGTTAGAATGAAAATAAAAAAAAATGTTGAGAATCTATCTATACAAATAAAAATGAAAGCAACAACATTTGCCACTTAATAACTCTTGAACCAAACGACCAATCGCAATCAAATTTTCAACATAGATTAGGTTCGCGCCTCGGATTTTTTTTTTTTATTGTTTCACTTTGACGGTGCAACTTAAGGGAGAAGGAGAGGGTTGATATATAAAAATGATCGAAAATGACCTAATTTAGATCCGAATCCTAGTTTTCGGGGTCACTACTACAAACAGTGACACTTTCAATACCGTTTAATTACAAATTCAACCTCATTAATACTCCTGGAGGGGGGGGGGGAGAGGAATGGTGACATGTAAAAGTAATTGAAAATTACCGAAATTGGTGTCGAATTAATAGTGTTTGGGGTTCCTAAGTTGACTAATGATAGTTTTATATCCAAAATAAAACGTATTCTCCCCGTGCGATAAACAAGTATTCTGCTAGTAATGTATATAAGAGAAAATGTTGAAGAAAATTAAGAAACAGAGAAAATTACTGGTTTAGATACTGTTCGGAAAAAAGTATATGGTATGTTGGAAATGGTAGGTAAACAAACGAAGGGACGATACAGACTACAATTAATGATGTTTATAAAAGAGTATAACTTATTCATGAACACGGAAAGGTTAGCTGAAGCCGGTAAGGTCTGGAGACTTCACAGTCGCAAGAGATGACTTATAAATGATTGTAGAATACTTATTATTATTATTATTATTATTATTATTATTATTATTATTATTATTATTATTATTATTATTATTATTATTATTGAAACGAACATAAAAGAGCTCCTCCCACTCTACTCAATCAGCATTTGTGTCTATCCATTTGTCCAACTCTTGTAAAAACTTGTGAGATTTTAATACTTTTTACATTAAAGTCGAATCTCCTCTTACATTAGAAATACGTTCCACAATAATTTTCATAAACATTTGATTTTGAAGCAAAATGGTACATAGTTCCTATGTGACTTCCCAATATTCCCTACTGCATTGAGTTAGCATCATTGACAAGAGGATGACTTTAACCTCCAATTAGTACATTGCTACAAAAAGTTCAGGAACATAACCATATACGTAATATAGTTTTTTGTGTATAAACTAATTTTGTATTTATTTAAATGCATTTAAGTTTCTCTAACATTAAAATTATAACAGAAAAACAATTCAGAATGAAAAAATCAAACAACTAAACAATAAAACTTAGATTTTAGTTTCATTCATGTGCCCCTTTTTTGGACTTCAACACAGTTTGGCACGACTTAAATATTCTTCGAATAACCTTCTGCAGTGTTTCTTTCGAAATGTCTTCCCAAGTGCCTAGCAAAGTCTGATGGAGGTGTCTAATGTTGATCGATTGCGATATTGTAAACTAATCGCAAGCAGTGGGACAACAGGGACTTACGAGGGCCCTCGTTCAATACTGGCTCGTTCCATGTAGGTTTTGTGATGCATAGGTTTCTCGAGATTTGAAAATACGTTTTCAGTGATTTTTTTTAAATCTTCGGACTCCCTTCAGTTATGGGGCTCTGGAGTGATTGCCACTCCCTTAATACGTTTCTGTTAGTAACTGTCTAGAATTTGACATCGCTGACATCATTATAGTGATAGTCAACAATCATTTCTTGTTGAAAATGATCATTTCGATCCATCCAAGGGTTAGTTCAGAGAACTGATGGCGCTGTTTGGCTCCCTTTCCTATTATACCCAAGGTGTTGGAGTGTGAATTTTGTTGTTCGAGCTAGTGGGGAATATACCAAACATTTAGGACAGTCAGTGATTGAGCAAGTTACCTAGAAACTATGAGAAACGCACTTTGAGAGGATTCATAACTTAATCCCTGATGATATCCTTACATGTTAAGATTTGAAACTCTTGAACATCATGTCATTACTAGTAACCGTGTCTAATTTGGTGTAAGTAATTCACAATATCACTATTTATTATTATTATTATTATTATTATTATTATTATTATTATTATTATTATTATTATTATTATTATTATTATTATTATTATTAATAATAATAATAATAATAATAATAATAATAATAATAATAATAATAATAATAATCTTGTTAAATGATTTCAAAGTCCAGTACAAAGTCCCGAAACCAATTCCTGGTGGAAATACTTTGAAATTTGAACACACATCACGGTGGTTCGAATTCCAACTGAACTGTAGGTCAATGTCTTATATACCTTCGGTACTGAGAAAGGACACAAAACTCGAATAAACAACAATCAAGGTTTGCTTTTGGTTGTAATACTTTTAGGCGTTGCATACAAGTGAAATTTACATATTACGCGTATATTAAAAAACTCATCAAATATTTCGCTTGAGGCATTTCATTGTACTGTGTTGAGCAGAAACATAATATGCTTTGTGAGAAAAACCGTAAGAAAAGAGATGGTTGAACCTCTAGACTTTCTTCTTGGTACAATTCTTGCAATTCACTAGCTTATTTCCCACCTTTCTTTCTGTTCAAGTAACATGAAATCTTAAGATGAAAGGCGAGTTCATCTAACTTTTCTAAAGGTTAAACAAAATGTTGCGAGCAAGTCATTATATTACTTTTTTTTCTTTTTATAAGTAGGGCAAATTCTTTCAACGAGCAACTTAAAAGTGATGGGTCTTGTTAAACGAGTGGTGATCCATTATCTGCATTTTCTCCTACCTTGTTCCTACTTAATGGGGAAGCAATGAATATTCATGAAAAATACCAAGAAAGTTTACAAAAGCCTTCCAACAGGATCAATACTGCGGACAAGAAGCATATTTGGCAAATGGATTTAAGCAAGCTTCAAAGATGATTCCAGCGACATTACAAGCAAACTACAGAGACTAAATACATTATTGCAGAAACAACATTTTAATTTGAAGTTTCAACAATTGTGATAAATAAAAGAGAGATTGGTGAAGGCGTTGTTAATATCTCTTCTGCGGGCACCCATGTTGGAAACTAAAATCCATTTTTTTTTCGTTGGGTTTACGCAAAGTGATACGGAATAACGCATTTACGTGGCTCAAGAGATCACCAATGGGAAACAAATTTCAGTCACATCGAGAAAAATCCGTTATCTGGACAGCAGTATATTATACAAATATACGGAACCCATGTGTTTACTACGGAAATCTGTACAGAGTATGCATTATCCATATACTACATACGTACTGCCCTTTTCATACTTAGATGTTACATTATGCCGCTGTAGGACGTCTGACATCTAACCATTTATATATGAATATTTATGTTTACGTCAGCTATATGTTACATACGTCTATCTATTAGAGATGCAAGGGCTCGGAAAAAAACGGCCTTTTTGAAAAAAGCTCGGTTTTTTCTGCTTTGCTTGGGAAATTTTGGGCTTTTTTGAAAATTCTGCTTTAAATTGATAAACCATATTTTGTTTCGCTTTTCTATAACACAAAAAGTCATTTAATTAGTGCTTGATGCCAATAATAATATAAAACCTCGAAAATAAACCATGAATTTCGAAAAGATATTTCAAACAGTTTTACTGCTCAACATATTTACATTATGAATTCCAAAGGATTAACCAATGTATATAATAAGTTTTTTTAACCTCCTACATACAAAAGTAAGCAGGGTTGGCAAGAATCATAGTTGTTTTTGAAAATGCCAAAAACCCGTTTTTTGGGGGGAGTTTAAACTAGTTTTTTGTTTAAACCAGGTTTCTTGGGTTTAGATATTTTGCTGTATGTATTTATATTACATATTGACAGAAATGAGTTTGTTTCGCCTTGGTGTTATTATGCAACAACGGGGTATGCTGGAAGAGGTCACATAAGCTTAAAGAAGTTCGGTCAGTAAATTTCTTAAATTGAGAAACTCCTGTCCTAGCCATCGGGAAGATCCCGTCATTACTCTAAATGTAAAACAATAACGGAAAAATCCTGTTATTGCTTTGCATGTAAAATTTAAGCTCAACGTATCATAATCTGTACGCTAAAACTGAGGTATTAAATTACAAATTTAGTACGTATATATCATTGAAAGTACAATCCAAGCTAATGTTGGAAGTTACGTAGGCAATCGATAAATTTTGCCAATTTATATCAATATATTTAAGCAACCTTGGCTTCTTTATAAAACAATAGGCATTCAGGCACGCGGAAATATACAATTTAGTTTCGTTTCATATGTTCAGGCTTAACATCCTTACGTAATACCGAGGTTATCAAGGAGAAGACTTTCGCTTAAACTGACATCCGAACCGCTACTTTGTTTACGCATGAAAGAAGGGTTGTGGTTCGACCGAGAATTGAACATGGGACACCTTGATTAAAAGGTGAAAAGGAAATAAAACTAATGCAGATGGTTTGATGTGTGGAAAAGTCACCATGAAGTTCACACGATTCGCATTTTTCGTTCTTTTTATTTATTTATTTATTTGGTTTAAACCAGTCGTTTATTTAAAAAAAGAAAAAAAAACACAGCTGGTGTAAACCAGCCAACCCTAAAAGTAAATACTTCTTTTAAAAATACTCAAATAAGTAGCAAAATTCTATGTAGTATTTTTACTTCAAAATATTCCATATCCTCTTTTTGGAACAAAATAAAATTAAAATAAAACATAAGAAAAATACTTAGATTTATATGATACACTTAAAGGCTGCACATCTAGAGCTTTTGGTTTTGTATATTCTTGGAATTCTACAGTTTTATATAAGCACCATCACAGTTTACTCAGTCCTCAAGTTTTCTGTACTTTTAACAAGAGGGATTCAACATATGAAGGGCGTGAGGTAAGAACATGGTAACCCACAATTTAACTATTTTAAGAAATTAGAAATTTTCTGCTGCACAATCCATTTTGAAAGTCGGAAAGCTGATTTTTCACATAAGACTATACATGAAGGATTAAACGAAGCGGTAGGCGTTGCTGTCTATCTGGTGCTGCATAACTAAGCAATTGAAAATTTGTTAGTTACCATGTTCTTGGCTCACACCCTTCATATCATAATGGAACTCTCCCCACCCCACCACCACCAAAAAAAATGGACTACGGAATATATTTAACTTAAGATAAATACAACTGCACAACAAACATGACTGAGTGGAGCTTTTGCGCTTCTATCGGGAAGTCCGGGATTCAACTCAGCATTCGACCATTCTGAAAAAGCTTTTCTTCATTCCATCTATGAAGTAGAAATAGTGCGTGTACTTGAGTTGGCCGACTTCATTTCTTATTGTTTTTAAATCGTTATTATTACTAATTACCAGCAGTGACGGTTTTGCGAAGGTTAGGGTGGCGGTCTTTCGGACTGAAGCCTGTTCCCCAAAATTACGGAATGTCTAAAACAAACGAAATATCTATTAGTTATGCCTTTACTCATAAACTTTAAGCTCCCGTCAAATAAAAATTACGAATGTTTAGAAAAACTAAACATTAGTAAGAAAACAGCCTTCTCAAAATACTTTTCTAAATCCGCCACTGATTCTCAGTATAAAATGATCTTCAAGGTTGTATCCGGAAGATTATCTCTAAATATATAAACGAAACGAAATGCAGTATTAGTTATCCCTGTACTCATAAACTTCAAGCTCCTCACAAATAAAATTAGGACATTTTAGAAAACGAAACAATCAGAGAATCCCGCCCCAAAGTATGTTTCTAAATTCGCTACTGATTATTTGTATAAATTAGTATTCAAGGTTGTATCCGGAAAATTATTGCTAAATCGTTGCACAGCTACAGTATAACAGAAATGTGGAAGTACGGTTAGACGGATATATTGAAAAACGTACGCTTTGACGGATATATAGAAAAACGTAAGTTTAACTTTTGCGCTAGAATTAGAATACTAAGCTCATAGAGATGAAACACAGATGACAAACTGAAATGATCCCGAGAAGAAAAAAATGTCGATAACTCAAAAGTTAAAATAAAGTTAAATAGCCTCTAAAATTGCCCTCAAATACTACATTCTTCATGTTAGCTTTAATTCGTAAAACATGTGCTCCATCCATCTTGATGGTGAATTTTAGAGTGAAATATGGCATTTAGGTCATGGAATTCTTATCTAACCATAGAATATACTATAAGAAAGCTATTTGAATAGAAAAATCATGAAAATGAAAAAAGCCAAAATTTCCAAAATTCTCGTTTTTTCCCAAAAAAGCCGGCTTTTTATGTGGAAAAAACCATCGATTCAAAAAAGCCGGCTTTTTTTGCATCTTTCCTATCTATATATGAGATCCTGACCATCTATATACTTTTCTTTGTTTCATGTGGGAAGTACGTATAAATTGAATTCTTATACGGAAACTACTATTATAAAATATAAATTTTCAGTTATACATTTGCTGGAAGATATAACATAGGGTTGTGCGTTAAGTCCCAAAACTACAGGATTTACGCATGAACCTACGTTTTTACGAACGCCACATAAGATTTTTCTCTGTCCAGAGCGTACTAATGAACACGTTCTCTACTCTAGGTACCCATATCAAACTAAGTGTGATCCTCAGTTCTACCTCACATTGGATTGCTTCGCATTGTTATTCCTTATTTGTATTCAAAAATATGCACTTCTTACACTAAGCTTTCCAATATATTAAATCTATGACTTGATGTCCCACAATTATGCAGTGTAGAGGAAAATAGGCGAAAAAATCAAGTCAATAAATATAGAAGGACTATTGGAATGAATAAGGAAAATATGCAGACATGTTGAAATTATTAGACTCAACATTCAGTTTCTGAATATTTTACTGTTCTTACAATATTATGTGAGAAAACACGTTCGAATTTAGACCAAATTACTACTTTGTAACTCTGTCCTAATTTCTAGTGGGTGTGGCATATGCTTTTCAATATCAATAAAACAAATGTGTACGTAACATTCAAATATAATTACTATAAAGTGTGTATATCCAGATTGCAAACAAAAAATGAATTGGAATACTTACAAGAAAATTATTTCTCACACAAAGATTAATATTTCTTATGAAATCCCTTATTCTTTATTAAGTCTTTTATCCTTTGTGGCATCCTATGTACGAGTTTAACACATTTTGCCTCCAAGCCAGTATCATGATACCACAAATTGTTGATCTTGATCATTTGAAGTTTGGTTCCAATGTGCTTCTTCTCTAGCTTTTCTTTTATGAAACTTCGAAAGTTTTCAACCGGGTTCATATCAAGACAAGTGCCTGGCTACGGAAGAACACTCATTTCGTTGTCCTCGAAGAATTTTGTCACAGCTTTGGCACGGTAGCAAGGGGCTCCACCATGCATAAAAATCAATTGTACGTCATCAAACTCGAGTGCTGTCTGGGAAAGAAGTTCTTGAAGAACTTGTAGATATTGGTCGTGCTTCATTGTCCTCTCTACTATATACAGTCTTCTAGGCCCGAAGACAGAGATCACACCCCAGACCATGACTGAAGTAGGATGCTTCACGGTTTATTAGAGACATTCCAACTTGAATTCCTCCAAAATCAACGTCGCACATATTGTGAACATTCATCAGACATAAAGATACATGATTTACCACTGAAACACACTATTCTCCAATCGTCAGCAATCCAATATTCTAGGCCTCGTGCCCATTCGAGACGCTTCTTTGCCATGATTGGAGTAGACTCTAATTTTTGTTTTCTTTCTTGACGGTGTGCTTTTATTCCCTCGGCACAAAGAATCCTTCGAACATTTTCAGGCTAAATGTCTGCGCCATACTCAGCCACTTTTATGCTTAAGTCTATTAGAAGTTGCACTTCTGTTTTCCAAAGCCAATCTTTTTAGTTTTCTGATATCTCTTAGCGATAGCTTTGGTTTTCGCACACACTTCCCAACCCTATTTTGGCTCTTGTTCATTTTAACAGAGATTCTACTCACAGATTTTTGTTCTATCCCAACTCTACTAGCAATGTATTGCCTTGTATATCATATTTCCACCAGAAGTATTTTGTTAACTTCCATTTTACGCGGAGAAAGGTCTTTTGCTTTTCCTATTATGCTGCAATTACAGGACTACACAGAATAAAAGATTGATACACGAAACACGTCACGAACATTTTAAACTGGCCCATTCGAACTGTTGAACGCTTTGAATTTCGTTAACTTCTTACTACAGCAACCACAACACTTCAGACTGTAACTTGTTCATAGGAATCACAATAGCTATTTATAACTGAAACACCACTCTCAGAATTCTTCCCCGTCACGAATACCATCTGCTGTTGAACTGTGATATCACCACTTCAACTGTACAGTAAACAAATGGTGGATCCTATATTGGTGGTTTAACCATTAAATTAAATATTCTAGAACTCTGAAATTAGGACTCTTACTTCATTTTGCATTTTTCTATCCTCAGTCTAATAATTTGAACACGTCTGTACTGTTTATTACAAGGTAGAATCGAAGTAGTAACCTTTTCCAAAGATGTTTCTCTTATTGAGATTACAGAACCACTTTCCCCTATTACCATAGTAATTTAATTCGTAATCAGGACTATTAGTGAATATATATATATATATATATATATATATATATATATATATATATATATGCACTGGATAACATTTTAATATAAACAATATTATTTTAATGTTTAGCGATAACTATTGGTCTAGTGGTTAGCGCATGTGCCTCCGATACTTGGTCCGATTTCTAGTGGAAAACCATTGTAATTTGAATCACTACGATGAGAGAAGCATTACATATTTTAAACCTGGAACATTAAAGCACGAAATTTTACTGATATCAAGTTCTTATAAGTGGTATTCGAATGAAGAGTTTCACATATTCGATAAAACACTAGACTATATCAGAAGCACAGACCAGTATATGCAATTCCGAACTTCAAAATTAATCACTTGTTTTAGCTTGTAAGTGTTTATACTTTCAGAAAATGTGAACAGTAAAATTGATTTGCAGGGAAAATTTGTTTCAATTTTAGCCCCACACTTAGGCCATATACATTGAATGGATGGTGAAGCCGCGAAGGCTCAGTGGTATAGCGTTCACTTCTGGTGCTTGGGGTACCTGGTTTGATCCTAACTCATGCCAAGTGGACTTTTAGATAGACAAAGAATTGTGTGTGGTTTTCCCAGGGTTCTCCCCTTTGCTACCACTATTCATTCCACCATTCTATTCATTTCTCATCATTACAGTCTCCTTTAGCCTAACTGTACAATCGTGGGACATAAAACTTAAAGATTTCATTTCATTTCATTTTTAGTGGATGGTTAACGAAAGTAAATGACCATGGTAGGTTTGTTGGAAATACTGGTAGAATGAAGTAGGAAATGAGAGACCCCGGACAAAATCCTCGAAGACGATGTTGTTTGGTTCATATTAAATTCATATGACCCGGGATCGAATCAGGGACTCTTGCAGCAGAGGTGAATGTTCTACCACTGAGCTTCTGTGCCCGTCGTGGTATTTTGGACTTCCCCTTAAACTGTAAGTTCACGTTTCACACAGCCTTGGTGCTAAAAAGAAACAATAAACTCGAATTAACCAACGAATTAAATTCTTTGCAGATAAATATCATGTTTGGAGAAGTTGGTTATCTATTATTAAAACTTTCATGGATATTGTTTCGGAATCTGTATCACAAATTTTACAAATGTTAACTAAGAACCACAGTATCGTACACAGTGAAAAATTAATGTTTTAAATTAACACAATGGCTTTGTGTCACCGTAGTTGTGTTAAATTTTGACACATGTCTGGTTCTGCTTCAAATGTGTTGCACTATGGAGTAAATTGTTACAATGGTAGTTGGTTAATCAACTACTTGACATACTGAGGAGTTATTTTAGTAACACATCATTGATATTGATTCATATACAGTTGCCAAACAACTGCTTTTGTTAAAAAATACATTTTCTTTCCTATTAAACGGATATGACTCTACTGGGAGATAATAAAATTTACCATAAATTATTTTGGAAATGGTTAGGAAAGAAACAAAATCGGTGACGAAGACGAACGTAGTACACGTAGAAAGAATATATGGCAGCATTATTACTCATGTTAATGTTAGAAAAGTCATACACTCATGAAATTATTTTTGTGAATGATTACAGGAAATGGAATACAATACATTTTTCGTTCCTTCTTATAAGTGTCAAATATACCGCGTAAAGCTTAACTCATAATAGAAAATAGCAACTAATAACTAACTAACTAACTAACTCTATGGCTTATGGAACCCGGAGGTTCAATGCCGCGTTCACAAAAGCTCTCCACTGACTTCTATCCTTAGCCAACTGGATCCAGTTTCTACTTTGTATTCCTGTCTCTGCGAGATCCATCTTAATATTGTCCTCCCATCTACGCCTCGGTCTTCCTAATGGTCATTTTCCGATTGGCCTTCCAGTCAAGACTTTGAAAGCGTTTCTATTTTCTTCCATCTTAGCTACACGACCTGCCCATCTAAGCCTATTAGACTTGATGACCCTAACAATGTTGGGTAAACCGTATAAATTATGTACTTCGTCGTTATGAAGTTTCCGCCATTCCCCATTCCCGTTCCTCTTGGGTCCGAATATTCGTCTCAGGATATTGTTCTCGAATACTTTCAGTCTATGTTCTTCTTTCAGAGTAAGCGACCATGTTTCACAACCATATAGAATAATACGCATGATTATCGTTTTATATATTTTAAGCTTCAAATTCCTCGACAGAATTCGCGACGACAAGAGATTTTGAACTGAATAATAATATGAATTTCCTGCTTTTAGTCGACATTTATTTTCTTCGTGAATATGATTTTCGTCTGTTAATATTGATCCTAGATATTTGAAAGTATTCACTTTATCAAAAGAATTATTTAATATTTTAACGCATCTATAATTTGCTGTATTACGGTTCCGACACACTTCCATGTATTCAGTTTTCTCTGCATTTACTTCTAAACCCATGTCTCTGCAAGGGTTTAATAAGATCTCTGCATTTCTTTCTATTGTTCTCCTGTCATCCCCTATTAAATTTATATCATCAGCATATGCCATAACCTGGTGAATACCGTTCAACTCTAGGCCCTGGTTGCTATCTTTGATTTTCCTTATAGCATATTTCAGAACAAAGTTGAATAATAATGCTGACAGCGCATCTCGTTGTTTCAGGCCATTTTCGACGTGAAAGCTCGTGGACAAAAATTTTCCTACCTGGACTTTACTTTGGGATTCATTTAAACATATCTTAATTAATCTAATTAACTTTCTCGGTATTCCAAGTTCTGTAAGAACGTTGTATAATGTTTCTCTCCTAACCGAGTCGTAAGCCTTTCTAAAATCAATAAATAGTTGATGTGCCGGGGTATTGTATTCCCACTTCTTTTCAAGTATTTGGCGAATGGTAAATATTTGGATTATAAGTTGATCGATTTCGTCTAAATCCGCACTGATAATCTCCAAGAATTTCCTCTGCGTATGGGGTCAATCTTGCTAGTAGAATATTTGAAAGGATTTTATAGGATGTTGACAGAAGAGAAATGCCTCGATAATTATTACACTCAAATAACAACTAATACAAATTCTTAATATCAGTTATTAGATATGTTGTAATAAATAAAACACAAGTTTTAGTACAGATGTTGAGGGAGAAATTGATGAAATGGTGTTTATAAGGTGTGCTTTGCATGTCAAAAGCGTTAATTAAAAAACACAGTATCTAGTATGACATATTTAAGATACTTCTCGGCAAACAATTCCAAAACAAAGTGATGATATACATTTTGTACGTACACTCATGTCCAAAATTATTGTCGCATGTCTATAAATTTGTTGTTGTAGGAATATAATTTGATAACGAATTCGCCCGGTATTTCTTATAATGTTAGTATTTGTATAATTGGCAAAGACATGTATGTGGCAAATTTCATGTCAAAAGAGCAGTAAATAAAAACAATAGAACGAAAATAAAACCTTCTTGTCCATTTAGCAACATTTTGTTTTACTCATTCTAATTTTCGTATTTATAATTCTTTTCCTATGAAATTTACCACAAATACACATTTCCTGATTATACACATAGTATCAGTATTAAAAGTACCCTGCAAAATCATTATCAAATTATATTCTTACAAGAAGACAGTTATAGATATGCGACAATCATTTTGGACATGAGTGTACATCTGGGACATACTTGGACAAGACAGTATCTAAAAGTAGTATCTAAACTGTGTCTAAAAGTAGTCTCTCTACTTTTTGCTGTGTGTTTATGATATGTTGCAAGACAGTATGCACAATAAACTTACAGCGTTTGTTTATCTATTTGATACACAGCATTTTAGGCTACTCTGATACCATTGACAAGTCAATATTCTTCGTGAATAAAAGGTTGCTCTGAACACTGGCGAATAAAGCAGTTATTAATATTAATATCCCAATGAGCTGGAATTATTATTCTAGCTACTGTGTTACTAACAACATATGTTGGGTATATTTAGGAAGATCACCGTGGTATTGTTCCTATCTCCGCCTTCTTTCATTCATTCATCTAGTCCGCTGACACCGCCGCTATATTATTTTTACACCACTCAACACTGCTTCTGTGTCAAATCGGTAATTACAGGCCTGTGTTAATCGTAACACTACAGCCTTAGTGTTTCAAATAACAAGCTAAATTGATAGTCATGCTACCATCACTAGCCTATCTTAGATTGAGATCTTAAAATTGATTTTTTTTTTACACAATCAATTTTTGTTGTGTAGTTCACAACTGTCAACTGGACGATCAGGTTCAATCCTCAGTTGGGGTAGGAAAATTATCCTTCTATTCTTGTTCTAATGTGACTTTGAAGTTATCTAGCCTCTTTAGCCTAACAAACCTCTTTCATGAGAGAAGAGTCAGCGACCAGAACAAGGTCTCGCTGACTCGAAGCTTCGCGCTAAAAGCCACGCCCACCTTTAACTCGAATAATTTCCGTACTCTCTCTAGTAAAGGCGCAATACTTCTTTTCTCTCTCTTTGTTTTTATTAAAAAGAAGAACCAATCTATTCAAACAATATTCTATTAGATTATAATTTCCCTTTTAAAAATAGACTCTTGAGTTATGGAAAGAGACAAAAGAATATACATATCTATTCCCTTATGCAAAAATTCAAATCATAAACAATAATTTTTTTTTTTCAAGAAAAAGACATCTTGGAACGAGTCCATTTACCCATAGGGTACGAGCAATGGTCCAGGGGCGACTCTACAGGTAATGGTCGAGGGGCGACACGATAGACAATGGTCCAGGGACGACTCGTTACAATGGGTTCCTGGGACTACCCAGAGAAGTAAGGAGGCCGAAGCCTGACACACGCCATATCATCTCAATGAGTAGAACCTTGATCACCTATACACAACCCAAGGGCTCTCGTGGTCTACCCTAAAACAGGAGCGGCCTTGATCTGCTTAAAAGACTTTTATGAGGAAAGGCTATGAGGAACATGGGATGAAAATAAACGTTTAACAGACAAAAACAACGGTAATTGGGACAAAATTGTCTATATCATTTATAGAACTATAGTAGATAGGGACAGAGCAGAACAGATTACTTTAGTTTTCCATACGTAAAGAAATCAACGTGAAATAAAGGTAAGAACGGGAACAGATATTTACGAAGAAGAAACCTTTATTTTAAGAACGTTAATTAAGGACTTAAGAAAGAGTCTTCATGTATAGTATTGTGCTCTGGAGAAGAATCGATAAGATTGCTTTTAACGTCCTAATTCAACAATGCCGTTATGGACATGGTTTACTCTTACTTTGGACTCCGAAATGACAATCTGCGCTTAAGTTTGGTGCAGATGACGAGTGTGCAGACCTTCCCACGAGATCGACCATTACAGTACAGGCAGTTTCTACCATACTATTTCGCCTACAAGGTTGCTGGTTTACAAGACCACGCTATTAGTAGTAGCTGGAGAAGAATTGAGTGAAGTATCGCTCATGCCAATTATAAAAGAGTGCTTACACTTGGAAAAAATTCTTATTGTGCTTTTTATACCAATTTGAGGCCTCTCTATCCAAAAGAACCATTTTTAAAACATATCCGTCTATAGGATCACGAGGAAACTGACCTCAAGATTGGGATATTTATATTTATTTATACAGGATGACCCATAGTTATGTATATGATTCTTTGACTGACTGTAGTATTTGTAATTCTAGACAAAAAAATTCGATATGGCAACACTGTGTAGCCTGAGAGTGGGGATAGCGATTACTGGACTTCCAACCGTTAGTGTATGCCACACATCACATAGATGGCGGAACGATTATCTCTAGAACAGCATGTGTTGTGTGCGTTTGTATTCTGCAACTAACAATTAACGGAGGTGAGACGGAGGATGGCAGTCGAGTTTTTATGAAGGAAATGGTCCCTTTGTATTAACAATCGCAAGAATAAACAATACATTTGACGCTACTGGTAGTGTTTTGCATGCGAAGGGAGCTGTCACAGAAGAGTTCCACAGGATACCAGTACGGGTCTGTCGAGCTGCTTGTGATAACTTTGCTCTTCGTCTCCAGGGATGAATCGACTTAGTTGCTGCATTGGTGGACCATGGCAAGGAGTACAGAGTTAAAATTCTGGTAAGGAAAGGTATGAAAGTAGTGTGTTTATTTTCAATTTTATGTTCAAGTTATGTTACTAGTTTCTTTACCGCAGTCTTTATGTTCAAGTTATGTTACCAGTTTCTTTACCGCAGTCTTTATGTTCAAGTTATGTTATTAGTTTCTTTACCGCAGTCTTTATGTTCAAGTTATGTTACTAGTTTCTTTACCGCAGTCTTTATGTTCAAGTTATGTTACTAGTTTCTTTACCGCAGTCTTTATGTTCAAGTTATGTTACTAGTTTCTTTACCGCAGTCTTTATGTTCAAGTTATGTTACCAGTTTCTTTACCGCAGTCTTTATGTTCAAGTTATGTTACCAGTTTCTTTATCGCAGTCTTTATGTTCAAGTTATGTTACTAGTTTCTTTACCGCAGTCTTTATGTTCAAGTTATGTTATTAGTTTCTTTACCGCAGTCTCTGAAACATCATATAGATAATTATGGGCAGTTGCGTATTTAGAGAGGGCTTCCGGGCTTAAGCCTCCCCCGAAATCTTACTATAGTAAAGTATATGAAAGATCTTGCAGAATTTTCACATTTTCAGGCAAAGTCCCCCCGAAAGTTAGCAAAGCCCCCCCGAAACAAAATCGTAAATACGCCACTGATTATGGGCCACCCTGTATCTCAAATTTGCGGTCATTTTTCTCGTGATCCAATGGATGGATGTATCTAGAAATAGTTTGATTAGCTTCAGCATTCTCAAGTTTGTATAAAAAGTAAGTACAAATTTATCTAAGTGTAGGCACATTTCTCAGTGCGTGAGCGGTAGTTCTTTAGTTTACTCTTATGGAAAAGAAATTATTTTTCAGCGTGTAGGTAGTTCAACATTAATTTCGTATAACTGAATATTTAAAAAAAAATGTTCTCGACCATAATATGAACACTACATAACACAATTATAACAATAACATCGCTATATTTTTTCCCTTACTGCATGTGTTGGTTATGTTGAACAAGTCTTGCGTGATACTGACCTGAGGACAGCTCCATGTAACAACTTGTTTATTTCGCAGGCTGGCCAAGCGAGCCGTTACTTCACAGAGTCCTGTGTCCAGTGACCCTAACACAGCGTTCGTCTGGGCGTCGGCTAAACTTTCCAGCAAAGCAGATAAACCTTCTGTTTGCTCACAAACAGCTGAAAAGAAGAGGAAAAACAGTCTTAAAATTTCCATATTCAGTGAATTCAAAGTTATTTTTAAAAAATTCAAGCAGTTACAACAAAGTAGAGTTAAGCTACAAAAAAAAAAAAAAAAAAATCAAAATCAAAATCAAAATTTGAGCGTCTAGTAGAAAAACATACTCTGAAAGAGATTATGGTGTTCCTGAAATTTATTTTAACGTGATTTGATCACTCGTAGTCTGCCATTCCTATTAACCACTAGCCTTACATATTTTAGTCACAAAGGTTTTACCTATTTTACACATTTTTTATTTGCTTTTTGGAATGTACACTTGATGCCACTAACAACGGTTGAAACAAAATATATAATTGACGGTGCTATGACGTCATAAATCCTTTAACAAAAACCTTAACATTATTATCCCGAGTTAACTCTGCAGCAAGTATACTCGGGTTCGCAGAAAAATGCAAACTTTTGTTACAGATCCTACCATATTATACATAACAGGATTCCGAGTATACTCGGGTTAATAAGGCAAGTGGTTAAGACCAAATTTAGATATTTTGTTTTTCTAGTTACTTAAAAATTGCGTAAGATTACTTGAAGTTAGTGGTGTATCTTGACCGGGACCGGAGGGCCTAGGCCCAACCCAGTTTTTCAGTAACAAAAAGATAATTTAAGCTATTATTTATATATTTATATAAAGTTTATAGTAAACTCATGATATATATATTATAGTCTGGGTTGTGGTTGCCCCTCCCCGAGGTTTTACCTTCTATATCCACCACTGCTTGAAGTAGTCTCTATTTTGGACTGTTCAGCAGAGGATGTTATTATGGGGAAAACATATCATTATATATTCCGGAGGGTGCATTATCTTCGGGTGCATTATTCCCGAATTACAATTTCGTTCACGTTTCATACATAAATGTTTTCACAAACATGCAGGATACCAGAGGCGGATCTAAAAGGTAAAAACTAGGGAGGGGGCAACCAGAATCTAGAACTCATAAGTAGATCATGAGTTTACTATAAACTTTCCAAAATATATAAATAATATCTGCAATTATTTTTGTCACTCAATAAACTGGGGTCTCGGCCCCCCGTCCCGGCTAGATCCGCCACTGCAGAATACCAGGATTCAGATTAAGAAATGGAAGCGAAAAAAAATTAGTGTGATAAAACGTAACATCTATTTTTAATTTCTTACAAAAAAAATAAATAATTTTAATGCGCATGCAAAATTATTGCAGAGTCTAGTATATTTTAATCAATATAAAATAAACGGAATAAGAAACAGAAGATTACAGAGATAAATGTGCAAGTAGTTTAAGACAGATGAAACATATAACTTTCTCAAAATCTTATGGATATAGAGAGACGTCAATAGAGTTATGAATAATTTCCTCTTTTGACCACTCCGCAAATCTGCTGCTTTTTTTTCTTATATGCATACTAGATAAACAAGACGACTTAGGTTCAATTCAAAAGCGGAATTCTTTGTGGTTGTAACAACTATCTGATGCATAGCAGCCCAGAGCATAAGAATGATTTCATTCTCCTTCCGCCCCGGTTTACTGACTAAATGAATGACAGAGTTGGGAATTTTTGTAATAACAAGGATCATGTTGTATCATGGAATTATCGTATTGCCGCATACTAATACTACTACTAATAGTTCTTTCTGGGAAAAGTGGTGCGGGTACACACCCTGAATTTATTTTTTTTTAAAAGTTTCACACTTTCATACTATCGTCCAACATAGGCTTACCATCTCTAGACTTTTGTTAGCTCTTCGTATCGCAGAATGGCATTGGAGCAACCACGAGTTCACATTTTTGCAAGGGTTAAAGCATGTGAAAGACGATCCTATATTATCCTGATAAACATCAGTGCAGGACTTACCCGCAGAGGCAAAGATGATCTACACGATATTGCTGTAAGGTATATCTGAGAAACCCCCCTCTTCACTTTCGCTGGAAAACGCATAATGGCTCAGTGGTATAGCGTTTACCACGGGTGTATGAGGCCCTTGGTTCTATCCCCGGCCAAGTAAGTTTGTGATCTGTTCGTAATCTCGGGATACTCCCGTTTCCTCCCACTTTCTCATTCCACCAATTCTTCCATCATCATTCACTTACACTAATCATCGTCTGCCTTAGCCTAAACGGTGTAATCACGGGACTTAAAATATCTAATTTTTATTTACATTCACTGGAAGATAAAGTAAATACGGCCAAAGTGTATTTTAGAGGAAATAGTGTGCGGAATTTTATTTTTCAAGATATTTACGGAATCCACGTACTGATTCTCTTTTATTTAAGCGAAATTTTAGTGGCTTTGTAGATGAGCGTCAAAACCTCAACAAGTGAAAGAAAGTGAGAGGTGCTGCAAACTATTGATCGTATTAACTTGATATTTGGGGGCGCGGTGGATCAGTGGTAGAGCGTTCACCTCTGGTACTTGGGGTATCGGGTTCGATCCCAGCCCCCGCCAAGTGAACTTTGTGGTGGACAAAGACCGTGTTCGTGGGTTTTCTCGGGGTTCTCCCGTTTCCCCCCACTTTCTTCATTCCACCACTTCATTCACCTCTCATCATCACCGTCTCCTTTAGCATAAACGACATAACCGTGGGACGTAAAACTCAAAGATTTCATTTCATTTTAACTTGATATATGTAATAAACTATAGCGTATGGTTGCATACCGCCCAAAAAGCAATAATAATAATATGTGAAGAAATTTTTGTACCATATATTACTAGTAGCATACACAAATTCGTGAGCGAGAGCAGTGAAGAGTAAAAAAAAACTCTGCTAAAGACAATAAAGGAAGTCTCAACTTTTCCCGGTACATGTCAGCCGTTGAAGGATATTTGCTACCATCCAGAGGCACGACGTGTAACGTCTAGCATTCTACAGTTATACGTCTTTGTTTCAAAGTAGAAAATGGATATTATTAATAATAATCGTTAAAGCCACCGTTATCCAACGGTTTGACTCCATTAATGAATTCGACAGAGATAATCGTTCTAGCTATGTATTACAGTGAAGAGGACAAAAAATTCGCTTCTGTCCAAGAGTTATCGTGTGGGGTAACGGACTGACGTGCTAACATTACAATCTTATAAGTTCTACTGGCATGATCCTAATAACATTACCATCTCATAAGTCTCACTAGGTGATACTAATAACATTACAATTTTATAAAGGCCAACTAGCTTGATGCTAATTAGCATTACAATTTTATAAGGCTTACTAACGTGATCCTAATAACATTACAATCTTATAAGACCTACTAGCACGATTGTAATAACATTACAGTCTTGTAAGACCCACTAACGTGATCCTAATAACATTACAATCTTATAAGACTCTCTAGTGTGATTCTAATAACATTATAATATTATAAGGCTCATTTATGTGATTCTAATAACATTACAATCTTATAAGACCCACTAACGTGATCCTAATAATATTACAATCTTATAATACTCTCTAGTGTGATTCTAATAACATTATAATATTATAAGGCTCATTTATGTGATCCTAATAACATTACAATCTTGTAAGACCCACTAACGTGATCCTAATAACATTACAATCTTATAAGACTCTCTAGTGTGATTCTAATAACATTATAATATTATAAGGCTCATTTATGTTATCCTAATAACATTACAATCTTATAAGACCCACTAACGTGACCATAATAACATTATAATCTTAAAATGCACACTAGCGTGATCCTAATAACATTACAATCTTATAAGACTCTCTAACGTGACCATAATAATATTATAATCTTAAAATGCACACTAACGTGATCCTAATAACATTACAATCTTATAAGACTCTCTAGTGTGATTCTAAAAACATTATAATATTATAAGGCTCATTTATGTGATCCTAATAACATTACAATCTTATAAGATCCACTAACGTGACCATAATAACATTATAATCTTAAAATGCACACTAGCGTGATCCTAATAACATTACAATCTTATAAGACTCTCTAACGTGACCATAATAATATTATAATCTTAAAATGCACACTAGCGTGATCCTAATAACATTACAATCTTATAAGACCCACTAACGTGACCATAATAACATTATAATCTTGAAATGCACACTAGCGTGATCCTAATAACATTACAATCTTATAAGACTCTCTAACGTGACCATAATAATATTATAATCTTAAAATGCACACTAGCGTGATCCTAATAACATTACAATCTTATAAGACTCTCAAACGTGATTCTAATAACATTATAATCTTATAAGGCTCATTTATGTTATCCTAATAACATTACACTCTTATAAGACCCACTAACGTGTCCATAATAACATTATAATCTTAAAATGCAAACTAGCGTAATCCTAATAACATTACGATCTTATAAGGCCCAACAGCGTGATCCTAAAAATCAAGTAAATGATACATACATCACTTGAGGTCACTTATTATGGTAATGTCAATGCTTAGATCTAAGAAAAATTTACCGTCTGGCGTAAAATACTTCATAAAAATTTATTATCCAGAAGAAGAAAAAGAGAACTACAATTTTTGTTTCCATTATTCTGTTACTTTCATTCTCAAATCAACCTATGCCAGTTTAAAATCGTTCATGCACATCGATTTCAGCGGTGGGTGACACACGGCCTACTTAAGTTTGCTTGGGAATACATATTTTACATTATTATCTTCTACGATATTTTATTAGATGATATCTGACAAACCAGAATGGTTTCCCCAAAAGTTATTCAGAAAACAGCGCCACTGCAGTCTTCTTGCTAGTGTCATATGGAAAGACTTCCTGGACATTTATTTTAATATTAGTTTCACTTTAATGGGTCTAGTAGTTGTTGTATAGTACTAATTTTCATCTTAATAAACATTTCTTCTTTGTAGATTTTCTCTAAAATCACACATGAGGATTTACCATCAATCAATTCAATAAAGTATATTAATTGATACCTCCCATCTTTGGACAAAAGTTTTTTTTCTTTTTTTATTATACCAGAGCGCGGGATTACCGGTTGTCATTGGCATTCAAATGTTCTAATTTAGCGATAGACATTTGACCTTTTCTTTCTTATACATTGGGAAAAAAATGACGCGAAAACTCTCTGATCTCACTATAGCAGATTGAGACATAAACTTGAGTGCCCTGCTTCTCGTGAATTAGCAGTAAGATTGTAGAATAAACATGTTATTTTCCTGTATGTTGCTTATCCTAGAATTGACTTTAAACTTAAGCAAACGCCAGAATTCTGTCTGTCGCTACGCTACGAGACTGCAATAGCTCGCATTTCTCGTCTGGTTTTATTTATCTTCTGTAAATTTGTGTAAACACATTTAAAAGCAGCAAAATTATTTTTTAAAAAATAAACAAATATCAAAACTGAACTATTAATATTGAAAGCTTAGGAGCTAGAATATTTTAAATAAGCGGTTTCCAGTCTTGTTTATCTGCCTCCCCCTTCTTCATGAAATCTACATACTTTATGCTCCCCTTTGACAAAGATAAAATGTCATACACGTAACGTCTTTAAAGATTGTTAAAGCTAAATTGTAAACGGTCATTAAATTTATTCATAATTTATACAGTAAAGGCCTGAATCTCCGCGAGCAAATAATTCGCGGTGGGGTGCGGATTATCCACAAGTGCTACGAAAAAAATTTTAACGCTGCTGCATAGCGTTCAATTATTTTTCATTATCGCTGCGGATTGACAAAGAGTACAGTATTGTTTTTGTTTACTGTTCTTTATTTTAGCGATTTAGATCTAGAGCAAAGGTTTCTGTTGTACTGTACATATTTTAAAAGGTTTAACATGTTTTTGTACAATAAAATATAAGTTGTATGTTGAATATTGTTTTCTGTGTTTACAGCTTATTTTTAGTATTTTTTCAGGTTATCCGCTATTTTCTGTATCCACGGTGCTCTTGCCACTAAATTCCGTGGATAATCGTGGCTTTACTGTAATTTGTTTCTGTCAGTAGCTTGTGTCCCATTCTCCGCTCTTCATGCCCTCTAGATGATCGCCCCTGGGTTAAGAACCATTGAAAACTAAATAAAAATGCATACAGAAAGATTCAGTTTAAAAAATGTGTTCATCAGCTTCATTCTACATTTCTATTGAATCTTCTTCAATAAGTATCTTGAAGTATCTTCTGGATGACGCAGTGTTATGGCGTGATGACAAGCGAAATTGAGACTAAGCTAGACTTCACTCTAATTTGTAAATAACTTTTCGTACGTAGAAGCAGTAACGTTGTGCTTCTAACACTAGCGTAGCACTAACGATTAGTATAAGTCTTTATTATGATTTTCAGATGCGACGATTTTGACTTACTCGTTCGTTTTTAAATTAAGAATGATGAGAATTAGGATTAGGAATTAGATTTCTGGGCTTTCGGTCTCTATGGCCATGTTAATCCGCCACGTATGAAGGATGACGTCCCTCAGCGTTCACCTTATCTGAGGAAACGAAAGCAAGTAAGTTGGAACCTATATATTAGGTATCATCTCGTGTTGAGTTGAGTTGATTTTAGTTTAGCGTCCGTTTCAGCAGCGAGGCTATATGAGACGTGGACCTACTGATTAACGTGGAATCCGAACCACATGAGCTCCCGCCGGGAATCGAACCCGGGTCTCCCACGCCAAAGGCGCGTACGCTAACCGCTTAGCCACGAGGGAGCTCGTATCATCTCGACATTTGCCTGGTATGAATGAGGAAAATCCAGGAAAACCTCACTCAAGCTTTTACACTTTTTCGAACGAGTGTCCCCACCTTGAATCGAACCCGGGGCCGCTTGTACCAACGACTTGAGCGTTATTGATTATGGTACGCGGGATCACCAATTAAGAACGATATCAAAGTACATACAAAATCATTCTTGTGAACGAAAATGTTTTCGTAGGTGTTCGTGCAGTATAATATTATTATTATTATTATTTTTATTATTATTATTAATATTATTATTATTATTAAATCTTTATCAGATGCAATCAAATACATGAAATAGGAGAGTGGCCAAAAGACTACCTCAAGACGATCATGATATCAATGGCTAAGAAATCGAACCCAAAGATATGTGAAAATTGTAGAATTACAATAGTCTCATATCTCATGCAGCTAAAATTTTGCTCCGAATACTGAACAGGAGGTTATATGCAGGAACAAATGAAAAAGTTGAGGTGGAGCAGTTCGGGATCAGAAGAGGTAAGGGCACAAGAGATGGTATTGGATTATTAAGGGTGATCGGTGAAAGGTTTATAGATAAAGGGAAAGACTTGTATGTTTTATTTATTGATCTAGAAAAGGCTTTTGATCGAGTGAATTGGGAAGTGTTGTTGGGAGTTCTAAAGAAGATAAGGTTGAAATGAAAAGATCGAAGACTCATAAGAAATTTATACAAGAACCAACAAGTGAATGTTAGTATAGGGAAAGAACTGACTGAAGAGTGTGCAATTGGAAGGGGAGTTCTACAAGGATGCTGCCTCTCGCCAACACTATTTAATGTCTATCTAGAAGAGATAGTGAAAAAGAGTTTACATGAAGATGACGGCATTTCGGTAGGAGATAGAATGATTAGATGCATAAGATTTGCAGACGATATGGCGCTTGTTGCAGAATCTGAAAAGAAAATCAATAAAATGTTAGAAAAAATGAGAAAGGGCTTTGAAGAATATGAGATGGAAATAAATGTTAGAAAGACAAAAACCATGGTGATTGGAACGAAGAGGTCTATGTCAAATATAAAAGTAGGAGGGAAGAAAATAGAACAAGTGAATAGTTTTCGATATCTGAGTAGTATTCTTAGTAATGACATGAAGTCGTGAAATAAAAGCAAGGATAGAAATGGCGAAAGAAGCTTTAGGAGTGGAAAAAGTCTGTTTTGTGGGACCTTGAACAAAGAGATGAGAAAAAGACTCATAAAATGCTTCGTGTGGAGTGTTGTACTGTATGGGGCGGAAATGTGGACATTGCGTAAAAGTGATCTAAAACTACTGGAAGTCTTCGATATGTGGGTGTGGAGAAGAATGGAAAGAATTTTTTTGGGTCGAGCTGAAAACGAATGAGAGAATGTTAAAAATGGTGGGGGAGAAAAGAACACTTTTAGATATTGTTAAGAAGAGAAAGATAAACATTACCTTTTGGTTGGGACATTACCTAAGAAGAAATTGTATCATGAGGGACGTCCTAGAAGGTATGGTGGCTGGAAAGAGAGGAAGGGGCGAAGAAGACTACAATTAATGGATGATATAAAAACAGAAGGATCATACGTGAAGACGAAAAGGTTAGCGGAGGACCGTGGAGCATGGAAGCTTCTCAGCTGCTGCAAGTGACCTGCCACTAAGAGCAGAACATCTATGATGATGATGATGATGAGACACTATAGACGCTATTTTTAACCTACCTATTGTTTACTACAATGGTGGATACACTTTCATTTAGGAGGGTGCCAAAAAACTCACAAAATACACTAGGCAGTCAAATATAATTTATTAAAAACAATGCCAATAATGTAGTTCGTCAGACTAGGAAACATTTCGTGGACTGAATACAACTTTCAGGAGAGAACGCGTTTAGCATGTGGACCCTAGTTTGACCATCACTGGTTTAGACAACAAAAAATTAAAATGAATTTTTTTGTGAACAACCATTATTTCAATTAAAAAATATTAAATTAATTTGCAATTGTATTGCAGCATTTACATTATCTATTCAAAGTGTTGATCACAAGGCTTAATTGAAATCTTTCTTTTAGTTTAACGTCCGACGATTACGTCCTTTAAGCTAGTGAGATGGATGATTAAGGCAAGTGAATAAATGATGGAAAAAATGGTAGAATGAGAATGTGGAAGGAAACGGGAGTATGCCCAGAAAACCCACGAACACGATATAATCCACCACAAACTTGCCTGGCCGGGAATTGAGCCAGGAACCCCACGCACAAGAGGTACGCGCTCAGCTACACTGAGCCACCGTGACCCCGATCGTATGTCGTGGTTCGTAACCAACAATAATGATATTTTCGTTCTGGTCAAACAGTGTTCATTTACTCATGTACTCTGTATACATTAAAAAGAAAGAAAACAGAAAGACAAGAAGGGAAAAAGAAGAAATTAAGAAAAGAAAAGGGAAAAAAGTTCGTTATTAAGTATCTGGTTGTACATATTCTTGTTTGTCTTCTAGTGGTAACATAGATGCTTCTAACCAGGAACGTATCAGGAGATGGGTCTTGGGAGTTCAGATCCTTTCCTGAAATCCCGACTTTCCCGTAAATTTAGTATAATTTTAGAGTTTATTTTTACAAATTTTAATATAATTTATCCTCATATTGAACTTGGAAACCCCCTTGAAAAGCTTTGAACTCCCCGCCCGAAATAAATTCCGTGTCTTCCTTTAACATTGACACTGATGATTCTAACAGCGATACAAATACGACGATAATATTAGTAAAACTTTCAGTAAATTGTACAAAAATCCGCAATAAATATTTCATGTTATTATTATAATTGACGGAAGAGAGCAAAATCTTACAATTTCAAATAGTTTTATAGTCATTGCTTACACTTAACACTTTTGACCTGTATGTTACTCTTTTCTGGGAAATAGCTTCTGTTGGTGAAGTGAAATATGAAATGTTGTCACATGTTATGCAATTGTCTTGAATTAGTTTTTATGCTTTGTTTCCGAGTTGTTAACATCTTGAGTAACAGTGAGCAAACAAGACGTGAAGCGAAGCACTTCCACTTTGACTGCTCAAAACTCTTAGCAAAAAGAAAAAAAAAGAAGTATTTTAGTTTAACGTTTACGTCGTTTAGGCGAAGGAAGACGATGATAAATGAAATGAATGATGATGGAAGAATTGATGAAATAATAAAGGGGGAGGAAACTTTAGTATCCCAAGAAAATTCACGGACACGATATTGTCCACCACAAACTTACTTAGACGGGATCGAACCAGGGACCTCACACCAGAGGTGAGCGCTGTACCATTGAGCTACCATTCCCCCTCCCCCAAAATGTCATAGCAAATTTTCTCTTTCCTTATCTTTCTTTTTTACTGACAACGCAAGTTCAATGCTATTTTTACACTTTAGAGAGGGCTTCTTTGTCTGTTTTTGCTAGGAGACGATTTCCTTGCTAAAATCCCTGGAAAATACGAATATCTCACATTTAATGCACTTTATTTACATGGTACGGCAATTAGGAAAAGAGATTGGGCATGTGAATACTAAATAGCAAGTGGAATTAAATTACCTCGGTTTGTTCAAAATATGAACCTTCTTTGACCACACACAGTTTTGCGCGATATAGATAGTCATGGAATGACTTTTCGAAGTCTTTTCTGGTATGCAGAGTGTATGGGATGATGTGGTAAGATATAAATACTTTTTAGGCATATATATATATATATATATATATATATATATATATATATATATATAACTCTTACTGGTTTCTCCTCTTCCGTTAAGGAATGTGGCACAAAACATGCACACAGCTTCCATTTTTTTATAATCCTCCGTCATAAATTAGCGAACAGTCTTCTTATTCTCTTTCTCGTATTATGATAAAATAACATTATGGTCGTTCAAAATGACATCCCAAACTTTATTAATCATTTCAATTGTTCTCACAGGCCTGCTTGGGCCTAAGCCTGAGCCTGAGCCTGGGCGTCATATTTAATGGCACTCTCTTATGCCATTAAAAAAATACTGCAACAATGAGAAAGATACTTGCTCTTATATACCTTATTCAACATCTCAAATGCTTCCGATGTAGCTTTCCATAACTGTGCACAGAACTGATATTCACTTTGTTTCATTGTTAAAACTGTGACTAATTAGTACAATACTAATACTTTAACTACGTCACGCGCCACGCCTAACTGGAAATTCAAAGTAACACAAAAAATTCACCGGTATGGAAAACTTGCTAAAACTAACTTCCCAGTAAAAAGAAAAAAAAAACGTCTCATTTCCTAATTGCCGCACTGTCTAGCCTGATCCATGATAAATATGTCCACTTTTAATTCTCCAAGTAGAGTCCAACTCGACCGTCTGCATATTTGTAAAGTTGTTTCCAATGGCAGTTGTTTCCTCCCTAAAGGCAACAACTTTCGGTAGAATGCCTGCTTCTAATTCCAGTTTAGAGACCGACTTGTTGACAAACATATATTTACTTCTGGCCCCCAGACATCCAACAGGAAAGCCAGTTGGCGTTAGGTCAAGTAGCTTAATTCTTCAATTCTCTTGGGTACAGAAACAACTTTTGATTTTAGACATACCTTCATGTGAGATGTTGTATGTAGCAATATCCTGTAGAAGTTCCGTTTTCGCAGTTTGGTCCACAAGCTGCTTCAGAAAACTGTTGAAATGTTGAGGCAGTGAACACGTTCAAACTATCATGGGAAATATCTAGTATGCATACCATATCTCTGTCTTTTCTAAAGGTAGTGACTTTTCGTGAATCATATGTGTCTGTTCGGAGGCTGACTCACTTCATGCACATACTGTATTTCAATTAATTCAGCCAATATTACCTCGACTCAACCGAGTCTGTAACAATGTCAACTGAACTAATTCTATCATTTTCTGAAGCTTTCCCATCAAACATTGACGCTTTCATTTTAATACCTTTTTAAATACCGTAATTTTCTTAATATTTCTTCCGCTCAGTGGTAGAGCGTTCGCTTCTGGTGTATGTGGTTCTAGTCCGATCTCAGTTAGCCCCAAATGAACTTTGTGGTAGATAAACATCGTGTGCGTCTGTTTTCTCGGGGTTCTCTAATTTCTTTCCACTTTCTTTATTTCACCACTTCATTCATTTCTTATCATCATAGTCTTCTTTAGCCTAATCGGCATAACGTGGGACGTAAAACTTAAAGATTTCATTTCATTTTTTAAAAATATTTCTTCCTTTTTTGTGTATGATCAAATAACCAGGTCTTAATTTTCTATAAAGCAATCTGTTTAAACAGCTCGCATTAGATTGCACTCCCACCAAGTGTTATCTATATCAAACTTTCTTATCGCTAAATGATAGATTGCACGTGTTCTGTGCGGGAGACTTGATTTGATCCTCGATAGAAACGCGGGCATCACTCAAGCAGACGGCTCTACCAAATTTTCACACATTTATTGCATTTTCCGATTTCTTTTTGCACAGCATGCACTAAATGAAGAGCCAATGCATAAACCACGAACCAACTTGTGCTAGGTGGCCACTAAAAGTGTCAGTGTTAGGTCCACTTCTATGGGATCTGACACTCCAACCAGGTCTTTTAAAACTCAATAACTTAACAGAGACGAAAGGTGTAATTGCATATGCAGATGACATTGCATTAATTACAAATGCCAATACCAGAAAAGAGTTAGAAAGTAATGCTTGTACAATAATGAATACACTATCAGACTGGTGCAAATCCACCAAACTTAAAATTTCGGCAGACAAAACTAAATATATCATGGTCAAAGGAAAACTGCAGAGAAACCCCATAGTAAAAATTGAGGAAAAATCTATCAAGCGTGAAAAGGTATTTAAATATCTAGGAGTGTGGATAGATGAATCACTCAATTTCAACACGCACATGGAAAAACAAAAAGATAAAATAGTGGGCATAGCAAATACAATTTTTTATATACTGGCAAATGATTTTAAACTAACGCCCAGAGATGCTAGCCTGTATTATAAAGCTATATTCATGCCAATAATTTCCTATGGCTCATGTGCACGGGGACATAGAATTAAGGAAAATATAAAGATAAGAACTAAAATCGACAGTGCAGAATGGAAAATTTTAATAAGGATGACAGGTGCCATGGCAACTACGCCTGTTGAAGCACTTCAAATTATTTTAGAATAGAGCCTTTTCATCTGTCGATACTTAGAATCGCCGCAAAATACTGGCTACAGAAAGAAAGACCAGATAAGGCAGAGCGTCTCCTACAAAGAAGAGTAATGACCATGACAGAAATAGATGAATTTATTTTTACCATGTGGCAGGAAAATTGGAATAATTCACGAAAATCAAGAAGAGTGCATCAGATTTTTCCACAAATTAAAAATAGGCTAGAAATTGGAGAGCTAAATCTAAACAAACATGCAATTCAATTCATTACCGCCTATCGACCCTTCAGAACAACTTTCACTAAACTGGGTCTACTAAACTCAGACTTGTGTGACTGTGGAGAGGCCACTAAAAGCACGAATGCTATCTAACCAGTCAGAGCAGGAGCGTAACATGGGGACCCGAGCGGAGCGAGAGGGTGCGTCCGTAGGGAGCAGGCGCGTCAGCGACGGGGGGCATAGGCATAAACAAGGATAGTGGAAAAATACATAAAATATCCGCAATAATTTTCACCTTCAAAAACACTTAAATATTCGTAATAACTCTTACTTTCAAAATGGCTTCACTAGTTTCCCGGGTACAAATGGCCCGCTGCGAGAAGAAGTTCGTCTGTTTTGAATTTTTACTTTTTTTTCCACACTTCGCATAGTTGATTTTACGTTTCAACATACCATGACGCTGCAAAAACTTTATAATATGACGCTCTTTATCACACAATTCTTTGTAATAAAATGGTATGTTTGCATTATATCCATCACAAATGTCCATTGCTAACACTAACAGAACCTTTCCGCTGTTTATTTCCATCTTTTTTGCATTCTTGTATTCTTCCGCCCTCCTCTTCAGTAAATAGTTACACTTATAATACGTTCACTCCCATTGAAAATGTATTTCAATATGATATCTAATGACAGAAGTTACTTATATTCACACTCTACTTCTTTTACGAAAAGTGTTTGACAACGTATTTTACCTATAAATTTTGTTTTCGGTAGAGCCGTCTGCTCGATTGAACCCGAAACGCGTACTAGTATGGTTGATTCCACTCAAACTAAAGATTCACGTCTCACATAGCCTCCATAATGTAAAAGTACATTAAACACATAATAAAACACAAACATCCTTCTGTTTACTAGGATCATTTAATGTTTGTGGACGCTATCATTTAGCGATAAGGAAGTTTGATGTAGATAAAACTTGGTGGGAGTGCAATCTAATGCGAGCTGTTCAAAAAAATGCTTTATAGTAAATTAAGACCTGGTTATTGATCATACAAAAAAGGGAAGAAAGACTTTTTTAAAAATGAAATGAAATCTTTAAGTTTTACGTCCCACGTATATGCCGGCTAGACTAAAGGAGACGATGATAATGAGAAATGAATGAAATGGTGGAATGAAGGAAACGGGAGAACTCCGAGGAAACCCACGCACACGGTGTTTGTGCACCACAAAGCTCACTTGGCGCGAGATGATATCGAACCAAGGACTCCAATCACCAAAGGTGAGCACTCTACCACTGAGCCACTGCAGCCCCTTATGATGAATGGGGGCGCGGTACCTCAGTGGTAGAGCGCTTACCCCTGATGGGTGGTGTCCCTGGTTCGATTCCCGGCTAAGTGGACAATATCGTGATCGTGGGTTTTTGCAGGTTCCTCTCGTTTACTCTATCACATTCTCACTCCAACAATTCTTCCATCAACATTCACTTCCCTTATTCATCCGTCTCCCTTAGCCTAATGAACATAAACGTTGTACGTTAAACTGAAAGATTTTATTTGATTTTCATTGTGATTATTCATTAGTTTACCAATTCCTTCAATAATAAATAATAAATAATAAGTAGAAAGAACTTGCCGACGTGAGTATGGGGATCGTTTTGGTTCTGATCGAAAGCGAATTCTACGGTCTGTGAAAAAGCTGAAAATCGTACTAATGGTGACGTATTAAGGCATGTGTCTGCCAACATGATGAAAGGGGCAAGATTGTGACTCCAGGAGAAAAGAGAGACTCCTCCAGCATATTTTGTAACTGAAATTATTATCCTAGAGATACCCTCTCATTTACACATATCATGTTAATACATTATTATTCATTTCAACAACATACTAGTTTTAATAAAATGAAACATTCAACTGAAACATTCAATATATTAATACTGGACAAGCTACTCTAGTTGTTATTTTAAATTAGTTGTCAATTTTAAATGTTTATACCCAAAAATGGAAATTATGATACAAAAATTCCCATAACTTATTGTGCAGTAACTAACTTCAGACTCCGTACCGCCGCACAAACAATAAATTTCCCGTATATAAACGATAATTACCGTAGAATTTCCATCCCTGCTGGATGGAGTTTCTTCGCCTGTGGTCACTATCATAAATTTTGAAGTCCATTTAACGAAACACCTGTCGGGCTAAGAGTGCCGGAAACAACGTTTGCTGACGACTTGTTGATCGATCGCGGCTCGTCAACCAGTCTCGTCAGCGTCGGGGATAAAGGAGGGGAAGAGGAAAGGGGAAAAATGAGAACTGCTGTTAACGAATGAACGAGAAAGGCAACACCGTACAAGGCCCGTTAACTCGACGTTACATCAATGGCGAAGAGTCGTATGTAATTGCAGACGCATGTTGAACCACGTCGGCAACACAAACTCACAGCCACATTGAATTTATACGATCACATAGTAGTGTTAGTAGTGTTGGTGCGTGAGAAAGGTAAGGGAGAGGGGCAAACGAACACACAGGGTGCTAAATACAAGGTAACTACAACTATAAAATGAACACTACAAAATCGAATGGATATTTTCAAGTGGATATTAGCTAAAGTGAAACAGAAACTGAATGTATCTATACATAATGAATTGTCAATACGGATACATTTCCATAGTCCTGAGAGATTCGTAAACAAACTGTCATTTACAATTTCCGTTCAGATTTTATGAGCTATAAAAACAATCAGACGCAACTGTTTACTTACTTGTGTTTAATGTAATTACGTTTCCCAATTGTGACTTGTATACGTTTTCTCTTTAGTTTTTTTTCTATCTTGCATATGTAAAAGAAAGAAAAGAAAGCTGGAACATTTAAAATATCATTTCACGAGATCCAAAACTGTCATTCGTTTGGCACTGAGGTATCTATGAAATATATTAGTTCCGGGATCGATTCCCAGTGGATGAACATATAATCTGGATTTTATGAGTCAGTGAACATGTCATATTATCCCGATGGTGAGAAAAGAGAGAGAGACGTTAAGCTCGTGTGTAAATAACGAAGGCCTATATTCACAACTTGACTTACAGTTAAATGTTGTGTGATTAACATGTCGGCTACCATTGCGACTATTTATACATGTCATTTTACACGGGAGTTTTCTATTAATTGAAGTAATTTCCAATTTTGCACTTTACTGAGTTAATACCGAAAATTCCTTCTCGCTAGTAAGAGATGAACACACAAAAAGAACGCGAGTTTACTACCTGGCTCTACTGGAGCTAAAACAAAAATTTAATGGTGTTCAATAAAGTTCTACTTGAAACCTTAGTATATAATTTTCTGAACAAATCTCTTCTGTAAAATATATTGGGTCAACATTGATGCTGATCTATTAATTTTGTGTCTTCTGTATGGACACTGAGACAGACAGAGCTAATGTATGTAAATAAGCTTTTGGTAAACCAAATTCCTCGCAAATTTATTAATTCTTCACAATCAAATTCTTTTAACACTTCTTTTTAATGCAGAGCTATGCGAACGAAATTTAGTGAATTACTATAAAATAGTCGTGCATGTTGATTGGCTGGAGATATGGTCACTGCACCAAAAGAAAGTACTGTACACTGGCCATTTGTAGGGATCGCGGAGCTCAGTGATACAGCACTGAGTAGCTCGTGGATTCCGTGGTTCGATCCTAGGCCATGTAAATTAGTAGTGAACAACATAATGTTCATATATATTTTTCTCGGGGTTCCCTTGTTTCGTTCCAATATCCTCATTCTACCAGTTCTTTCATAGCCATTGACTTTCAAGAATCATCCAATTCTTCCCACATTATCTGTTCACTAATTCTTTTGTAATCATTCACTTTCAGTAATCATCCGTTTCTTCCCACATTATCAATTCACTAATTCTTTCGTAAGCAGTCACTTTCAGTAATCATCCGTCTCTTCCCACATTATCAATCCACGAATTCTTTCGTAATCATTCACTTTCAGTAATCACAAGTTTCTTCCCACATTATCAATTCACTAATTCTTTTGTAATCATTCACTTTCAGTAATCATCCGTTTCTTCCCACATTATCAATTCACTAATTCTTTTGTAATCATTCACTTTCAGTAATCACAAGTTTCTTCCCACATTATCAATTCACTAATTCTTTTGTAATCATTCACTTTCAGGAATCACAAGTTTCTTCCCACATTATCAATTCACTAATTATTTTGTAATCATTCACTTTTAGTAATCATCCGTTTCTTCCCACATTATCAATTCACTAATTCTTTTGTAATCATTCACTTTCAGTAATCATCCGTTTCTTCCCACATTATCAATTCACTAATTCTTTTGGAATCATTCACTTTCAGTAATCATTCGTTTCTTCCCACATTATCAATTCACTAATTCTTTTGTAATCATTCACTTTCAGTAGTCACAAGTTTCTTCCCACATTATCAGTTCACTAATTCTTTTGTAATCATTCACTTTCAGTAATTATCCGTTTCTTCCCACATTATCAATTCACTAATTCTTTTGTAATCATTCACTTTCAGTAATCACAAGTTTCTTCCCACATTATCAATTCACTAATTCTTTTGTAATCATTCACTTTCAGTAATCATCCGTTTCTTCCCACATTATCAATTCACTAATTTTTTTGTAAGCATTCACTTTCAGTAACCATTCATTTCTTCCCACATTATCAATTCACTAATTCTTTTGTAATCATTCACTTTCAGTAATCATCCGTTTCTTCCCACATTATCAATTCACTAATTCTTTTGTAATCATTCACTTTCAGTAACCATTCATTTCTTCCCACATTATCAATTCACTAATTCTTTCGTAAGCATTCACTTTCAGTAATCATCCGTCTCTTCCCACATTATCAATTCACTAATTCTTTCGTAATGATTCACTTTCATTAATCACAAGTTTCTTCCCACATTATCAATTCACTAATTCTTTTGTAATCATTCACTTTCAGTAATCATTCGTTTCTTCCCACATTATCAATTCACTAATTCTTTTGTAATCATTCACTTTCAGTAATCATCCGTTTCTTCCCACATTATCAATTCACTAATTCTTTTGTAATCATTCACATCAGTAATCACAAGTTTCTTCCCACATTATCAATTCACTAATTCTTTTGTAATCATTCACTTTCAGTAATCACAAGTTTCTTCCCACATTATCAATTCACTAATTCTTTTGTAATCATTCACTTTCAGTAATCATTCGTTTCTTCCCACATTATCAATTCACTAATTCTTTTGTAATCATTCACTTTCAGTAATTATCCGTTTCTTCCCACATTATCAATTCACTAATTCTTTTGTAATCATTCACTTTCAGTAACCATTCGTTTCTTCCCACATTATCAATTCACTAATTCTTTTGTAATCATTCACTTTCAGCAATCATCCGTTTCTTCCCACATTATCAATTCACTAATTCTTTTGTAATCATTCACTTTCAGTAACCATTCGTTTCTTCCCACATTATCAATTCACTAATTCTTTTGTAATCATTCACTTTCAGTAATCATCTGTTTCTTCCCACATTATCAATTCACTAATTCTTTTGTAATCATTCACTTTCAGTAACCATTCGTTTCTTCCCACATTATCAATTCACTAATTCTTTTGTAATCATTCACTTTCAGTAATTATCCGTTTCTTCCCACATTATCAATTCAGTAATTCTTTTGTAATCATTCACTTTCAGTAATCATTCGTTTCTTCCCACATTATCAATTCAGTAATTCTTTTGTAATCATTCACTTTCAGTAATTATCCGTTTCTTCCCACATTATCAATTCACTAATTCTTTTGTAATCATTCACTTTCAGTAATCATTCGTTTCTTCCCACATTATCAATTCACTAATTCTTTTGTAATCATTCACTTTCAGTAATTATCCGATTCTTCCCACATTATCAATTCACTAATTCTTTTGTAATCATTCACTTTCAGTAATCATCCGTTTCTTCCCACATTATCAATTCACTAATTCTTTCGTAAGCATTCATTTTCAGTAATCATCCGTCCCCCGTACATTTTTATTCCGTCAATTCTTTAATAATCACTCATTTTCTTTCAACATTCGTTTCCTCCCATGTTCTCATTCCGCCAATTCTTTCATAATCATTGGTTTTCATTAATCATTACTCTTCTTTAGCCAACAATGCACAAACGTGGAACGTAAAACCACTGGCGGATCCACGGGGAGGATGGTAAGGAAGACCGTCTGACCCCCAAAGGTTACCTTTTTATAAGCCCACATATAAAATATTGCACTGTTTTAACCTGATTTGATGTAAATTTTCGTATTTATAGCATACACTAATCGTCCAGGAGACGATTCGGTCTCTGCGAACGACCATTATGGATCCGCTAAAAGACTAACACACAAAACAAATTTTGATATTTTCCTTTATTTTTCCGATTGTACTGAAAATTTTAAAAAAGAAAAGTCCATAAAGACCCTTTCTTCTTAATGCTATTGAAGCAGAACACAAGCTTGATTGCATTTAAGCGTATACTCACACAAGATTGAATAACGCTTGGAAGACATCTTACTTAGAGCAGCGCCAGCAAGTGGAGGAAAAGCTCTCTCCCGTACACTACGAAGTTATTTTGCTCTAGAAGAGGAGGTCTCCAAGATGGTTGAGAGCTATCCGCCGGGAATAAAGAACTGAACGAGACGATGTATTCATGCTCTTCTCGAGTTTCAGGTTATTTCCTTTGTGCTCATCTTCGGAAGGATAACGAAACAATAAAGGATGGAGGAGATAAATTCAATAAAAGTAGCTTGTTGATTGCTAAGGGCATTCGGGTATGGAAAATATCATACACGAAGATAAAAAAAAGCTTTAGTAGAACATGATATTACCTGCGGACAAACAATTATGTTAGAAGTTTCATTAAAAATACAAGCAACAAAACCAAGTTTAAAATCCAACAAAACAGTGAACTTTAAGATTAGAAACCGCATTCTACTTAAATATTCATGACATACTCTTTTTGTGTGTGCTATGATCGAAAAAAAAACTTGACTAACCAATCATTCAAGAACTTTAAGACAACACGGTAACTCAGGTAAGTTGCGTATATAGAACAAGATCAAAATTATCGTAATTCGGATCTAACAAAATGAGCTATTTAGGGACGACACATTATTAAAACAATTTTTTATCACTATAAATTGGGGAGTGACTTCATAATTATACCATAATGATTCTTTTAAGAATCTCGAAAAGTTCCGAAATTGAATAAAATTTAGTCTACTTTACAAAATTTAGTCTATCAATTGTACCACACAAAAGTCACAAATTTATTATTCGGAGCTTAGCGATTAATAACGTTGTAAATTATTAATGACAGTTTAGTGCTTAACTTTTTCGCTGCCACCTTGATTTCAGTACCCCAACCCAATGTGCCACCTAAACTTTTGCAACATTTTATCCGTTTTTTTATTACTTCTCATAATATGATGTGCGTCGCTATAATAATATTCATCAGAGGAATACATCTTCATCACTCGAAGATTTTTCTAGTAACGACAAAATTTCTTGGGCTTCATGTAATTTAGCATTAGATGCTCGTTTAGGTTGAAAGGAATTCGAGCAAGAAATTCGGTATATGCAGAACATACTGATATTTTGATATTACTGTTATTTTGCAAGAGCAGGTGGATTATCATTGTATTTCAGATAACACGGACAAAACGGTTCCAGTGCACGTGTTTGGGACATAGAACGTGTATGCTGTATTCTTGGTGAAGAAATCTGAAGTCACTTTCCATCCATTCATGCGATTGCTGGATGTGATACGACATCGCATTTGTTTGGTGTAGGCAAATGTGTGCCATTGAAGAAAATTAAAAATGAACCCTTTCTTCAGCAAACAAGAGTATTTCAAGATTCTTCTTCCACCAAAAAGAGGACTATCGCTGCAGGTGAAAAAGCCTTAGTTTGTTTGTACAATTGTGAATCAACTGATATGTTACAGAAGTTATCTAAAATTTTGTCAAAAAATATCAATGCAATCGTCTGTAGTTGAAGCCAAATGCCTCCCACTCACAAGTGATGCAACTACGTTCCATTCGATATGTGTGTATATCAAGTACAACAATGGATTGAATCAGATAAGGAATTGAAGCCAGAGGAATACGGATAGAAACAGGTTGAAGATAGGTTTCTTCCGATTCCAGTGTCTATGTCTGAAGATCCTTCAAATATTCTAAAGGTCATCAGATGTAATTGTCGACGGGTAAAAATGTACTTGCAGGAAGCAGCAAATGGCATGCGCTAGCTCATGCAGCGAATGTCATAATGCAAGTTGTCTGAACTCTCCTAAATCTTGTTTTGAGGACGAGTATCCAGTCTCGTTTTTAAGTCGATTATTTCTTTGCACTGAGGTGACGCTAGAATACAACATTCAGTTGATGTAAATTGAGAATGATAATCATATGTGATTGTGTGTGTATAGTGGATATGTGAAAAGAATTATTTCCCGTTTTTTTTATATTTGAAGCGCTTAGAGAATAAAGGAGTTATGTTACATTTTTTTAAACGTTGCATTTTTGGCTGTTCATGCACGCAGATGTTATATGTTAATTATGATGCGTAACACATTATTTAGTGAGTCCTCGTTCGAGTGCAGAGATTTAGAAATGATGAAGGCTGTATGTTAACGGACAAAGTTGTGAGAATCAATTTTCCCGTCATATTCAATTTGTTACATAACACCTTTATCGTCTAAGTGCTTCATTTTATAAACTGTATTGACAACAATAATCATGTGTGATTGTGTATGTGTATGTATAGTGGCTAAGTGAAAATAATTATTACCCGTAACAATATTTTATAAGCAAACTGTTTTACCAAGTACTGTTCGGCTATCATTTATAGCCAATGTAAAAGAACATTTACCAACAGATATTTTTTGTAACTTTGGAATTATTAGTCCAATTTTAATGATCTAGGCATCAAAATAAAGGTTAGAGAAAGACAAACAAAAATAAGGGGAGAACTTTCACTATAAATATAATTGTTTTATATATGACAAAATAAACCGAAAAAGTAATATATATAATTTATTTGAAGGTGTACTGGCCGCCATATTGAAAGTGACCATTTTGGGGCTGTTCCCCTACTTAGATTCTTCTTTACTTTTTGTGTGTTCAATAAGAACATAAAATAAAACAATTGGCGTTGTTTTCGTGTCTTTTGCAATTTGTCCTATATTAAGCCTTATTTTTCACTAGTTTTACTGAGCTATCATTGAACTCGACCCTAAATACCTGGGTAATTTCCAATTTTGTTAAACTTCGTAATACGTGTAATACCCAAACTAAAATTTAACGTCCTAGAATAAGAGGAAGGCAGTGCTGAAAACACGGTATTTTTGAAAATTTTGAAATATTGTACGTGTTTATTTATTTATTTATTTATTTATTGTGATTGCTCCATGTTCCAGGAAAATGTGAGGAAGCACGGCAATGTTTCGCTGAAAAATTAAAATAGAATTTTGATGATAAAAATCAATTGTCATTCACTGGGACAACAACATCTTAAATATTTTAAGTTCGGAAAAAGTGGATAAATTACCAGTATTAGTTTCTTGTGCAAACGAAAAAAAAAATACTTGCAGTTCCAAAATTTGCATCCGGTACAGGATCAAATGTAGAAATTACACTCTATAACGTTCTGTAAAAATGGTATCTACACAAACAATATTGAATGAGCTTCAATACTGCAGCCGTAAACGCAAGTTCAAAGCAAGTTCCAATTCGCTTCAAATGTTTGCTCAAAAAGCACAAAGAATCGTCGAACTCAATTGTTCAAGATAGTTATACAGCATTAAATATTATCGTGGAAGAGAAATATCTACAAATTGCTACTATTGACACATTCCTGCGCTAAAGTAAAAATACGAACCTGGAGATAATGGTATGGAGTACTGACATTGTTAGTGTTAGGGCATCGACAGAAAACTGTTACCTGGAAAGTGCCTGGAACAATGCATCATGTTTGTGTAACGTTATTTCTTCGTTACCTTCCCTGATTCAAATATATTTTGAATACATATAAAGTCCACGAGATTACAAATGAATTGCACCACAGATATGCACTTTTAGATTATATATATTTTTACCACATACACCTTATTTGTCACATTAAAATAATATACATCCAATTATAATAATATGGTTCTTCGTTCTTTATATTTCTACATTACCGTAGCTACCAGATAAACAAGTTGTCATAGCAACGAAAACTAGAGAAATCTCGATATAATATAAATATTTAATTTTTTTATATGAAATTTAATAATTAATTTATTTGTTTAAATTTGATAGATAATACACTTACATTTTTTTTATTTAGCAATAACATATAATTGATAATTATGAGCAATTACATTGTTAACATTTACAACTAAATTATTAATTCAAAATAATATTTAAAAATGGTTAATATTATACACTTGCATCAAACAGTAATTTACAGCAATATATGATTGTAAAAATATGTAAATAAGTTTCGGAGATATAGCGTATAGTATGTAGTATTTAGAAACAATGGATAACAATATAATACACATGTAAAATTTTTCTGAACAGTTGATATATTATTTTTATTATTCTATTGTTCGCTTGTTTCTGTTGCACTAGAGAAGAAACACCTCCTCCAGTTCCTTTCCAGGTGGCAACGTACCAAGAACTGACGAAACGTTGCTACGTTGGACCGCAATGGATATACGTTGGAATAAGAAGGATGCTGAACGAACATCTCCAGAAACGATAGATATGCGTCTGCCTACCTCTCTGATAAAATCAAGGCTTCTAGAACCCCATGCTCCACTGGTCTCGGTAGCTATTGGAGCAAATATAAATTTATCGAGGAGATTATTGTATTTCCTTTCCTTTTCTGCCTCTCTACGTCTAGCAACTTCTCCAGCATTCACAACGGTCAACGGCAGGCTTGAATGGGCGAATGTGTCCGAACATGTAAAATCCCATACTAGAGATTTGCCTCTCATCCAAGGTATTAATGTCATGCCATCAGGTCGCTTACCATCGGAACGACAACAGCCTGACGGTTCACGAATCGAAGGAATTCCTGCCGTCGTGAGGGCTCGAAAAATGAAATATTTAAATTATTTCATATATACTTTCTTCTTCTTCTTCTTCTTCTTCTTCTTCTTCTTCTTCTTCTTCTTCTTCTTCTTAGTAGCTTCTGTCCTTTAAATAGCACTTTTGCCCGTAAATAGAAACAATATTTAGGAGTACATACAAAAATATACACTATCGTTGTATTTGTTGGATAACCAAATTATACCTTGAAACTGCATCTTTTAAAATATTGGGCTATTTTTCACCTTATATATAAAGGAAAGCTTAATTTTGGAAGATTTATCAAGTGTTGGGCTTTGTTGTAGTTTTTAAAATCTGAACAGAGGAATCAATTAGTGCGGATGAAATAATCAGTGACATGATGCTTTGGAAAGATGCTGGAAAATATAGTGTTTTGATAATGAGAGAAGTATGAAAACAAGAAAAGCTCTCCAGTCTGACGTGTAGTACCTTTTAGATATTTAGATAAACTGTTTGGTTTTCTGACGAAGCATTGGAAAACGTAAAGGGGGCTTCGGTCTCTGGTTCGATCCCTAGCCACAGTAAGTGAACTTTATGTGGGACAAACACCGAGTGTGTGGGAGTTTCTCAGACTTCTCTTGTTTTCTCCCATTTACTTCATTCCACAGTTATCATTCATCTCATCATCACCGTCTCCTTTAGTCTTGCTGCATAACCATGTGGGTTAAATAAGAAAAGTAAAAAGAAAGGAAACCAAAAGAAGTAAATGTTAGTATCGTGGGGAAAAAGACACGCATTCCATCACTTCGTACGGTAAATGTTAAAAGGCAATCCTCATCTACTCCACGATAATTGTGATCTATCTGATTTTGTTGTCTCTAGAATGGAACTGTTATTATAATCATAAACAGATAAATTTTTCACCAGAAATGAAAAGCTGATGCAGGAAAACTTCTCGGTTACTCTCAGAGAATTGCCTATTTTAAGACAGAGATCCTTGTTTACCTATGTCAACTCACACCCTTTAGACCAGTGACCGCCAAACCGTCGATCGCGAGCTAATAGTAGATCGTGGTGACATTTTTGGTAGATCGCGTTAACGCTCCGATTGGTTAACCTTGATTCCTCCACTGAGCTGACGCTAACAACAGGGGACGCTGACGACAACAACTGCTTGTTTCTCCCGCGCAACTGCTTTTGTAAGCCTTATCTCACAGTTGATAGTATTCGCGTGGAGTTGTACACGTTATATTTTTCGTCTGTATATTAGACATTTGCTAACTTGGATAGTTTGATTTTTTGTGTGTATATTAGACATTTGCTAACTTGGATAGTTTGATTTTTGTGTGCATATTAGACATTTGCTAACTTGGATAGTTTGATTTTTGTGTGTATATTAGACATTTGCTAACTTGGATAGTTTGATTTTTGTATATTAGACATTTGCTAACTTGGATAGTTTGATTTTTTGTGTGTATATTAGACATTTGCTAACTTTGATATTTTGATTTCATATTTACTAGAATGTAAGTTTATAGGCAATAAACAAATTAAAAAAAAAAGAGTTTTTTTTTTAAAAAGTTGGTAGTTCTTTTCGTTGGTAGCTCACACTAGTATTTAAAAACAGTGCGGTAGCTAAGAAGCTGCTTTAGAACTCCTTTCTCATTTTACCCATTGCGCGGAGCCGCCAAACGACTGGTTTGGTATATGCCTAGCTCATCTGCAATGGTATGATTCTCTTTCCATGATACTCCTAAGTAGCTTATCACAACATGCTGTTGGTTGGTTGTCGTGGGGCTTTTTTTCAATATCTTGTCACTGGCTCAAAATTGTGCAAATCAATGGGGTATAATAAGTTTATTTATCACTCTTGGCCAAAAATGAACATGTTTTGGGATTACATAAACATTTGTTTGAACCCATTATGGAAAATCACTCGCAATTGTGTGTTCTCCATGTTTCCACTTTTCCACAAACCTATTCAACAATACACTGCCTGCTTACTGACTGACTGCCCGAGCCTGTTTTCTGAACATATACGGAGTTTATGACGTCCTACGAGTGTCATTGCTTCATCCATTGGTCACGTTATACAGAGCGTGCTTTTAGACCATAAGTAATATCTGATATTTCAATCAAACGAACCGAATGCAAAGCAAGATAGTGATTAATGCTAAAGGTGGACAGACCAATTAATAATGCAAATTAAATATTAGAATTAGTGCAAATTAATGCAAATTAAATATATTATATTAAATAGTGTTAAACTCAAAGTGCTAATTTAGAGATCTTCCGTGGCTAAGTGGTTAGCATACGCGCCTTTACCGCGGGAGACCCGGGTTCGATTCCCGGCGGCAGCTCATGTGGTTCGGATTGCACGTTAATCAGTAGGTCCAGGTCTCATATAGCCTCGCTGCTGAACGGGACGTTAAACTCAAAATCAACTCAACTCAAAGTGCTAATTCGTACAATAAGAAAAAAGGTAAAAAAAAGAAAAGAAAATGCTAAAGTGTTAAATAGTTTGTTTTGTTTTGTGTTGGACATAAAGAGCTCATTTCTACTGAAAGAAAGAGAAGTAAACTGCTAAAATATTAAATAGTTTGTATATTAGGTAGGGGGAAATCAAGTCACCATATTTATCAAGTCAAATTAGGAAGGAACAGTAATAACTTCTAATAGGAACATTTTGCCTGCATCTTGTTTATTGCTACCTTGTTAGACAGAAATTTTATCAAAGCCCTCTCGCACACCCACATACCACAGAGGAATACATTTCCACAGGCCGTACCGCGAGGAAATGGAAATTTCTGAAATCGCAAAATGTTATTCCAAAGGGACATAAACAGTGGTAGTTCCGTTAAGAACATGGATTTCTCGCCTTTCATGCCAACCAGAGGGAATACGCTCCACAAGCCGAAAGGAACAGAAGTAATTTTCTTAAGAGCCAACCTCGTAAAGATCCTTGCTTCCCACTCACCAAGGAACGTTAGGGGGAAAAAAGGCTCTGATCTTTAAATCTTATTGGTTACGAGTCTTTTTTTAATGTTATTTCTTGTTATTTTTCTTCTTACGTATTTTCACTTTTCATTACTATTATTCGTTCCTTGCCTTCTTCGTTTCTTGCCTTCTTAGTACGATATCACATATTTAAGGATTATATACAACAAATTATTGTAATTTGCTTGAAATGAGGTTCATATTTTTAGGAAAGATTTTCGGTACTTTTAATTACATAAAAGTTTTATGTAATATACTGATACATTATAATCAGTAGCTCTGAAAATGGTGGAAAGAAGAGTAGACAGTTATCATTGCATCACAATCGAGAAAGCAATGCAAGGAACATGATGAATCAGTGGTAGAGTGTTAAACTCTCGCGTGAAGTTTCTGGTTCGAACCCAGATTATGCGAGTTTGTCTATGATAACAGTGTGAAAGAAATATGCAAGCATAATTGCGATGAAACTGGAATTTCTTAATATACTAACAATTGTCTATGTTGGTCACTGTTGGTTCCACATACAACGATACTTGTATTTTTAACCTCTTTATTATATCTTTATGAATATTTATGGGCAAAATGTACTTTTAAATTATGCATAAGCTGTTCTAGAAAGGAAGAAGAATATGAAAGGAGAAATAGTAGTAATTTCGTTTCGGTTGTTATGCGATGATATTTTGTTATAATAGTGATTCGACGAGGTGAGTTTAGTTGTCGTAGCAATGAATAATAAATAATATAATAACCAAAGATCCATCTTGTGAAGACTGCATGTACAATTTAAAAGAGTGTAGACGATTGACTTGTTTCGTACTACAATAAAAGTTAATATCATAACGCAGTGAGAAAATGGATTTTAATAAATCAGTAGCCTTAATTGTATATAAATATATATACTGAGGACCTTTACGTTGTTATACAAAATTGGTGTTTACTGCCTCAGGATTTTAGATTTGTGTGAAGCTAAGTAGACAATCTCCTAGATAATTAATTCCAGGAGTGCAGATTAATTTTAAGGCTACGTAGTGATTTTGCTTAAAAAAAAAAAAAAACATTAAAAATGGAGTATACTTTATTAAGAAGTTGCAGACAAATTTTCAGAAATATCAAAATGAGTCTTCCTGGTATTGAAAATGCAACTGAATCAAATGGTAATAAGATGAACTACTGTGACCTAGCTGACCTATTTAAACAACAGATTGGACTACTGAGACAAGATATTGGTGAGCGAATGGAACAAATGAAGGAACGAATGAATCAACAAATGGAACAAATGAATCTGCAGATGGGACAATTAAAGCAAAGCATTTTGGTGATTGAATGAATCAACAAATGGAACAAATTGAAACAACTCGACAGTAAGATCGACATTAATAGTCAACATTTATCAGAACAAATTAATCAGACAAATCAACGAATTGAGCAAAGTGTCCTTAAAATGGAACAGATTATACGTAGATTTACCGAAGTGCAAAATTACGTTGAAGTAATAGAAACTGTAGTTAATGATACCCAAATAAGTGAACCTGGATCTTCCACAGAAACTATGAAACATACAGATCCTCAATTTGCATCAACGAAGAAATATGACATCATTGATGGATGAAATTTGCTGAGTGTTCGCAAAAACGTACTGCGGTATTGGTTGGATTAGATTATCCCGACTTCTCTCTTCATTCGAATGTTTTTGATTGTCTTACTGATGTTGCGTGTAACGAAGGTTTTAGTTTGCAACAATATCTGAAAAGTTATGGTCATCTTCGTCTAGTGAATGCTATTGGTTGCTTGTATTCACAGTATATTCAACATGGAGATGAAGTAACTGTAACAGAATCGTTTAATATGTACACGACATTGGTTCATGTAGCAGGAAGAAAATTGATCCCATTCGTGAAATTCCGAAAGAGAACGTGTGTTCCCACCAATGCTTGTAATGATTGGCCGATTGAGTTGGAGCTGTTGAAATGTTCACTCAACGAAAAGACCAAAATGATAGTAGTGAACAATCAGATGGTGCTTTTACCGAATGTGTTGCAGTGCATTAACTTCAATCATTTAGGTATGACATTGCAAAATTTTGAAAATCCATCAATGGTGCAATACAGTACTAACCTGAACCAAAGTGTATATATATATAAAGACTCATTAGTATCCGGCTCACGAATATTCGGCCTCTGTACCTCTCCGACCTAGTTTCCTTTTAGCGTACTGCAAGTGAGGAAGGCGAGGTATTGCATTGGCAACACTATCAAGACGTTGGAAGCGGGCATCTGTTACAATCCTCCTACGTGTCATGTGCAAAATACAAATTGTGACAGGAAAAGAGCATCGTTCTCCTCCTTGTTCATTGTTTCATCAGTGCGTAACGGACCTCAATACAGTACCCTTGCCGCTGTTCCTGATTATAACTGTACAGTACGTACAGTACTGTATTCGTAAATTGGTAAATTGTTCTTGGGATATGCTTAATGTTCATAAAGAAATGAGTTTATAGAACTCCGGCCTATCCGGCTTTTTTGTTATCCGGCCTGCCCTTTCTCCACATTAGGTCCGATACTCGGGAGTCTACTGTATGCATGCATATATATATATGTAATATGGTAATGCATATATAAGAAATAATTAAATCAAGTAATAGGAAGAAACAAAAGGAACCGTCAAACGTTCCAATACTAAGAAGAAAAAGAAAAAGAACTCTATTAAATTTGAGTAAGACAAGTTTAATTTAGAAACGAACTATTTATGTCTCTCTACTCATTAAAACATCGTTCAAAAGGGAATCAAGAAAAAAACAAGAAAATCAATGAGAAGAATGTCATCAAAGGAGAAGAAGAAGAAGATTGTGAATTTAAAAGAATGGCCATAAAAAAGAATATATTCTCTTTCTTTTGTGCCATTTATTTTAATGTCACGCGGGAATGGAAGAGAAATGACTTCCATTGTTCCGTATCACCGCAAAATGATACGTGGGCGATGAACATCAATAGATACCACGCATAAGTATCTCATTCGTTTGATTCACCTTTATTTTTTATTTTTTTAAATTTTTTTTCACTTCTGCTCCATTGCTTATGTCCATATGAATTATGATTTACGAATAATTTCGACTTCTGGAGATAGACATGAAATGAATATATAATTAGTTGGATGAAGCCATCTTCTGAAGGAAGGTGGTGACAACAGCGATGGGAACATTAGAAACTAAGAACACAATCCTCTTCATTGAGTTAGCTAAGGCATATTATCATACCATCCTTCTATAACTTTTTAGCGAACAACAATATCACCCACTCTAGAACTAACTTGAAGGAGTTTGTTCGTAATTTTAAAGACGGATTTGGTACTTTTAAAAGAGGAGTTGAGCGGGTACTTTTCAAGAAGAAGTTGGTTCTTTTGAAGGAGGAGTTGGTACTTTTGAAGAAGGAGTTGGTACTTTGAAGGAGGAGTTGCTACTTTTGAAGGAGCAGTTGGTACTTTAGAAGAAGGAGTTGGTGCTTCAAAAGGAAGAGTTTGTATTTTTGAAAAAGGAGTTGGTTCTTTCGAAGAAAGAGTTAGACTTTTGAAAGAGAAAATGGTACTTTTGAAGCAGAAGTTGGTACTTTTGAAGGAGAAGTTGGTACTTTTGAAACAGAAGTTGGTACATTTTAAATAAGGAGTTGGTAATCTTGATAGAGGAGTCGGTACTCTTGAAGGAGTTGGTAGCCTTGAAGGACGAGTTGCTACTCTTGAAAGAGTTTGAATTACCAAATAAAACTTTTTATAGTACATTTATCCTGTCCGTTCAGGGAAAATCTCAAAACAGGGAAAATCTCAAAATTTATAAAGATAACCTGGCAAGGCAAGGAAGTTCTGTCGCTTTTTGTAGAGGTCTGTGTTCAATTGATCCTCAACACCGTGAGTTGAATGCGAATGGAGATAAGGCGAAGATCAGTTGTTGGTGCGGGTATATATAACATATATATTATGGTAGTTCAATTACACCGTGAACTTGTGTAAGGACAGAGTGAACATGAGACCTCCACAGAGCATCCTATTGGCGTGTATGCTGTACGAGTTCAAATTGGGGTCAAACGCCACTGCATCGGGGCGGAAAATCTGTCAGGCCTTTGATGAGAATGTCGTGACTACGTGGATAGTGCAGCGGTGGGTTAATAAGTTTAAAAACAGGAACACTCGAAGACGCGCCACGTACAGACACATCTACAAAATGAAGATCTTCAGGTAGCAATTGATGCGAACAGTGGCCAGGCATGTGAGGAACTGGGACTGCAATTCAGTGTGAGTAGAGAAACCATTCGGCAGCACCTCCATCAACTTAAGAAGAACCACAAGTTGGATCGATGGATCCCACATGATTTGACTCGGGGCCAGAAGGCAACACGAGCAGATACCTGTGTTTCTTTGCTGTCTTGTCTGAGAAAGGAGCCAATTCTGGACAGGGTGTTGAAATGTGATGAGAAGGGGGTCCTGTACGAAGATGCACAGCGCTGTCATCATTGGTTAACACTCCATAAATCGGTTTCAAAACAAAGAAAACCAGCACTACACCAGAAGAAGATCCTCGTGTGTGTTTGATGGACGGCATCAATCAGCAGCAGCACGGCATCATTCATCGGAAACTGCTACCAGCTGGTCACAGCATCAATGTAACTGTATACTGTCAGCAGTTGAGCCGTGTTCAAGAGAAACTCAAAACTCTGGAGCTAGCACTTCTGAATCGCAAAGGGGTCTGTTACAGGACAACGCTAAGCCCCACGTGCCTAGGATGATCCGGGATACCATTCTACGCTTTGAATGGGAAATACTATTGTATCAGCGATACTCCCCGGATATTGTACCATCCTATTATTAGCTGTTCCATTCTTTGGATAATTACTTTAGAGGACAGCAGTTCAAATCCCTAGTCGAGGTGCAAAATGCACCTAATACTTTCTTCGCCTCACGGTCCTGGAAGTTCTACCGCGATGGAATCCATGGTCTTGCAGAACGTTGGCAGAAGAACGTCGATCCTGATGTGGACTATTTTTGATCTTCGAGGTACGTCTTAGGTGACATATCGATGTTCGAAAGAGGTGTATGAAAAAGCGAAAGAACTTTCTTGGTTATCTTTATATTTGAACGATTACCATCAATTTTGATTAGGATAGAAGGTCAAAAATTTGGGACTCGGGTTCGTTGATGAAGACGCTATTCAAACCAGAAGTGACAGACATCAATTTCCGGTTTTAACGTTGATCACTAAAGAGTAAAAATGGTAACGAATTATGAAAAGCAGTTTGCTTTAACCGATTAAGCACCTCAAGAATAACTGCATCCCTATTCTAACTCTCTGCTTAAACCAGAAGTGATAGAAAATGCACTACAAGTTCAGGTTTCAATATTGATCTACACAGAGCAAAAACTATAAGATTCGAGATGCGTTTTGTTTAAATCGATGTAACATTCTAAGAATACGTACCATCTTCGCTCTTATGCATCTATCCAAACCAAAGTCAGAAATCATCCACTTCCGGTTTTAACGTTGACCGTTCATAAAGCAAAAACGGAAAGAGATACCGGGGGAGCGGTTTTCTGCAATTAACTAATTATCCTACAAGTATATTCTTTCTTCCCTCCAATCCATCTATTGAAATCGGAAATGATAGACATGTACTGCAAGTTACAGTTTCAATATTAATTTAAAAAAAAAATGTTACTCCATACAAACCAATCTCCTAGGAGACGCGATCGCTCAGTGGTAGAACGTTCACCTCTAGTGCTTTTGGTTTCTGATTTGATTCCACTTTCTTCAATCCACCATTACATTCATACTCATGATCTTTGACGAGATACGCTTACTGCACCAAAGAGATCGGGTCAAGAATTGCAAAGAAGCATTCAACAACAAAAGATCACTCTTAACTAGCAGGCTCAATATTGGACTTAAGAAGAAGTTGGTCAAGTGCTATAGTCTATATGGAACATTGGACTGTATGGTTCAGAGACTTGGACATTACGTAAGTTAGAGAATAAATATTTAGAGAGCTTCGAAATGTGGTGTTGGAGGAAGATGGGGAAGATAAAATGGACAGAAAGAGTAACAAACGAAGACGTTTTAAAACGGATAGGAGAGAAGAGGACACTTCTAGCCCACCATCTTTCGTGGAAAGGCCAATTGAAATGGACACATCTTGCGAAGAAGTTGTCTTCTTCATACCGCCATAGAGAGAAGGATGGGAGGAAATCGAAGGATAGGAAGAAGAAGAACACAACAGATCGATTATTTGAAAAACAGAAGAAAATGTTGTGAGTTACAAGAGGAAGCTGAAGATAGAGTAAGATGGAAGAAACATTTCCAGGTTTAAAATAATAATAATTATAATAATAATAACCTCATTAGTCGCAGAACCTACCAACAGGCAGAAAACATAATAACAATAATAATTCCAGTATACATTTGTTAATGAACTATTGATATACGTATACGTATGAAATATAAACAAAATCATTAGAGTCGTTTTCAGGAAAATATATTATACATATTCACCTTTCAGTAAAATACCCTTATTTTTAGGTTATGACGAAAATTCGAAACCTCGCTTAGAACATTTTATTAAAAAAAAAACTTCATTCTAAAATTTTCGTACGAATACGTAGAACGATATGGTCCATGGAAGAGAGTATACACTTCAGCACAAAGACGAACGGACGGGTAGATGTTCAGAAATCACTTTTTTTTTTTTTTTTGTATGTAGTATCCATGAAACATGTCAATTGGTGATCACGAATTCGATTTATTTATTTTACGATTAACATACTTTCTTCTCTTATCGCCATTATAAAGTAAAATTGGAAACTTAAGATGGGAAAATCTCTTTCTGAGCACAAATTTCCTTCAATTAGATTTTGGCGAAACCGGAATTCCTGTTTCACTGAAGACAACTGACTGACCAGACGAGCGATATAATTGGGTAAGGTAACCTAAGACATTTTACAAAATAGGAATCAGCAAAACTCAACACATGCAGTATGTTAAGTTAAATAATACGGGGTGGCCCAAAAGTAGGTATACAAAGTAGCATCAATCAAGTATGACATTTTAATTTATTAAGATAATGAATTTATTTGCTTTGGTTTTTTCCGAGCTTAAAGTATAAGTGAAAATAAATTATGAATAGATAAGGAAGAAACTAAGTCATTACCTGTATCGATAACAATAAGTAAATGATATAAAATGCCATGAATGATCAATACGAGACTGTATACCTACTTTGGGGCTGCGGTGGCTCAGTGGTAGAGCGTTCACCTCTGGTGCTAGGAGTCCCGGGTTCGATCCCAGCCCCCGCCAAGTGAACTTTGTGGTGGACAAATACCGTGTGCGTGGGTTTTCTCGGGGTTCTCCCGTTTCCTCCCACTTTCTTCATTCCACCATTTCATTCATTACTCATCATCACCGTCTCCTTTAGCCTAACCGGCATAACCGTGGAACGTAAAACTCAAAGATTTCATTTCATTTTTTTGTATACCTACTTTTGGGCTACTCTGTATATTATACCGAATTTTGTTGAATGGAATATCCTCCAATATTATGAAACCAATTTTACAGTTTTGTAATTTTGGTTGCATAACAAAGTTCGTGTTTCCTTAAAGCTTGTTTCGCATAGTATATGTAATAACCATGGTGACGAATCGACTTGATTTGATTTGACTTTAGCGTTCTTTCAGCAGATAGGCTATATGAGACGGGGACCTACATCTTAACGTCGAATCCGAACTACATGAGCTCCTGAAGAAAATCGAACCCGAGCTTCCTGCGCCAAAGGTGATGAATCGAGATGTTAAACCTATATCAATCAATTAAAAGCAACAAAGTGTAAATTATTCTTCGTATGATAAAACAGAGCTTGTTTTCATTTTAATTAACGAAGCTACTTATAGAGATACAAAATAAAGGAGTGATGTTGCTAATAAGTCATTTATATAATTACATCGATTTCTCCTTCTCCCTTTTCTTTTTTAAAAAATCAAATCAAATCTTAGCATTCCGCATGTATGTCCTATAAGTTAAAGGTGAGTGGGTGAGGGAGGGGGTAAAACACAAGTAAATCATGACAAGGAATTGCTAACACGAAAGACCTGTGAAAATTGACAGAATCTCAAGAAAACTCAACGACATAGTGCAGTTTATAACAAATTCAGTTGAAACAGAGATCCTTTACGCTGATCTATGAACATCATTGTTTTGCTAACTAATCATATATTCACATGCTACAATGCAGATTTCCTTGATGAGATATCTCGAACTCTGTCAAATGGATTCAACCTTCGAGCTCTTTTACTGGTATACGTAGGTCATTCCAGTCTACGAAGAGTTGGGAACGAAGGTGGATCATCTCCGCTTTCAGAGAAATTGAGAAATGGAACTTATTTCTTTATATACCGAACAAAAGGAAAGAATTTTTGTATTTTCATTCATCCGGAAATAATTTCGATAGATATATTTGATTCTGTGTTAGAACAAATTTGCAAGATATTACCATCTTAATTTCTGTTTATACACTCTTTATTTACATATTTCAGGTTGAAAGGTTTACAGCTAAGGCAGTAATAGTTTCATAATAATATATAATAATAATAATATTATAACACAATAAACTATTTTTATTTACTGAACAAATTTTTCATTTTATTTATTCAAAATAGGAATCTACTTGACATACTTTATTGGTTGGTATGTGTTTTCAACTTCCTTATGAACCTATGTGAAAAGCCTTCTAAAAAACCTTCTTTACGTAAAATTTCACACTTTTTTGGACCTTGTGAATGGAATAAAATGTTAAACTCTTTAACTATAATTTCAATACGGGAGGAATACTTAAACTTGTGACGTACTTTTGAGGTACTCGAATTCTCGGTAGGTTTAACCCTCATGGTTGCCAGCCTAACGTAGTGCTTTGCAATCCTCTTATTGGCGCACCCTATTAGTACAAATAATTTTAGACAACACCAATTTACTGATAATTATATAAAATATATATTGAATTGTTATCAAAGATTGTAGCGAGAAAAGTTGACGCGACTTTGGATTTTAGTTGAAGCACCAATTTTCGATTTTGATCCGGTATCATGAGGTAATTGTGGAGCTATCTGAATTAATAGGTATCAAAATAATGTCCAGAATGCCACAAATCATGGCTCCTGGGATCTGGTGCGCTAATCACGAATTATCCAGTTAAAGGACTCCATCCGTTGGCCACAGCTCTTGATGGGCTGTAACGAAATAGAGTTTAGTTTAATACCTTCTGCTTCTATGTGTTAATTAATTTCATCAATATTCCAATATTGTGAAACTAAACAAAGCTCTAGCATATATTACAGCCGATGAAGCGTGATCAAGTTCTATGTATGTGGGATTCTTCAACATGGCACTTATTAGCCCTATCTTAATGTGTTTCTGGTTATGCTTCTGGGAAATTTATTCTATATATAAAATTGAAAGTGATTATATTTGTAACTTAATCCCTCTTGAACCACACGACTGACCTCAATCGAACTTTCAATATAGATGAGGTTTGGATCTGGAATAGTTATTATTTCACTTTGACGGGGGTATATATATATATAAAAATAAAAGTGACTATGTTTGTGACTTAATTACTCTTGAACCACCCAATCGATCTCAATCAAATTTTCCACATAGATGAAGCTCGGACCTGGAATGCTTTTTACCATTTTACTTTGACGGTGAAACTTAGGGATGGGGAAGAGGGGAGATATTTAAGAATGATCAGTCCGACCGATATTAGTATCGAATCTATAGTTTTCGGGATCTCTGAGACGAACAGTGGCATTTCCAATGTGTTTTAAATAGAAATTCAGCCCCGCAACTTGGGGGCAGATAGAGAGAGAGATAGCATATAGATAGATAGATATAGATATAGATATAGATATAGATATAGATATAGATATAGATATAGATAGTATATAGATATACATATATTTATAAATTATCTAATATAATGACCGATATTAGTGTCGAATTCATAGTTTTCGGGGTCGCTAAGACGAATAGTGACACTACCGATGCCGTTTAAATCCAAATTCACGCCTTTGTGTCCAAAATGAAAATAAATTATCCCCCCATGTGAAGAATAGGTATTCGGCTAGTATACTTACATTTTATCGCCAGTTCCTCATTCTTATTTTTAATATTCTCAATTTGTAGGTAAAAGAATCTCGCGACACTCTTGATTTTACCAAGCGACATCCAAATTGGAATGCTCTGGGCTAACGTCTAAGGCCTCTTGGTTATATCCATCGATAGCTATTGGGCCAGCGGAAGTGCTACTTGTCAATAGAGAAAGTTAACTCTTAGAGCTATCCCTTATTTAGAGAGAATGTAAATCCTTTTAAAAATATGAATCGAAAAGAGCATGTCTACTTTCACTTCATATTATTTTCATTCTTCCTTTTCCCTCTACTTTCTTTGGTGCTGATTATTATTGGCTATAACTTTTTCCTTTCCATCTTCTGTAATTCTCTTTTCTTTCCCTTTTTTTTAAACTCTCGCTTCTCCTTCTCACTCTGATGTTATGCTTCTTCTTTTAAGTCCCTTGCCTCTCAGAATCAATCTTGAGAAATGTCACAGTGCGTTAGCTTTGATGTTAGTTCCCTCGCTTTTCAAAGAGTTACTGGAGTGTGTAGGTATACTGTGAAACCTTTTGAAGCATTGGAACACGTGAACTGGAAGCTTTAAAAAGCATCATCATCCCGTTCATTTTTTCACTTTTTGATATCTTTTCCTCGTTCACATCGTATTTGTATTCACTTGGTTCGTTATCGCAGAGCGAAAACGTTCAAATATAAGGAAGACATTTAAGCTGATATATGTATTTTTAAATGAAAACATAGAAAAAAAGGAACGAAATATCGAGTTATGTTATGTTACGTAAACAGCAGTATCACCAGGGGTCTCTGTCTAATATTCCTAGATTTCCAAAAGAAAAATCAGAATAGAAATCAAATCAACAGTTTATGCCTTCTAGCTTGACTCTTTTGCTCGAAATGGGATACATATGTCCCACATACTTCTCATAACGATACCATTGGAACTTCTTTTTTATGTTTATTTAGTTGTAAATACCAGGTAGTTCATTTGCACCGTACAATTAGTGACGTTGGACAACCAACCATACAGTGAAGTAAGCATGGTTGCCTGCGTCAAAAGGGTAACATGCTTACAAAATCACTTTGTCTTCGTATAAACAAGTATTTAAGAATTACATTAGAGGTATCATTCGAATTGCTTTCACCGATATTCGTATAAAGAGACATGGAAGTTGTTTAGAAATCAATAACTGTTCCAAGAAAATATAGATTTAACAACAATCTACATTTACGTAAATGAGTTTTAAAACAAGGAAAATAAACGAAAAATTCCAGTGAAGAAAATTGCTAATGGCTAATAGGCACGTCACATGTTTCAGCAATTACTTTATTGTAGGACTGAGCTGTGTGACAAAAGGTCTGTTTAGCATCAATTATGAGCAAGTGTTTCTAATCAAGTCTAGCCGAAATCCCTGAATAATATACTAGCAATTAGTAATCAAAACACTGATCTAATTTGTTCACCAATTAAACAAAATAACCCATGTTATTGTAGACAATCTAAACTACAGCTGTAATTCCCAATTATCGGAAATCAGTAGGTCCCAAAACCATCATTTAATAATATATCTTCCATCTAAAATAAATAATTGCTTGCTACATTTTTAAAATTTTCTATGCCGACTAATTCGCAAAATATCCTCTTTCATTTAACTAACTCAATCCAAATACGCCAGATAATAACTTGAAACACATCAATATGAAAATTAGGAATACAATTAAGTCATATAGAAATCATCTTGTGTACAAAAGACAATTTAGGGTTACATGTTTTTCATTTGACGAATGTTTCTAAAGAAGCATGCACATGGAAGCGAACGATAGAGAATACTAGCAAACGAGCATTTGGAGAACATCCGTAGCAGATCATTACCCTTCCTTACTGCGAATTCCGTGCCTTGTTTACACCAATAACAACAACTTAATTTGAATCAGTTTTGTGTTAGGCAGGTGTCGAAATAGACACAAATAACTTTCAAATTGTACATAGTTCCACACAGCTTACGTTACACATAGGTTGAATTTAAAATAATCTATACCGGTATTTAAAATAATCTATACTACACTATGTTGAACATTTATGTTCATCCTATTTCTGAATAGTAATTACAATAGCATGTGCACACGATATAGGAAGTTTGCACGATTTGTGTTAACACAACGTAGGAAAACAATAAGCTAAGCTAAATATGCTCGGGAACAACCCGGAAGGCAGTGGGCGGGATACACTGTAAGGAGAATTGATGGCAGATGTACAAAAGCAATTCTTCAGTGGATAGCAAGTGTCCAGAAGAGATCTAAGGAACGTCCTCATGTAAGGTTATGTGGCTAAATTAAGAAGTACCTGTGAGTTAACTTGAAAACGAACTGCCCTAGACAGATAGATTTGGAGAAATATTGGAGAGACCTTCATACAGTAATGGATCAACAATGGTTAATAATAATAATAATAATAATAATAATAATAATAATAATAATAATAATAATAATAATAATAATAATAATAATAATAATAATAATAATAATAATAATAATAATAATAATAATCTTATTAGATATAGGATGTGAAAATAGTAAATAGACCGAGTCATACAGACTTCGTCCGATTCTTTTTCAGAAATTCAGAAGAAAAATGAAGGGAAAAGATTAAAATAACAAATTATTTCTCATGTAGGCAGTCAGTTATCAGAGGTGAAACAAGAATTTCTATTTGGCTATTTTAGAGCTATCTGAAAGTGATAGAGGTAACGAACTTCAGCCAAGGAAACCAGCATCAGTACTTGGCGAGATCCTGAATGTTCTGATCAAATTCAAGATGCCTGTTGGTCGACTTAAGCTCTCTAAAGCTTCGCATTAGGAAGTTTAGACTTTAGGAGGGTTCTGTACGAAACAAGAATTGAGACTGTCTTGTCTAAAAAATAATAATAAAATAAAAACTGTTGTTAAAGTGATGAAATGAAATGAAATTTGTAATTTTATATCCCACGATTACGTCATGTAAATTGAAGGAGACAAATGTTTCTTAATAGTGGATGATTATGAAATAATTGGTGGAATAAGAACGTGGGAGAAAACGGGAAACCCCCGAGAAAATCCAAGGACACAATGTTGTTCACCACAAATTCACATGTTCTGAAGTTGAAACAGTAATCTTCCTCACCAGAGATGGGCTCTCTATCACTGAGCCACAGTGCCCTTTTTGTGAAAGTGAACGTGTTCATCACGGAAAGTGTATCTGTTTCTATTAGAAGAGGTTTTATTCGTCTCGTATATTGTCATGAGAACTGTGTCCCGTCTCATCTCTTGGCTAACCCTAGACTTAAATATTAGTTTATTTAACTTTAGGTAATATTTTAATCGTGTCAAAGAAAGTGTATTGCTAACGACAGAACGTACAGCTTAGAATATTTCCGTGTGCCACTAGTGCTACAAGTGTCTTGGGTTGATTTTTTTTTTACGTATAACTAGCAGAATACTCGTTCTTTGCACGGGAATAATGCGTTTCATTTTGGACATAAAGTACTAATGGGGGCTGTACTTGGATTTAAATCGACATCGGAAGTGTCTCTGTTCATTTCAGCGACCACGAAAACTGTGAACTCGACAATAATATCAGTTACTTTCGATAATGTTTAAACGTCTCCCAACTCACGCTCCCCTAAGTTGAACTGTCAAGGTGAAATGATAAAAACTATCCCAGTCCCGAACCTCATTTATGTGGTAAAATTTGATAGAGATCGGTCTCGTGGTTCAAGAGTTATTAAGTTTTATTTATTTTTATATATATCTCCCCTTTATCCCCCATCAACTACATTATACCGTCAAAGTGAAATGATTACGTCACTTCCAGTCCCCAGCCTCATCTATGTTGAAAATTTGATCGAGGTCGGTCGGATGGTTCAACAGTTATTAAGTCATAAACATTGTCACTTTCATTTTTATGTAGATTATTATCGCCATTCTCCGACTTAATTTCTAATTATACTTTGGTAGGAATTTTATTACAAATTGTATTCATACTAATGTGATTGTTGAATTACAACTGTGCCTGCTTCAATACAAAGTACCTAATGTACAATCTTGCTTTTTTTTTAAAAAAAAAAAAAATCTGCTCACCTAATCTCACCCATATGTACCCACAGGAGTTCAGTATTTTGAGTTGAAATAAAGATTTTTAAGACCTAAAGAGGATTCACAACTGTTTCAGTTAATTTCGGTTTGGAACAAGAACACAAGGTTTTGGGCTTTTTAAAGAGATGTTGGTGACCAGAATTTTTGAACAAGACTGTATGAACATTGTAGAAAGTACAATTGTGTCCTTTATAATGTAAAGAAAGTAATGATTCGATATTGATTAGAAGTTTGTAACTGCTACGGGAGATTATGTCCCAGAAGAATTGACGGCAAATTGTGTGAGGTACGTAAATCATTCAGCCCGAACGCATGTACCACTCATTATTCTGAACACCTCCCACAGAAAATTAGGCAACTTCACATTGATTAATAGAGAAATAGACACACTTACACTTAAATGTCTTCATCTTCTCCCGACTGGCTTACTGGATAGCGTGCGCGCCTTTGGTTACGGATTCGATTAACAGTAGGAGAGCCTTGAACGCATTATGAAGGTTTGGATTTTTAACTTAAATTGTAATCCAACCGTTTTAGCATTGGATCTTCATAGTTTTGGAAGTCTATCGTTGTTTTACAATGGGAAACGAAACTCCAGATATGTTTCAGTTTCATGTCCATCAGATATGATTGGGTGATAGAAAGTGCAAAAATTATGAGATTCATTTGAATGAATAATTGAATTACGAGGTGTGATCAAAATACGATGAATACGATGGATAATATTATTAGAAACAAAGTAATAACCTTACATGGAATTTGATTTAATCTCCGTCAAAGTACTGTCCTTCGCTAGCAATGCACTTATCCCAACGTAGAATCCATGACGAAGCATTTCTGGAAGGCTTCTTTTGGAAGGGCGTTCAGCTGCTTTGTTGTGACACTCTCAATGTCAGAAATGGTGTCAAAACTTTTTACTTTAAGCACGGTTTTAATGTCAGAGTAACCAGAAGTCGCAAGGAGCTATGTCTAGAGAGCACAGGGAATGTGGACAGACAGCAATGTTTTATTTTTTCGGCCAAAAACTCACGGATCAAAAGCAAGGTGTGACACGGCGAATTTTCGTAACGAAGAAGGAAGTCATTTCCGAATTCAATTGGATATTAAAATGATGGAACCTCTGGGTTTTATAGGCCATAGAGTTAGTTAGTTAGTTAGTTAGTCTTTAATGCCACTGTTTCATAGTCTTGTAAACAGTCTTTAATGCCACTGTTTCATCGCCATCATACACTGATTTTGACGTTTCGTGACCTTCTTTATCACATTTTTGCGCTTAGAACAAAACTTAATCTTGGTGCATAACAAACACTCTTAACACGTCCTCACTCTTCTGCAGTGCTGCCAAAATGTTGACACTAAAGGTCGCTAAACGAGAGGTGAAATGACTCCAATTTTGGGTGAAAAGTCGCTAAATAAAATTATTTTAAATTTGTAGATGTAAAATAAACAATATGTTCTACTCACATCTTTGTAAACAGGGCGCAACCAAGCCTTGAATTTAGGGATCATTTCACATTGTTTCGGGTACTTTTGTCCATATTTTGGAGTCAAAATAGTTCCGAAATAATTACCACTATAGTACTTACGTTACGCAATTTTTCTAAAAGAAAAAGTGCAGAATAATTAAAAGATTCCAAAGGACAAATATAACAAACACCCACTTCGCTTTTGTTCACGCATCTATAGCTAATCTCGTTACTACCGGTAATGCTGTATTACTTGTGTCTCTCAACGGAAGCTCTGCGAACTAAAGGACATCAAGTTTGTAATTGTTCTCCGTTCGATGGCAAGGGTAATAGATAACAATGCAGGATTGTGGGGGAGTGGGTACGCCGTATTCCCAAACTCTTCATCACTTAATTAAAACAAACAAAAAGAAAGAACAGAACATAAAAACTGTTTTGAACCAGGGCCGGATTTAGTGGGAGTGCACTGGAGCACACACCCCTTCTGTTGTGAATATACACTATCTAAAGCAAGAAGTTAGTAGTGAAAATAGCAATACCTTCCGAAAATTTCATGTCATGTTGCCGTTTCGGGTTTAAAAGAAACTGGAATTTTGCAAAAGCAATAGTTTAAGTCAATTCCTAATACACACCACAGATGTCTAAAGGCATTTAAAAAATTTAAATTTAATTCAAATGTCTGATAGTTATTGGTGCACCCCCCATCAGAAAATCCTGGATCCGGCCCTGTTTTGAAATAATAATTCTTCTCCACAGATTAACAGGTTGTTTGTAGCAAAAAGTCGCTAAATATGTAAGTAGCTAAATCGTCATTTAAAAATCACCAAAAAAAGTTGCCAAGCGGAAAAAGTATTTTTTGTCGCTATTGTGGAGGTCGAATTTCTCAATTTTAGCGACTTTTCCCTCAAATTGGCAACACTGCTCTTCTGCCACTGGTGACCTCTGGAACATGTCACAACTCGTTCAAACTCGACATTGGCTTTACCAAGGTTTAGGCTACTGGGCTTACAAGTTGAAATGGATGCAACATTGAAAGATGGTACTGCACAACAAACATTCACCTAGAGTTGCCATATTACCTGATTTTAGCGGGTACTGCCCGATTTTCCTGTCTTATATTCGTCCCCAGCTTAATCATCTCTTAATCACGAGAAACCACCCACTTTTTTGGATTGGAGAAAAAGCTAAGACGACTTTGTTGATAAAGTGTTGTTATATTCAACGTAAACCGCTACATCTCTGTGTCGACCTCAATCGTGATTGTTCATTACGGTATCATTAACATTTTGTTTAGGTTAGATTCATTATTGATATTTTCTCTTTCAAAATGTTTATGCTGTATTTCATATATTGTGAAACCGTAGTAATTTTGTGCTCGTGCGATTTCAAGTAGTAATCTTTAAAAGTTATTAGAAATTATATAAGAGATGAACCAAGAGTCCTAAATATGTTTTACCTTCCCTTATGATAAAAATTTAGAAACTATTTTGTCTTTCTTAGAGGGAAAATCATATGAACAATATCTGCCATATATCGCTAGCTTTTTATTTATTTATTTATTTTTGGAAAACTTGCCTTACAGATATCCTTACAATCACAGATATCTTACTGTAATACTTACTTTACAATTCGAGACTCACATTTGTTGAACTTAGAAAAACATTAAAGGCAAAAACTAAATTTGTTTTGTTTTAGTTTCGTTAGAAAAGTACATTGGAAGTGTCACTTAAGAAAGAAATCACAAGAAAAGGAGCGAAGGATCCCAGGTCAGTATTTGTAATACACAAGTTCACATCAGTACTTACGGTTTAGAATCCCCCGTTTTTCTAATTTTAAAATATGGCAACCCTACATTTACCGTACTTTTTGATTATACCTTGTATTATTAAAGAATAAGTCTTCGTGTACTACCATTATCAAATAACATCCTTTTAATTCAAATAATATTGAGAAACTGCAAATCACCCACAAATGTACGTATAAAAGTGAGAGTATTTTTCTTTTCTAAAAGAGAACTGCAAATGCCACGTATTACTGAATGACTGTTTGGGTCAATGTAGGTCTGTGTTGATCTGGTGGCCAGAGACGTGGATATAAATGTCTAATGGTGAAATTGTGTCTTTCCACACGTACTTTGGCCCCCAAACCACTTGACGGATTACGAGGCTGTTTGGTCTCTCTTGCATCGTGTGGGGAGATCAACATAAAAAGGCTCGGTCGCACAGAAAATTTAATTGTGGCGTAATATTGATCCATTACCAGACATGTGGTAACTGGCTTCATATGTAGAAAGGGCAGACATTTTGTACTCGCCTCTGTGTGTGTGTGTGTGTGTGTTTAGACATTTCCTCATTACGTAGATAGTATCCCAACGGACTTTGATTTAAATTTTTACCGCTTTTTCCTTTCCCATTTTTTTAAATGTGTTAGAAAACTGTTCGTGCTGGTTTAACTAATGTGACAGAGATGTCACGTAGATCAATGTCTTTAAAGCATTTACCACATTCCATCTACACAGTTTTTTACTCCATTTTTCAAGTAGTTTCATTTGTAGTACTCTCGTTTGCGAGAGCAAATAGTAATTATCCATCAATGACAGTGGCGACTCCTGAATGTAAGCGTAAGATGGTAATTGAAAGATTATTAAATTTATCTTCTCAATTTTTATTTAACCGTGAAAGTAATCTGCAATGATATCTAAATCGTTTGGGTAATTCAGTAAAATTTCAGTTATTCGTTATCGTTTATATCCGCACTTTTTTAAATTAATAATTAAAGGAAGAGACTCGAATAGTTTTAGTAAATACTAAATACCTAATGTGATTTCCTATTGTTTACTTCAGTATCTAAAGTAAATTTCACAGTGTTTGTGCATTTAACTAGTAATAAGTCTCACAAATATTCTACTGTTGATTTGTAGCTTGACGTACAAACATATACAACAAGGTAGCAAAGGACGTTCTGTCGCTCTTTCATCCACAACCTTCGAACAATTCTTATGTCACCTAAGAGTTACCTGGAACATCAGCATCGTTGATTTTCTCTCAACGTTCTGGAAGGCCATGGGCTCCATCACGGTAGAACGCGGTGGGCCGTGAAGCGAAGAAAGTATCAAATGCATTTTGCACTTCTAATAGGGATTTGAACTGGCGTCCTTTAAAGTGATTGTCCAAGAAACGGAACAGGTGATAATCGGACGGTGCAAAGTCCGGGGAGTATGGCATATACAATAGTGTTTCCCATCCAAGTCGTAGAATGGTCTCTCGGATCATCCTAGCCACGTGGAGCTTAGCGTTGTCCTGTAACAGAGGGACCCTTTTGCTATGCAGAAGTGCTGGCTCCAGAGTTCTGAGTTTTTCTTGAGCACGGATCAACTGCTGACAGTACACAGTTACATTGATGCTCTGACCAGCTGGTAGCAGTTTTCGATCCACGATGCAGCGAACAGCCCACCAAACACACAGGAGGACCTTCTTCTGGTACAGCGGTGGTTTCGGCTGGTTTGGAACCGGTTCATGGGATGCTAACCAATGATGACGGTGCCGTGGAGCTTCGTACAGGACCCACTTTTCATCACATGTCAACACCCTGTCTAGAAACGGCTCCTTTCTCAGACGAGACAGCAATGAAATACAAGTATCTACTCGTGGTGCCTTCTGATCCGGGGTCAAATCATGTGGGATCCATCGACCCAAGCTGTAGTGCTTCCAAGTTAATGGATGTGCTGCCGAATGGTTTCTCCACTCACACTAAATTGTAGTTCTAGTTCCTCACATGTCTGGCCACTATTCACCTCAATTGTTGCCTGAAGATCTTCATTTTGTACATGTGTTGCTCTTGCGACACGTGGTGCGTCTTCAAATGTTTTGTCACCGTTCTTAAACTTGTTAAACCACCGCTGCACTGTCCGCGTAGTCACGACACCCTCATCAAAGGCCTGGCATATTTTCTGACCCGCTGCGGCGCTGTTTGACCCCAGTTTGAACCCTTATGACGCTCTATGGGGGTCTCATGTTCACTCTTTCCTTTCGTAAGTTCACGGTGTAACTGAACTGCCACAACCAGATAGTATGTTGGATTTACCCATATCAAGAACTGATCTTCACCTTATCTCCATTCGCATTGAACTCACGGTGTGAGGGTCAATTGAACACAGACCTCAGAAGGAGCGACAAGAGCTTTCTTGGTTACCTTTATAGTAAATATACACAATCTTCTTCTTTCCATTTATTATAATTAGTTTATTATCCTACTTTTCTGTTTGTTTGTTTGTTTAGTAGGGCCAAATCTTGCAACTTAAATTTTACGTACCTCCATATTTTTTTGAGCCCAGAAATTCTGTACAAATAAGAAAGCCGACTGTACTCAATTATTTTTTCCCTAATTTATCGTTTTATTGCAAAAATAATTTACTTGTTACAGATATAACATATAGCATATTATAGCATATTATCTGCTCCTTATTCAAAGTACATTGCTGGCACAATCTAATAAATATCTCTGCAAGTTTACACTGGCACGACCTGAAGGCTAATAGTATTACACTATTATTTATTATTTTTAAAGTTAATATTACTTTCAAAAAGGCACTCTTTTTATAAATAACTTGATATAAACCAAGTACATCAAAACAGCTTTATATTACGGTCCTAGTCGTTAATAAACTCTGCTAAAAGACAGTAAAGGGGATAACGCTCTTCTATACTCTTTTATTATAGGCGACCAACATCACTACTGTTCATTTACATAATATACATAGAAGTTAGGAAATGTTACGATATACGAGTAGATTTTGGATGAAACATAAATATTCATTATTAACGTCGCCGTTACCCGTTAAGATGATAACGGATTGACTTCAGTAACGAATCGACTAAGATAATCGCTGTACCTATCTATTACAAAAAACAATATTTTAAATAATACCTTTCGATCATAAGTTATCGTGTGTAATAACGGACGAACTGACAGACGGACTAACAGCACAATCTTAAAAATCCCACTGCGTGATCCTAATAAATGTAGGCAGGAACGTGCGCAGGGAATGGGCCAGGGCTACCAGAAATCTCGAATTCCTTAGGGATTTTTTTTAAAAATTTCGAACGTGAGATAGAAGCAACGACAAAAGATGCACAGAAGAAGAAGCACAGAAGACAAAAGAAGCACAGAAGAAAAGTCAACAATAAAAAGAATCACTAAAAGTTTAGTGTATGGGGAAGAAACATGAACATTACGCAAAAGTGATGGAGAAAGACTAAAGACTTTTGAAATGTAGGTGTAAAGAAGGATGCAGAGAAGTAGCTGATCCGAACAAACAAAAAAAAAAAAAATGAATGAGAGGATGGTAAGAATAGTGGGAGAAAAAACAATAATTTTAGGTATAATTAGAAGAAGAGAGAGAGAAACTAGTTGTGACATTACCTGAGAAGAAACTGTATATAAAGAAGTCCAAGAAAGGCATAGTGTAAGGAAAAAGAGGGAGGAGGCGAAAGAGGTTACGGCCGGCCGGAATTGAAACAGAAAAATCTTACTTGAAGCAAAGAGGATAGCTGAAAACCTTGGTACAATCCGCAGCAAAAAACCCTGCAACATGAGCATATAAGTTTATTGTGAAATGACGAAATCTTTTGCTCCAAAATAAGTGTGCACGGGAGGAGGCCGAGGTTTATCCTGGCATGATTCGTTCCACTTAGACGTTATGTCCATTCCCTGTGCTGTTAGGCGTAGTTTCACAATAAACTTACATCCTCATGTTGCAGGTTTTTTGCCGCGGATTGTACATGGAAGTTTCTCAGTCAGCAGCAAGTAACCTGACAAAATACCTATGAAGACGATAATCATGTTGGTGATGTTATAAAAGCGATGAGAACTATACCAAGTTCGATACTCTGTACCATTGAAAGTAATACACTGGAAAAAACTTCTGTTGTTTAAATTACCAAATATCAATGTAAAATCATTTTCCCATAATATTCTAATTTGATTTATATTTCCTTAGATTCAATTACAAACTTTGCTGGTTTTTTTTTACAAATTTACAGTAAATTTAAAAGAAAATATGGTATTTTTATTGATAAAAGTGTAATTTTACACCTTTTCATATTAGTAAATTTACTTTATAGTTGTAAATTGATTTACATGGATTCTAGGCAAACAGATTGCCACCGTTTTCCTGTAAATTTACCTATGAAATATTTTACAGTTTAGTAACTCGTAAATAAGACAAATATGCTTGGATTTCTTTTCTTTCCATCCTCTCATAGAGCTAACCGAACCGAACAAGATTCAACAATTCACATTAAAATCACTAACTCTAGTCAGAAGACATTGGAGATAGATCTACTGTGCGAGACAGAAGAAGAAAATAAATTTGGGTTGTTCAAGTAAGCGTTCAGCTGTCGTCTTCAAGTACGCGGCTGAAGGAACACATATCCAATTTCTCTCTAGATATGCAGGTGATAGGAGGATCACAGGTTTCTGTCTACCTTTGGAAACCAGGAGCATAAGTTTTCTTCCGTATTGGATTCTCTTTTGCTTTACTTTTATCTTCAGGAGATACTTTTCTTCCCGAGTATTCAAATTTCTCATGCATTGAATGAATAATATACGAGAAATGCTTGCAGTATCTGCAGTAAAGCTTCTTCCATAATATTGTGAAGAAAAATTCTCAAAGTCACATATATTTGAATAGATCTTATTACTTTCAAACCCTATTGAAGCATTACAAGTCTTCTTGGAATTGTAAAGTTATACGTTCTATTTTCTTCTTCTTTTGATTTTCCTCTTTCTTTAAAAAAAAAAATATATACTCGTACGTCACATGTGATATATATATCATATATATATGATCTTGACCAAACTTGCCCTTGAGGTAGATTGTGTTCCCAGTGTTATGTATTCTATGCTATGTTACATAGGGGTTGATAAAAGGGAACGAGTAAACTTGTTTAGTATGCAAGTGAAATATCTCCCCTTGAAGACCTTCTGTACCCGAGTTATGGGCCACCGAAGATGGATTGGAACTTAGCTAAATTAGCCTTAATTGATTGATTGGCGCTTGATGAGAACGTCAGTGACGTGGCTATTAATTAAACGTATTCCTTGGTGTTGCAATTGGTTGCGAACAAAACGGTAAATTCATTTCATCTTTAAGTAACATGTTTGACGATAAATCATCTTAAAAATTAATCGATTTGCTTGGAGCGTTACATATAGTATTTTTAGACTTCACAGTATTGTTTGGACTTTAAATCAGTCAGGTAGGGACCAAGGAGGATTCATAGAAACTAATTGTTTGTTTGTTCAAGATTAGTATTCCTTTTAATCAGAGAAACCATATATAAAGTGTGAACTTACATTTAATGTGGAATCCGAATCACCGTAATATTCTCTCACCGAGAGGAACCTGGAACTACAAGCACACGAAGACGTTCAATCTAGCCACTAGATCTCATGTTTTATGTTTCACACTAAAAGATCCGATTTCCATGAAACATGATCAAAGAATTCTCAACAGAAACGGATCTGAGGAGAACACTCGAGTAAAAATAAAGAAAAAATGGAAAACTGTCACCAATCAGAAGAAAGATTAGAACCTTCGTTGCTTGATGCTCGTTCATTGAAACGTATGAATAAATTTGTCAGCCATTCTGTTCAATGGTCACCAAAACCACAAAATATAAACAATTTCTGGATGTTTAGTTATTAAAATAGCCAGGAAAGGATATAAGCCTTTATCTCGCATGTTGAGAGAAAAGCTGATTTTGACTCGATTGGACTCAGAACGCTGCACCGGGAGAGCGTTATTCGTTCCAATTCAAGCAATGCACCCGTGATCGTGTACAATGCCGGTAGGAAATGTACTTGTATTAAAAATACTGTGATTTTTATTAATAACTTTTTCTACCGCTTCTATCCGCAATATGGAAATTAATTACTACTTTAAAAATATCTTGCCCTCTTTTTTAAATACCCTTTATTATACAACTACCACAAAATGGAGAATTACGGAGTGAAATTTGGTTTCAATTTATGCTTGCTTGATTCCATTTGAATAACGTAAGTTGAATTTATGTAGATACCTGCGGTTACTTCGTAGAAATGTCGATCATATTCTTAGTTATTAATAGAACAATTCATTCAGTTTATCTTACGAAAGCCGAGCTGAATCACCTATATCAACAAACTTTCTCTTACCCGTACTCTACTTCTCCATGAATCTGAATTTCACTTACTTTCTTTCGTAAATGGAAGATGGCGTACGGGAACAGAGAGGAATCCAACAGCCCTTTACGGATTAGCATAAGCTGAGTGCGTGTCCTTAATTTAGCTGCAAATTAGATGCGAACGAAGCGGGTAAAATCTTTCCACCACTTCAAACCCAACTACAACCATCAGATGTCTCTCGCATCGCTTCCAATTCTCGCACAACCTCATGCACAAACATAGGTTTTCTAGGTTTCATTTTTCTTCTCTTTCCTTAAAATGGAGGGGAAAAGTAAATTTCCCCTTCGATTCTTGTTTTTCCTGTTTCCGCTGTCTTTCTCTTCTGCCCCCTTCTCTACCAATGTTCTCTTAATCCACCTGTTTTCGTTATCTTCTTCTTTTAAAGTGGATTGAAATGATAATTGAGAGTCTCGTGAGTTTCAGTTTTACTCGTTATCTTCTGTGATTTGAAGTCAAGATTTTCAGCGCTGTTGCAAAACCCAACAAACCCAACGCACAGTGAAGCGAAGTGAAGTTCGATGTCTTCCTTCGTTGGCTAGATAAAAGCTGATTACTTTTTCATCTTCTTCTTCTCGGAGGGCCTTGTTTGCGTTCAGGTTATATTTAATTATGTACAAAGATAGAATATTGAGAGAGAGAGGCAAAGGCCAAAACACGCTTTCCTAGTTGATAACGAGCATCCCAGACAATTAATCTACTAAAACAACGTTGTATGCTTAGCAATCTTTTTTTGTTATAATAATAATAAGTTGTAGGATCGTTACACGAAACTCTAAAACTTTTAATTAACACATGCATTTAATGTAAATTGTTGGAAGCAAAACGTTTCGTGAGTTACTTAATATTGTAAATAAAACTAATAAAGTGCAGTGGGATTTGTAAGATTAATTTAAAACTCACAAGGTGAATGTTTTAAATTTAATTCTTAGCTTTCTGTTAACCTGTAATCAGAGTTAATGAATAACAATGGTTCATCAAAACCTATTATTACATGCATTCTTACCTAAATAATTTACCGTGAGAAAGAATTAAAAATATTGTTAAAAAAATAGTGATTAGATAGATAGATTATACATAGGTAGTACGGCATATGTCGGACAGATAGGGGCCAGCATTTATTACCAAAATTTGTTACTTCCAGGTAAATTTTCAGTACTTTTTAAAAACTAAGGTTACTATTGGTTAAGGTTACTTTAGGTTACGTTTGCTTCCTTATTTATGCCTTCCACCCCCCGATAGCGCGTACACTGATTTTCGATATCACTACGATCACAGATTACTCACATTTCAATTACCTTTTCCTAACATGGAATGATTTCTCCTGTACACATTCTGTTTTTTTACCTAATTTTAGCCTCCGTCTGTCCGACATAACCATATGGTATTCTTATTGCTATCCAAGGCCAGCTCTAACATGCACATTTGCACGGGGTGGCCGGTTTCAAGGGGCGGCAAAAACTGTCATTACTATATTATTTAAAATAAATATCTCTTGTTGGAAATAAATTTCATGATGATGTAGTTAAATTTATTAAGCTGGCCTTGTATTTGAATACTATTTTCATAAACCATGTTTAGGTCGCATTAGTTTAAGATTATGGACAGTACTAAAGCAAATGGTCAAATAAATCATAGCATGAATTGCTTCATCGTTGTCAAATGTAAGAACTTAGTTCTCGAACAGTAGCGAATACCTGTTCCATTTAGTTAGTTATCACACTTTTGATGTGAAAACTAGTCTTATGTTTGCCACAAACAAATTCTTTATCATTGAAGGTGGAAACGTTTTTTTTTAAATCATTAACAGATGCTGAAGGAAAATAAAGAAATAAAGATAAAAGAATTAGTTGCACTGGAATTGCAAAGTGATACATTGAGATTGAATTATATAAAAATGATTACCAGGTTTCCTCTGCATGTGTGTTTGTTTTATCTTTCACTCACATAATAGATTATTATAAAAAGAAAAACAGACACAACGAGATTGTATTAGTAGTGTTTAAGTTTTCTGAGTGCAAATGCACTTCCCTCTCCTTCGTTGTTTATGATGGGTAGCATAGTTAAAATCGTCGTTTTTAAGATTTGTTCTTTCCGGAGAAAGGAGGCGGCAAATTGGCTAGGGCGGCCTTGTTGCTACCATGATGAACAAAAACAGTGTGGTTCACGATTCTTGTAAGGTACTTACCATGTTTATTATCCTCGTCATTCTAGATATTTGCTTCCTCATGCCTAAATGATTTTCATGCAGAAGATTTGAATTCGATTCTCTACAAATCAGTGGCGGATCCAGGGGCGATCGCCCCCCATCCACCAGAAGAGGGAATTTTTTTATTTTATATAATATATAACCCATCTCAGAGTTTGGAGCTCTTAAAAGTAGCTCTAAGTAGCAGTATTATAAGTCACCGCCCCCCTCCCAGAAGTCCGTCCTGAATCCACCCCTGCTACAAATGTAGTTTTCATTTGACATTGAATTATAGATTCAAGTCACATGTAACCTTGGAGCTGAAAAGTTATACAATTCTACATGATATTCGCCAAATTTGAAAGTCATGAATTACAATCTAAGAGTCGCAATCAACGTAACTTTTATAATGTTATTAAAGCTTCAGATTTTAACAGTCACTTTTTTCTCTTTACTTTCGGTTTTGCAGCATTTTCAGTACAATTTATCTTTAGGCAGTAGATGAAATATCTTATACTGTGTACTGGCATTCTGTCTTAACGCTGTGACTCACACATCGTAAGAAGCTACCAATTTCTAAATGTTAAGTTTCTTCGTTAGCATCATAAAAATAGTTTTGTCGATTTTCTCGAAAATTATGCATGAGTAATTTCTGAGAAAATGGACAAAATAATCAGCTTGACGAGATCTGTTGATTATGATATATGATTTATTTCCCATTCTACGCGATGTTTGTGGCTAATATTTATAAAGTACATATGATTAGGCTTAAGCTTGTTTAGTATGACATGCTTTCCTATCCAGATGGTACTGGATATGAGACTACAATAGAACATTAGGTTTGGATTTCATTATACAACAGGAGTTATATTCTATATATTAAAATGCTAGATTTATATGTTTGTCTGCAATCCTTTCGACAATAATGTCTAGAAAACCACAAGTGCTAGAAACGTGCCGTTTTCATTGGTCGGTTCCAAATTTTCTGCAGATTTTCCAGTCCTCACTCAAATTTTCAAAAACCGTGTCGTTACTTTTCTATTCAACATTTTAGGGACCGTTTGGAGTCCATAAGATTAAATACGGTGTTAGGCAACCAGTAGAAAAGTTACGTATGGCGGGTTGACGGACATTGCAGGCGCTTTGCTTAAATTGAATGGCAAAACCTTCTTCATGCAGCAAACTTCAAAAGCCTCAACAGACGCAATGAGGTGTACTTGGACGGATATGGATTTATTAGAAAAAATATATTTCCACTTGATGCCGTCGTTTGTAAACAATGTCAAGTCAATGAAGTATCAACAACTATTTAATTAGACATTTTTATTGTCTTTTCTTAGTTTCAGTGGGAAGAACTTTCATTCATTTTTAAAGCGAATCTTTAAAATGATTAATTTTGGACTTACTTTAATGCCTTTAATTTGCTGTTCTTAAAATAAAACTAATAAAAATATTCTTTCCTTTTTCTCGTTTTTGATTCGTTATTACATATTCATTATTCTTCTTGCTTTCTCTCTCTCTCTTTTTTTTTATATATTTGCTCATTTTCAAACATTGGAAACCAAACGAATTGATTCTCAACTTCGATTTTCTTCTGTCTTACTCTTTCATTTTAGCTAGTTTCCTGAATCTCCGCTACATTTTGACTGGCGCTTCTGTCATTATTACTCCAGCTCCAGCAACTCTTCGCCCAAAAAAAAAAAAAAAAGTTTCCAATTTTTGTTTGTGTGTTGTAAGAGTTGAGAAAGGAATTTAAAAGAATAAAGAGATGAGAAGAAAGAGAGAGAGAGAGAGAGAGAGAGGGAGTGTGTTGAAGAAGAAGAAGAAGAAAGGTGATTGAAAGTTGTGGATAGAAGAAAGGGAAAGATAAACGAAAGGAAGTGGAAGGGAACTGAGAACAGCAAACAAAAAACAGGAACTATGCTGGTCTGATTGATTCCCTTTTTATGGAAGATATATACGAAAAGCAAAAGCAAGCGAGCAAGACCACTTACTTTCTCTGTTTCTTCGCAGAGTAACAAGAAAGGAAAAATCAAAATTTTCAAGAGGTAACAGGAAGAAAATCACGAATTCTTCCTCCTTGAAGAGATCCAATATTTTGAGAAAATGGGATGATTTAATATTTATACTTGAGTATATATATATATATATAAAGGTCAAACCACAATAATAGGGATGAGAAAGAAACATTCCTCAAATATTTTTGGAAGATGTTTCTGTATGTAATACTGAGAAATGAACAAAGAAGATGTAGAGGCAGATATTGCAAGACCACATGCTAATTTAATGAATCAATGATGCGAGAAAGTAACTCAAGGATTTATCAACACATCTTAAGCCCGAGCACTTCTCACTGATTTGCTCTATCAATAGTTTACCAGAAGTATTTTTCAGTGCTGGAAAATTACTTTTTATTACTCTTTCTCTCCGAAATTACAAAATTATATATAAAATACTGAGCATTTAATGCTGAAAGTTGGCATACCTTCATCATCACGATATCATATTTTGGATTTTGAGACGTTTATTTCTTGGCGACACTTTACTAAAACTTTGTAGGTGTCAGAATGTGAAACGTATTTTTTCTTATATATTAGTACAACATCCTACATTTCATGTTGTGAAATTACGCATGTCCTTACGATATCTTTGTGCAACATTCTACATTTCAGATTGTGAAACGTTGCATCCTCTTACATCTTAGTACAACATCGTCATTTCAGGTCAAGAAACCTTATATTCCCTTACAATATCTTAGTGCTGAATCCTACATTTCAGGCTATGAGACATTGCATTTCCTTAGGACACCTTAGTACAACATCCTACATTTCAGGTAGTGAAACGTTGTTTTTTTTACGACATCCCAGTGCAACATCCTATATTTCAGTTTGTAAACCTTTTCGTTTCCTTAAGACGTTTTAGCGTAAGATCCTATATTTCAAATCGTGAAACACCTATCTTACAATCGTGAATCTTACAATAACATCCTACATCTCAGGTTATGAAACGATACATTCTCGAACCTCCACAAAGCTAAATTATTGGGAATTACTGGAATTTATAGGAATTTCTCCATTATAATAACTAACTAATATAATAATATATGACTAGTTTTGAGGTAAAAAAAAAAAGTAAATTAGTTGTGAGTAGTTATTTCTGTCATTCAAATAATGCCAAATGGGAGTACTGTATAATGCTCCTGTTTGTTAACTCAAAACTTCCAAGTATAATAAAACAGGATAAGACTACTACCAATCGTTATTATTGCATTAGTGTTGCTACGTACGAAAAGATTTTAACAAATTGAAGTAGCGATTCTCGCTTGACGCCAAGAAGAATTTCGTTTGAATGGGCACTAACGTTGTACTTCAGCGGTAACGATTGTATTTTTTTTTATCTTCAAACGTCAACAAATAAAAAAGGGAATCACATGAAAAAATAACATTTAATAATGAATGCAAAAAGAAATCTAAATTTAATATGAAATTTTCAATTTAAACAAAATGATTGAAGACTGCGCTTAAAATGTCATACTTAATTGAATAGTTTACACTATTTACTTGTGCATATTATAACTAGCTATAAAGCTTTTTTATATTTAGCATAATCTATATAATACATAGCCATTTACAATACAGGCATAACTTCATTATAAGTAGATATGTGAGTATCATTTCAATATAGATATATCAACATTTATAAAAGTGTTTACTTACTATTATTAGGTTCTCTGGAATTACAATGTTCAAATACAACATATTCAAATCAAAGTTTCGATTATTGTCATTATCTCTTTCGACATTGTGGTACCTCTGGATCAGTTTTTGTTTCAGGACATTTTCTCCGTGAATCTGATCTGCAAAACACGTTATCGAATCTTTTTTTTTTTTTTTCGTGTAAACCAATGAAGCATTGTAGGTTGCAAATGTAGATGTAGAGAGGACACTCATGCGCAGTTGTGAATTTTTTCCTTCCCACAGAAAGCGTCAGTTGTGGCAGTCATCCAACGAATGAAGACGTGTAGTGAGTGGTTGTCGGATTTCAGTTTTTCGTTCAATGACAGAAAAACGTGAGCAGCTATATTACATCAAATTTTGCCAGAAACTTCGCGATAGCCAAGCGGAAACCATTCAATCGGATCGATACATTAAATTTTGAACGTGAATTTGGGAATGAGGAGAGTCTTCGCAAAATTTGATTCAGGCTTTCCTTGCCAAACACAACACTCCTATGTGTTGTCAAGCCCCCTACTCAACCGACATGGCTCTGAGTGACTTTTGGTTATTTTCCAAGCTGAAAATACCACTAAAAGGGGCCTGATTTGAGTCAAGAGAAAAACATCAGGCGGAATGCAACAACGCGATTGCTCACCATTCCATAACCTGCGTTCCAGAAGAGTTTCCAACAATAGCGAGAGCAACGGTAAAAATGAGTGCATTACCACTAGACTAGTTTGAAGGGGATTAGTATTTCGATTTCCAAATCAATAAATATATTTTTGCCAACCCAAGGTTCGATACTTTTTGAATACACCTCGTATATGCATGTTTGTTTATTGAAATGTTTACGTTCGTACTCTGTAATAGGTTTTAAAGATAATATGTGCTACCAGTTCACAAAAAAATGTATAGTTATAGATATACCACATTGACTTTATACCTAGTCTTCCATTCCCAGCGCTGCTATCGGTTGAAGGAACTCCACTCCCTTTGGCGTAGACAGTTTCCAAGCTCTCTTGCTTAGCAACACCTGAACCCTTATTGGCTCAACGCGTGAATGTGAGCTTTAGTTCGCATTTTTGCCACGGCTCAAAACATTTTGGCAGCACTATAGAAGGTAATATTCATATTTACCATTGTTATTAGATTTTCGCCCTTAAACTTGACGCTGAGTGTCACAGGTTGAAAATAACGTACAGTAACAGAAATAAATAAGAGCGCAATGACTTAAATATACTTAGTAATTCAATATCAAAATATAATTATTTTTCTTTTTATTTGTCTCTGTTTCTTTTTACTAGTCTGTTATCTAACATTTCGGTTTTATTACAAACATTACACTGCATAATTAGCATTACATTACTAAATGCAATTAGTAAATTACGAAACATCTTCTACTTCTACATTTCATCATCCTGAACAAAGTAAACAATGTTAAGAACCAGGAAAAAAATTACAATTATTAAACTCAATAGAACACATCATGCAAAGTTTCAAATAAGTTAAGAATTTACAGTAATCTTATCCTGCGAGCTTTCTTCGTGGCATATAAATCTACTGTCTTCCCCAGAAAATCATCAGTTGGAATCTTAGAACCCTCAATGCTTATTATCATACAATGCATTAAAGCTCCTGGTAGCATTCTACTTCTTGTCTTCATTAGTATCCTATTTATTGCACTGAAATACCTTTCAACGGCGGCTGTCGTTACCGGAATGCTAAGAAAGACTTTTCAGTTTTTCAAACTCACAATATCGCACATCAACTTATAAGATTTTCAAACATCAATTGCCAGCTTTTGTATATATTCCACTATCAAGCATCGACTTTTCAAAAAAAATTTGAAAGACTGGAGGTCAGCAAGATCACCTTCCACCTTAAGCATGAAAAAAACTATCACAATACCTTTTGATTTCGGTGTCTTGGAAATCTATTACTGACTGAAATATTTCAAATCACACGATATTAAAAGAACCATAAATTGAACCTGTTTTCCGTTTCTTCAATTAAAATTTCCGCATATTCCTTCATCCCACAGAGTTTTCCTGGCGTTTCATCTGCAACCAGATGCACTTCAGATCCAATATTTTTCAGTTTGGTACGAATATTTTATGCAGATCAGTGTTGATGTTTCCACACTGATTTGAAATTTCCTATCAATGCAAATTGGTTGAAGCAATTAGAGGAATGATTTTGACTAGACTCAAATACTTGTTTTGCAAAGCGTTGCTGGGGATAGAAAGTACACTGAGAATTTCATTAGCCTTATGTACTGCAAGGTACATCAAGGGGTTACGCGTAACACTGCATACCAAAGAAGGGTTTTAAAAATATCTACCAAATAAATCATTATTTTCTGTCCCAGAAAATGCAATATTCTTCTCTATTTTGTGACTTCAGTTGTCTTAGTTTATTGTTAGTGCAAAATAGAGGAGAATATGACATTTTCTGGGACAGAAAATAATGATTTACTTGGTGGATATTTTTCAACCCTCCTTTGGTCTGCGGTGTTACGCGTAACCCTTGATTACACTTCTAATATCATCACTCTGACACCAGCAGGTTTTTTTTTTTTCGTTTAGGTGTACAACGCTTTGCGTTAGCTGAACCCGTAGCGACGCCTAGTGTCAGCATCTTCAACTTTAACTGAAAGTAACCTCATGCACATTATCACATTATGGTATCACGTTACACCAAGGAAGGGTGCTTTATGTCCACCACGAAAGCTTCTTTAAAATTTTGTGTTATTTTCTAGAAATTAAAAGTATTGAGTGACAGAAAATAAAATTTATATTATGTTTGACACAAAACCTGAGTTATAACATGATACTAAAGAAACATCTATAAAAATTCTTATCCTAATATAAGTGTGGAAACTTTCTAACTCGTCTTGGTGTACGTAGGATTAATTACACTGCAGGTAATAATGAAACTTCTATTTTTGGTCTCTAGCAAGATGCTTCCTGCCAGTGATGCAAGATGCGCCCCTTCATTATGGATATGCTCACAAGCCATTGACTTCAAGCTTCTGGAGACAGCGTTGGATCTTCTGTAGTGCGACAATTAGCATTACAATACTAAATACAAACACAGTAGTAAATTACAAAATCTACATCTACTTTTACATTTTATCATTCAGAATAAATCCCAATACATCATGAAATTTTGATACTTGGGACATTGATTATTGCTTGAATATCCTGCAAAATAGTTTCCTTTTTAAGTGACATGCTAAACAGCTTATAAATGTCTTTCAAAACATGAAAAAATCTTTTTTTTTTATCTTTTGGTTTTGATTTCTCCAGGAGGCCAATGAAAGGGACAAAATGTGCCCTCTAAAGCGATATACTAAATCTCTTTGTGAGCCTTCCCCGAAAGCTTAGTTCTTACACCTCCAACATTCCTAGGCATCTTTGAGGCACCATCAATAATATCATCAGAGATTAAATCAAAAAGCTGCAAGTTCTTCGTCAATAGTATTTGCAATAGTTTCTGTCCTTGCTTTAGAAATTATGACTATTGGCAAAAACTTTTCCATGGTCATCTTATCCTCAAAAGCTCTGAGCAATATACTTAAATCAATTTCATTTCTAACAGGTAAACTTTCTTCTGCTGAGCAATATACTTAAATCAATTTCATTTCTAACAGGTAAACTTTCTTCTGCTGAGCAATATACTTAATTCAATTTCATTTCTAACAGGTAAACTTTCTTCTGCTGAGCAATATACTTAATTCAATTTCATTTCTAACAGGTAAACTTTCTTCTGCTGAGCAATATACTTAATTCAATTTCATTTCTAACAGGTAAACTTTCTTCTGCTGAGCAATATACTTAATTCAATTTCATTTCTAACAGGTAAACTTTCTTCTGCTGAGCAATGTACTTAATTCAATTTCATTTCTGACAGGTAAACTTTCTTCTGCTGAGCAATATACTTAAATCAATTTCATTTCTAACAGGTAAACTTTCTTCTGCTGAGCAATGTACTTAAATCAATTTCACTCCAAACAGGTAAACTTTCTTCTGCAAAATGAAGAACTTATTTTCAAAGTTCCAAATGTAAATTCCAACAAATAATAATAATAATAATATAGCGATTTATTTTTTTAAAAATATACGCCACAGGGGTGAAAGGTTTTACATGTGCTCCCAATACCACGTGTTGGTTATAAACAACTTTAGACGACAAGCACGAAAAAGGTATCGTCAACGATCTTCAAGTAACGAAGATTAATGAACATCACAGAAGGCACCAATCTCCACCTACGTATTAATCACTTCCAGTCTCTAGGGCTCCTCTCTCTGAGAGTTCCTTGTACTAGGACACCTGGATCTCTGCTAATATCTCATCATTTTCTAGGACGCAGGTCTCTGAGTTTCAATCTGCCTCTCGAGGACGCCTGGTTTCTGCGAGGTAACTTACCATTTGACCACAAGAGCCTTAGGACGCTTGGTCTCTGGGTTCCTAGAAACTCAGCAATAAACCACTAAATAACTAAGAGGAACTTATATTTGAACTGTAATTATTAATACTACTGTGTATAAGAAAAAATTGTATAATAAAAGTGATTGGGAATAATCCAAAATTTCCCATGTACCATTTTAGCTCTACCCTATACGATAGAATTTTACAATATATATTTGGATATATGATTATGAATGTATATTCCACCTTAACTTCGGAACGTCTGAAGCAATTTCAACCAAACTTAGTATACATATACGTTCAACCTGAAAAAAAAAATACTATGGAGTTTGGAAGGAGTAACATGTAAAAATAATCCAAAATAACTGATATTTTATACAATCCATGGTTTTCAGGGTCACTGAAGTGAATAGTGACGTTTTCAATGACGTTTAAAATCCAAGTTCAGCCCTATTGGTAGAGGGTGGGAGACAGAGTTGAAAAATAAAATGTCAAAAATGATAGAAACTTGTATCAAATTCATAGTTTTCGTGGTCGGTAAAACGATTGATCCTTTTGAAATGACTTTTCGAAGATATTTAGTAGTATCTTTAAGTCGAGTGTTTTAATCATATCGATTTGATTAAAGGCGTATTCTGTGGAGGCAGGGTGTCAAAAATAGAGTATCTTCTTAAATTTTATTATTACACTTTTATTGAAATAAATATTCTAAAGGAAAAGGGGGATTCGAATATTTCTTATAAATCCATTCTCCCCGTGCGAAGAACGGCCATTTTAGGTAGTATATAATAAAATAACACAAAATAATGTTGTTTTAAAATCCAATGACGAATTCCTTCTACCTGTTGATATATTAGTTCTATTAAAGGAAAATAAATGTCGTTGTTTTATTCATGAGATTGAAAGGCGTCATGTATCTCGACGGTGTTCGCAGTCACTCAATAGAATATCTAATGAAAGATGCATTCTGTTTGAATACTGAAAACCCTTTCTCGCTTCACTACTTGATATTCCGTATGGTAATAGATCCAGAACAAGACAATTGGCCAAAGTCAACAAATCACTATATCTACCTAGGTAAGTTACATTCATCAATTAATCCTTGAGACAATATAAAATTATTATTTCCACTTTAGATGCTTATATTATTCATATTAGTTCACATATATCGTCCACACACATATATATGTGAAATCAAATTTTATTACAACGTTGCCAAAGAAAAGGTGTAACGTTTACTGGCTAGGATCTTTCCTTTTTGATAAACAAAAGTCTTATTAGACACTATAAAAAGTAATAAAGAAAAACTTGGTTATAACGTCATAAATGAAATCTTAAGAAACGTGTCATTGCAAACGCGATATACAGGGTGTTTCAGAACTACACCGACAACGTTTGAGAGGTGATTCCTGACACCAAGATAAGACAAAAAATATAGACCAACCTGGGTGCACAAATGCTTCCTTTCGGAGTTATAGGCTGCCGAAAAGATGAAAAAAATGAACTTTAAATGCCCATAGCTCCTAAAATATGGGACCTACCGTAGTCGGATCAAGACTTCACTAAGGAAGTAGTATGTGTCCTATCAAAATATCCAAATTTCAGAATTCTACGGTACTTCCGCAACAATTTTTATAGAGGTAGTTGGGGAGTATTTCCAATTATATGCTCGTAGCCAAACTCCCTCTATAAAAATTATTCTGTGAGTACCGCAGGATTCTGAAACTTGGATATTTGGATAGGGCACATGAAGTCTTGACCCGACTGCGGTAGATCACATAGTTTGGGAGTTATGGACCTCCAAAGTTCATTTTTTTTTATGTTTTTGGCAGCCTATAACTCCGAAAGGAAGCATTTGTGCACCCAGGTTGGTCTATACTTTTTTGTCTTATCTTGGTGTCAGGAATCACCTCCCAGACGTTGTCGGTGTTGTTTTGAAACACCCTGCATATTATCAAGGCATCAGGCATGAATAATAAGGAATGATTCAGTGTTGACAATTCGATTGAGCATATAATGTTGTTAGAGTATTCCTTCTTTTACTATCATTTTATTTCTGCACTTTATTTAAACTGCAATACATATCAAGGTACATACTTATGAATTAAAGATCCTCACCACATTTTGATTTTTTTTAGATGGTTGCATTGAATAAGGTGTCTGGAAAGTCGCACAATCGAAGTTTTAGAGTATCGGAACTTTTGAACCGTAAGTGAGAATGAAATGAAACTGCTCCCCTAGGAAAGCCTGTCTATGTACATGTTTCTGAGAATGAACCATTGAGAAGAGGTTCGACATTCTTCCTCAAGAATGCCAGCGTTTTTACAAAAGGTAATGATTTTTTAAAAATGAAACTTGAAAAATCGCAAATTGGCGGCAGATGTAGCCTTGTTTGTGACAAATTGGATTCTTAATGGGTAGACTGGGTAAGAATGTATCGTTCTGAAATAAAAAAAAAATGATACATTGTTACTAAGTGTAGACATCTCATGGCCATGATACTAGCGTCCCGTAAAAAAAAAAAAAAAAAAAAACTTTCTTCTGGTAATATGACAACACTGACAGTACAAGACGGTATGAACATATGCGACTGACCACCAACTATCATTTGAATTAACAATTACAAACAAACAAACAAAACATTTTAGAATTCACTCTTAAAAATTCAGGTGGCTTCGCAGAAAAAATCATCGTATAGTTTAAAGATCTTTCACCTGAACGAATATTTGAGGGAAAATTTCAGTAGTTTAGGTAGTTGAGTTGATTTTGAGTTCAACATCCCTTTCAGCAGGCTATATGAGAAAATAGTCTAAAATAGTGTATTCAGCATTTGGCAAATGCTGTTTTGAGCTGTTTAAAGTGGTCAACATATTTCCAGTGATTGAATACGTATAAAGATATACTGAAAAGAAAATAATTTCTAAAAATATTGATCATTATTTCTTCTGGATTAATCGTAAAACAATTTCATGAGTTATTAAATACTTTTAGTCTTCCATCTAGCGGTTGAATAGACTGTCTTAATCAAGCCAGTTTCCATTACGGCAGCGTCTGCGTATCTCTTCCTGAATCTCATATAAAAAATAACTTTTTTCGCGCATGTTATAATCAATTGGAGTCTGTCTGCTTTTATATAAAGAATTTTCTGATGAAAATGTGGCAGTCCCGATTGTCAGATATTTCATTGGAAAAAAATCCGGCATTTTTTTGTAAAGAAGGACTTCAATATTGTATCCTCACATTGAACTATACCGGAGTTTCACATCTTTTTGTTCTTCATTTGTTTTTACCCTGAAAAAGCAATAATAAGAGGATTATATACAATATATACGTACGAGTTCAACCGAAGTAATTTGATCAGGATCAAACTTAGTATGGTGGCTGACCTTGAACTATTATATAAGTTTGTTAAATACGATGTTATGAAGACCTTTGGTTTCTAAGTTGAAACTAAAATAAAAATCAAATAAAGAATCCTCTTTTACGACTATATGTAAGCATTTCTAATAATAGCTCTGTCAGTAATGGCTGTTGAGGGAAGTCTCACATTGGTAAAAATCTAAATGTTATCGTTACAAACAGGCACGTAGCCAGGATTGCGTGAAGGGGGAGGGTCCGTGACATGAAATACTGTGGACATCACACCAGGGGCTCGATCATTCTAAACAATTTTACTGGAAAATATATTGGTTCGTTTAGCCAGGATTTCGTAACGGGGGGGGGGGGGGCGTGACATGAAATTCTGAAGGCTCTATCAATCTAAACTACTTTACTATCAACATTGGTTTGTGAGGATATGTTGGTAAGTATTTTAATAAACTATGAAGAAATCTCGAGTAAAATTTTAAAAAAATGTATTGAAAAAGATTATACAATATTTACATCCTTCCTCTGTTCATTCAAATATAACAATTTTGCTTTCATTATGACCTCAACTATTATAAAAAGTACATATTCACTATTATAAAAAGTACATACTCAATAATGTCTTGTAAAATATTTTGCAATATCTGCGTTCCTTTTTCTGTTGAATCAAATGTTAACAGAACTTTCTTTCCACATATATTTTTGTTTTTATTATTTCGTCAACTACCGTGTGTTTCAAATGACAGGTTGAAGGAGCAGTAGAAAATGGTTTTTGAAATAACATATTTGATATTGCAAGTATGCGATGACGAAAAATTATGATCAAAAATGTCCACGCTGTTACACAACGGCACTATGCTTCCGGAAGCTTGAAATCTTCTTGACTAGTTGCAGAAATTCTGAGAATTCCGCAACTTTTCTAGAAATTTCAAATTTCCTGACTCTTCCAGGATATGTCGCTCACCTCGCCCCCCATGTATTGCAAGTAATACAAACCTCCTCATAAGAAGGTGTAACCAAAAGCTTACTGTAGTTTATTTTTAACGCTGATCCTTTTTTTTTCTCATTTCATTTTGTTTCATCCTTCCTTAATTTTTTTCATTTCTAGTCTCGAAGGGGGGAGGTCCGGAACCCCCGGACCCACCTTGGCTACGTGCCTGGTTACAAACTACGATAAGCTAGGTTATTTAAACTATCAACTTTTGCATACAAAGTACACGAGGTAAGCTTTCTTCCTTTAGTTTGGAGCAATAAAATGTACATTTTCACCTTTGCGCCTATTGTCATGAGGCACCAATGAACTCTTTCCAGACGGAATGCAAAATTTTTCAAATGATTCTAGTACTATGACCATTAATGACTATATCATTTTACCAATATTTGTAGAACAGTGGTTCAAAAACAAAAAAAAAATGCGAGAACTTATTCTTATCTTTCTGAAAAACAAAAGCCAATATAGCGACAGAAAAAATAAAATTATTGGGATACCATTTACTGTTTCGCGAAATGAGAACTTTCTTTCCACATATATTTTTGTTTTTATTATTTCGTCAACTACCGTGTGTTTCAAATGACAGGTTGAAGGAGCAGTAGAAAATGGTTTTTGAAATAACATATTTGATATTGCAAGTATGCGATGACGAAAAATTATGATCAAAAATGTCCACGCTGTTACACAACGGCACTATGCTTCCGGAAGCTTGAAATCTTCTTGACTAGTTGCAGAAATTCTGAGAATTCCGCAACTTTTCTAGAAATTTCAAATTTCCTGACTCTTCCAGGATATGTCGCTCACCTCGCCCCCCATGTATTGCAAGTAATACAAACCTCCTCATAAGAAGGTGTAACCAAAAGCTTACTGTAGTTTATTTTTAACGCTGATCCTTTTTTTTTCTCATTTCATTTTGTTTCATCCTTCCTTAATTTTTTTCATTTCTGGTCTCGAAGGGGGGAGGTCCGGAACCCCCGGACCCACCTTGGCTACGTGCCTGGTTACAAACTACGATAAGCTAGGTTATTTAAACTATCAACTTTTGCATACAAAGTACACGAGGTAAGCTTTCTTCCTTTAGTTTGGAGCAATAAAATGTACATTTTCACCTTTGCGCCTATTGTCATGAGGCACCAATGAACTCTTTCCAGACGGAATGCAAAATTTTTCAAATGATTCTAGTACTATGACCATTAATGACTATATCATTTTACCAATATTTGTAGAACAGTGGTTCAAAAACAAAAAAAAAATGCGAGAACTTATTCTTATCTTTCTGAAAAACAAAAGCCAATATAGCGACAGAAAAAATAAAATTATTGGGATACCATTTACTGTTTCGCGAAATGAGAACTTTCTTTCCACATATATTTTTGTTTTTATTATTTCGTCAACTACCGTGTGTTTCAAATGACAGGTTGAAGGAGCAGTAGAAAATGGTTTTTGAAATAACATATTTGATATTGCAAGTATGCGATGACGAAAAATTATGATCAAAAATGTCCACGCTGTTACACAACGGCACTATGCTTCCGGAAGCTTGAAATCTTCTTGACTAGTTGCAGAAATTCTGAGAATTCCGCAACTTTTCTAGAAATTTCAAATTTCCTGACTCTTCCAGGATATGTCGCTCACCTCGCCCCCCATGTATTGCAAGTAATACAAACCTCCTCATAAGAAGGTGTAACCAAAAGCTTACTGTAGTTTATTTTTAACGCTGATCCTTTTTTTTTCTCATTTCATTTTGTTTCATCCTTCCTTAATTTTTTTCATTTCTGGTCTCGAAGGGGGGAGGTCCGGAACCCCCGGACCCACCTTGGCTACGTGCCTGGTTACAAACTACGATAAGCTAGGTTATTTAAACTATCAACTTTTGCATACAAAGTACACGAGGTAAGCTTTCTTCCTTTAGTTTGGAGCAATAAAATGTACATTTTCACCTTTGCGCCTATTGTCATGAGGCACCAATGAACTCTTTCCAGACGGAATGCAAAATTTTTCAAATGATTCTAGTACTATGACCATTAATGACTATATCATTTTACCAATATTTGTAGAACAGTGGTTCAAAAACAAAAAAAAAATGCGAGAACTTATTCTTATCTTTCTGAAAAACAAAAGCCAATATAGCGACAGAAAAAATAAAATTATTGGGATACCATTTACTGTTTCGCGAAATGAGAACTTTCTTTCCACATATATTTTTGTTTTTATTATTTCGTCAACTACCGTGTGTTTCAAATGACAGGTTGAAGGAGCAGTAGAAAATGGTTTTTGAAATAACATATTTGATATTGCAAGTATGCGATGACGAAAAATTATGATCAAAAATGTCCACGCTGTTACACAACGGCACTATGCTTCCGGAAGCTTGAAATCTTCTTGACTAGTTGCAGAAATTCTGAGAATTCCGCAACTTTTCTAGAAATTTCAAATTTCCTGACTCTTCCAGGATATGTCGCTCACCTCGCCCCCCATGTATTGCAAGTAATACAAATCTCCTCATAAGAAAGTGTAACCAAAAGCTTCCTGTAGTTTATTTTTAACGCTGACCCTTCTTTTTCTCATTTCATTTTGTTTCATCATTCCGTAATTTTTTTCATTTCTGGTCTCGAAGGGGGGAGGGCCGGACGTGCCTGATTACAAACTACGATAAGCTAGGTTATTTAAACTATCAACTTTTGCATACAAAGTACATGAGATAATCTTTCTTCCTTTAGTTTGGAGCAATAAAATGTACATTTTCACCTTTGCGCCTATTGTCATGAGACGCCAATGAACTCTTTCCAGACGGTATGCAAAATTTTTCAAATGATACTAGTACTATGACCATTAACGACTATATAATTTTACCAATATTTGTAGAACAGTGGTTCAAAAACAAAAAACAAAAAATGCGAGAACTTATTCTTATCTTTCTTTAAAAAAAAAAAGCCAATATAGCGACAGAAAAAAATAAAATTATTGGGATACTATTTACTGTTTCGCGAAATAAGAAAGAAAATGAATCAAAGGAGTCAATTAAATTGGTCTCCTATAATAAAGATTGAAAAGAAAAGTGAAAGCTGAAGAAAAGTCTGTATGTGAACGTGGTAGGGTTGCTAATATCTCGTTTCTAACAGAAGTGCCACACACAGATGCAACTTCACGCTTCAGTTATCTCCAGGAAAACGGTTTCACAATTCACTGATCATTATTGGAGACAACCTACTGATAAAAGTTTATTTATAGAATTTCCTTTCGTGAAATAAAATTACAAAGAAATAGTTTTGAAATATGTTCTTTAAATAGCTGGATAATGATAACAGAAGAAAGTCAAACAGATACTGTGGCAGAGAGGTTCATTCTTTTATTGTTTATACAAGAGACATGAATTTCATTTTTCTTTGTAGTACTTCGCATTGATTCACTATTAATAGGTCTGTCTTGCTCAAGATAACACTGTATTGTTAAGCTAACCGAAGAATATTTCAAGGAAACTCAGCCTATTTTGAGGCTGACAAGTTTGAGAGTTTGTTTATATTATAAGATATAAATCAAATTGAAGAAATTGTGGAATGGTGCCGTCTCCTATCGTAGAGCTTATATTTTAAAATATCAGGTGAAAGCATTTATTTAATATAATACGCAAGGAATGCTACAAAACTGAAATATCATTATGTTTATGAGTAGTAACTAATACTGTCGATTACACACTGCCCGTGGTCCGAAAGAACTCTGACATCCTGAAAGAGAACCTACGTGCCCAACATTACTGACTCATCAGATCGATATATGTCTCCTTGCTGAGGTACACAGACAAAATTTCGCGGCCGAAATATTTCAGCCCGAAATCCTTCGGGTCAAACTTTCACCTCTGAAAATAACGTCGCGGCCGTCAAAACTTCGCGTGGTCGAAATGTTGCTGCCCAAAACCTCGCGGGAAAAAATCTCGTCAAGCCTAAATCTTGCGACCTCGCCAACAAATTCTCATATAAACTAAACCTCACCATGCAAAACCTTGCCGATGAAATTTATCTGTTCCAAAACTCACAGATTGAAATCTCGACCATAGCGATAAGCATTATACAGTATATATATATATATATATATATATATATATATATATATATATATATATATATATATATATATATATATATATACGAGGGGGAGTCAAATGAAAACCATAATTATTTTTTTAAATATTATTTATTGGTCACACAGAGTACAGAAGTAAATTACTTTCAACATACTTTTGAACATCCCCTCCTCGTTCAATGCAAGTCCGCCAGCGCTTCGGAAGAGCTTGAATACCTGCAGAAAAAAAGTCTTTTGGGCGACGGCGCAACCACTCGTGCACCGCGTTGCGTACCTCTTCATCGGAGTGGAACTTCCTGCCACCACTCCTTGCTCGCTCGCTTTGTTTCAGGCTGATGGTAATGCACCCATGTTTCGTCACCAGTGAAGATTCGTGACAGGAAGGCATTACCGTCACGTTCAGCACGCCACAAAAGGTCTTCGCACGCATCAACACGTCCCTGTTTCAGTTCAGGCGTCAGTTGTCGGGGCACCCGTCTTGCAGACACCTTATGAAAGTGGAGAACATCATTCACAATATGATGTGCCGATCCATGACTCATGTGTACACATGCTGCAATTTCGTTGTCACACGGCGGTTTTCCAAAACGATGGCTTCAACGGTGCATGTGGCTAGTGGGGCTGCCATTTTGGAACTGTTGTTGCGCCGGTGTTTGTGCATCTGCCGGCTGCTGCCACCTAGGAGACATCCGGCATACTATCGTAAACAGGCATGCCAACTTACAGCTCACTGGCGCCATATGCGGATTTTTATTTCTACTTTTATGGTTTTCAGTTGACTTACCCTCGTATATATGAGTTTCTCTCAAAATAATAATAATAGTACGAAGAAAAAGAAATACTTAACATGGAACCCAGAATTACTCACTTTATATTCTAGAAGTTGGAAAAATTGACTGGTTCAAATGAATAAATATGGGTTTTGTGAAACAAACCCAAATTAGGGAAAATCTTATCCATTGAATCCAGTAGCATAATTTTAGGTTTTTGTCGGGGGGAGGGGTTAATACTTTGCAATATAAGTAAAACTTAACGTTCTTCACAACTTTGTTATAATAACATTGATTGAAATTTGTAATTATATCCAACGTGAACTGTGATTCCTAACAGGGATTCGAAATTTATGCCATAAGTCTAGTATCTCACAAATTCATTAAGTTAAGAAGACGAAACAGTGTATATAAACTTATTAAAATAAGGGAACACTTACTCCAGTGTTTTCGTGAATATCATCACCACGAGGAAACGGCTGAACTATTTGAAATGAATTTAAAGTCTATCTTACTCAGATAAATTTGCAAATTGTAGAAAATCAGAAAATGTTTTTTGTGCTAAATATGTACCATTTGAGAATAATTCCTGTCCATTAGTAAGAATTAACTATCAGTTGGAGAGGGAAGTGAAGGAGACTGTCCGTGTCCACATCTAAGTGTGTCCGTGAAATTGGGTGATTTGGTCCGTAATAACACGGGCGCCGATTTCTCTGTAACTTTGGGGAGCCCATTCAGATGTGTACTTGCAGACAAGGACCTAAGAATTCATATATGAAGATTTTAAGAAAAATTGAATTCAAATTATGCCAAATAGTATATATCCATAAAAAATAATATAACAATAAAAAATACATATGCATAAAATACATGGGGGCCCACATGAGCATTGGGGTAAACCAGGCTCCCGTCCCCCACGATCGGCGCCCTTGCATAATAATATATATATTTTTGTCGGGACAAAATAATATGTTCATATTATGGAAGTATTCGTTCTGAACGTTTCACTTCATGCGCTATTCTTAATATAGGGCTATATACAATCATATACGGCGATCTAATGGAGTTATAGCAGTCAAGAGGGAGATACTTTTGCTGCTGACTGTACAAATTTATATACCCCACTTCTGCAGCTCCAAAGACGTCTTTGTTGTTAGATTATATATTGCGATTTTAAGGTCATAAATGTATTCATATTAACAATTTTTTACGCTATAGAAATCCAAACCCCAAGAAATCACTTCTAAATTTATGACACTGAGTTCATTAATACCCTTATGTTAATTTATTATTAATTAAGTTAATTTTGATTTATAAATACAGAGTTTATATATGATGTTCTAAAAATGGTGCCCACAGACTACAGAGTACTATTCTATAAGTCAAAATATAGTGAGAAATATATGTTGCAATGATACGTACACCAACATATACTACAAGCCACAAATGTTTTTACTATAAACACGTGATTTTACGATTTGTAAACAAATAGTGGCAGACAACACATGGAAACTACACTTTCAGGAAAAGACGAAAAGAACACGGAGAACCACGAAGAAATCCGACAACCCCTCCGCAAGTTCTCCCTCCAAAGGATGGTTATAAAAGAGGACGACGGAACTAAGAAATTATCAGTATCTTGTACTGATCATTAACCTACATTACTTTCTCCCGGGGCCGTCATGGGTTACGGAGACTTATCCTTATACCTACTCCCAAGGCCGCTATGGGTTACGGAGTATAAACCTTTAATACCTGCTCTTGAGAGCGCTTGGGTCTAAGCCAACATCCTATCTACTTGATGTAACATCATATGCCCAAGATAATTATTGAAAACATTTATTTAGAACATTTAAAGACTTAGAGAAAAACTTATAGAAACTTTGTACCCAGGTACAATAATTATATAAGACATGTTTATCACAAAAGGGTGAAGGTACAACGATACTCGTATTTTAACATCTTTATTATATTTTTTTATTTGTATTTGTGGGCAAAATGTACTTTTAAATTATGCACAAGCTCTTCGAGAAAAGGAAGAAGAAGAATATGAAAAGAGATATAGATGTAATTTCTTTTCTTGTTGTTATGCGATTATATTTTGTTATAATAATGATTCGACGATGTGAGTTTTAGTTGTCATAGTAACGAAAAATAAATAATGCATAACAGAAGATCCATCTCGTGAAATCTATATGTACAATTTTTAAAGAGTGTAAATGATTAACTTGCTTCGTACTACAATAAAAAGGTAACATCTTGATGCAGTGTGTAAAATAGATATTTATATATCAGTAGCCTTAGTTATATAAATATACAAACTTAGGACCTTTGAGTTTACGTTATAAAGGGCTAAAACTTCCATATACATTATTGACTCTACCTACAGAATATTACAATGTAATTATATACCTTTCGGGTTCTCATCTGGAGACGCGAATTGTACTGTGTGGAATTGAATCTCTATACTTAACCCCCTACTAAAACCAGAAGAGACAAGACTATTTTGGCACCAAATAGTAACTGATGGGCACTGTCCAACTGGCCATTGGTAACCAGTTACTATTTGGCACCAAAATGTTCACCATTCTCTTAGGTATTAATTAATACCAATTTCATCTCTCTATGACTTACGGTTCCCGAGATATGGTTCCTTAAATCTCCTGAAATAGGAACTTTTTTAGCCAATTTCTCGGGAACGGTAAGTCATAGAGAGAGCATATTTGTATTGATAAATACCTAACAGGATGATGAACATTTTGGTGCCAAATAGTAATCGATGGCCACTGACCTACTGGCCATCGTTTCCCAGATATTGGCCAAAATGTTCGGATTTTGGGGGATTTAAGGAGATGATATTTTGTGATGATACTTTGCACATTTTTTTCAATTTTCAGTCCTTTAATTTGAGTATATGTCTTCATAAAATAACATACGAAAGAAAGTATTAACAGAACTCTCAAACAAAACATGTGGAAGAAACTTAGTGCTCAAGGAAATTGTAAATGGATGGATATATTACAAGAATTGTTTAATGAGTATAATAGTGAAAGACATAGAACAGTTAATATAAAGCCTGTACACTGAGAAAACAAGTTGTACACTGAGAAAAAGAGAAGTAAGAGTCTATATATATGTATGTAATATAAGGAAGATTGATAGATATCAGACATCCTGCAACGACATGATGTAACATCTAAGGGCAGTGCCTATGTAGCATACGGATAACGTATGCTCCGTTCTGATTTCTGTAGTAAGCAAAATGATTCTGTATATTTGTACAATATACCGCTGTCTGGAGAACGATTTTTTCTCAGTGTAGAAGTTAGTAAAAAATATTACTTAAGTTCGTTCTGGCAATGCTCTTAGAGCATTCTCAACTGGTTTCGTTTTGAATTCTATAATTATACAGGGTGTTTCAATACAACGTTTGGGAGATGATTCCTTACACCAAGATAAGACAAAAAGTATAGACCAACCTGGGCGCACAAATACTTTCTTTCGGAGTCATAGGCTGCCGAAAACATGAAAAAATGAATTATAAAAGTTCATAGCTCCAAAACTATGGAACCTACCGTAGTCGGTTCAAGATTTCACTTAGGAATTAATATGTGCCTTATCCAAAAATCCATATTTCAGAATCCTTAGGTACTTACGCAACAATTTTTATAGAGGGAGTTTGGCTACGGGCATATAATTTGAAGTACTTACCAACTACCTCTATAAAAATTGTTGTGGAAGTTATCTCAGGATTCTGAAACAGATATTTGGATAGACCACATATTAGTTCCCAAGTTAAGTCTTGACCCGACTACGTTAAATCCCATTGTTTCGGAGCTATGGACCTTTAAAGTTAATTTTTCATATTTTCGGCAGCCTATAACTCCGAAAAAAGGAAGCATTTGTGCACCCAAATTAGTCCATACTTTTTGTCTCATCTTAATGTCATAATCACCTCCCAAACGTTGTCAGTGTTGTTTTAAAACACCTGGTATAGATTCACACCTATCTTTAAATTCATTCGTTAGGATTGCTTTAGAGTTTGAGATACCGCTAAGGCTACAATTACGACATACATCTACAACTTAACGTGGGACTTGAATTATTATATGTTCTCCCACCGGGAATCAAACGCAGGGCAGTTTCAATAGAGTATGATTGTAAGCACTAATGTAGGGGATTAGTTTGAAAATATGGGGGACTAGTACATATTTTAACTACCAATAACACTGCGATTTGGTTTGATTTAATTGGGTAAAAGAAATTCAATGATGAATTGAAAATCATGTCATAGAAAAAAACTTGTTATTCATAAGTATACAATATAGGGTTGGGAGATATATGTCCCTCTTCGAAATACGAGAAAGACATGGAAAATTTTGGATTATTAAATGAGAAATAATAATACTCTAAGAAAACGATAGAATCTATGTTGTGAAAAAAAAATCCCTGACTTTCCCTCGAAATGAAATCCTAGGTTTTCCTTGAAAATTCATCATCCCCCTGCATTATAAGTGTTTGAACAAGTGGTAGTTTAGATTTACAGTTATAATCATGTTAATTCCTATTACACAGAGAAAAATCCGTTCTCCGGACAGCGGTATATTGTACAAATATACGGTATCCTCTTGCTTACTATAGAAATCAGTACAGAGCATACGTTATCCATATGCAACATAGGCACTGCCCTTAGATGTTACATCATGCCGTTGCAAGATGTCTGACATCTAGCAGTTTTCCGTATATCACATGCATATACTTATGTTACCTTCGTCAGCTATATGTTATATACGTCCATTTGTATGTGACATCCTGGCCGCCTACATTGTTTCATACGAAAAGTACGTATAGATGGAACACTTATACGGAAAGTATTATAAAACACGCGTCTTCAGTTATACGTCTGCTGTACGTTAAGTCCAAACACTACAGGATTTACGCATGTAACCTACCTTTTTAAGTACGCCACCAACATTTTTTTTTCTAATTGTAGACGTACTTTTTATTGTAATTATTTTGCAACGAGAAAATACAATAGCCTCCTTCTGTTAAACCAATTTGAAATATTCTTTGCGATTCATACTAATACAATTGGCTGGGTTAAATATGACTTCTAAAAAAATATCGTTCTTTGTGAAGTGTTTGTGCTAGAATGCTCAAAGATATTCAAACTCACGTATTAGATGTTTGTTAGTCAGAAATTACATTATTTCAAATTCTTACGGTTTCATTTCGCTAACTTTTACAAGTTCTCAAGCGTTCAAATAGGAATTTAGAGACACTTTATATAAATGTAATCGGTGCGGGAGAAGAATATTAACAAATTGTTTATAGTATCAAGCTAGTTTCCTGAATAATTATTTCTCGTATCCAAATATCTAAGCGAGTATCAGATTGGTCCCTTTTGTCATCTACTAGTCATTAGAGTTCGAGATTTCAGTAATAAAAGTGATAACTCCTCCCAAAATGAAAATATCAATTTCTCACCATGGACTCTTTATAATGTGATCATGCGGTGACAGCATTTTTCTCTGTGCAAACTCTAGATTAAAGCATGTATCATGTTGTACACGTAGTAGACCTTTTATTATACATACAGAGCTATTTTAATTAGTTTGATATCAAATGCAGCCGCTCACACTGAATCCCCTTTCCATTTCTTATCCAATCTCCTCCTCATGTGTCACTTTGTCCCTCCCTCTCAAGCCTGTGCTTTTCATCTCATTTTTGTATGTTACATGAGAAGTGTTGTCACTTTTTTTTCACTTCATGTAACGTCAATTAAACAAACTTTATGACAGGTTCCGAGTGGATACTTGAAAGCTATTCTGACAAGCGGAAAGCGAAGTGAATAAACAAACTTGTTGTATCCACCCACGGTAATGCTTCTAAGCGAATAAGTGTCCTTAAATGGCTAAATAGCTATCTGGCGCGGCTTGTCCACGATCTGGTTGGAGATACTTTTTTCTGATATGAGCCCGTAGTGGGCTTATACCACTGAATGCAACAACATGAAATGGATCACAAATTTCGTGATCGTGCACACTTTGGATTAACCTAACTCAAACTTACGCACACAATATCTTTTCGACATCATACTCACTCGACCTCACGCTCACATCATCATCTTGACATCACGTTCACTCAACCTCATGCTCACATCTTTTCGACGTCACGCTCACATCGTTAACCCAACATTACTCTCACTCGACCTCACACTCACAACATCCTTTCCATATCACGCTCACTCGACCACACTCTCACATCGTTAACCCAATATTACTCTTACTCAACCTCACACTCACAATATCCATTCGACGTCAAGCTCACATCGTTAACCCAACATCATTCTCACTCAACCTCACACTCACAACATCCTTTAGACGCCATGCTCACTCGACCAGACGCACACATCGTCAACCCAACATCATTCTCATCAACCTCACACTCACAAAATCCTTTTGATATTTCGCTCACTCGACCACACTCTCACATCGTTAACCCAATATTACTCTTACTCAACCTCACACTCACAACATCTATTCGACGTCAAACTCACATTTTTAACCCAACATCATTCTCACTCGACTTCACACTCACAACATCCTTTCGACGTCATGCTCACTCGACCAGACGCACATATCGTCAACCCAACACCATTCTCTCTCAACCTCACACTCACAACATCATTACGACTTCAGGTTCACTCGACCTTACACTCACTTCGTGAGGATGAGTTTCGAATTCATGAGCGGCGACTTCATGAGTTCAGGCACCTTTGGGCCCATCAGACCCACACATGCAACAAAACATAGTTATACATATAGAGAGTATATGATATTCCTCGTAACTATGTGATCAGTTTGTACATTTTTGGTACGGGAGATCAAATTCTTATTCCCGACGAGAGCTCATGTAAATTGGATTTCACATTAAGCTGTAGGTCCAAGCCTCATATAGCCCCGATGCTGAAAGGTACACTAAACTCCAATGCAGCCAATCACCCAATATGGAGAGTATGTATAAGGTTTCTAACGTCATTCTAACAAACATGACACCCTCCTCTCTCTTTCTCTTTTATCACAACAAATCTTTCCTTTCCTTTCTTTATTGTTGTGCATGCGTGCTTGTTTATGAAAGTTCTAAACTGAAATATAGCCTCAAGGGTTATTAAAATGATGCAAGCGCATGAGAAGCACAGAAAAGGAAAGCTACATGTTTTTCAAACGAGGAACGGCAAAGTTTAATGGAGCGAGTTTGTGAATATTGTTCTCTGAAATATGAGAAATTCTTTTAAGCCCAAACAATGTTTTATTAAATATTTTTGTACAATCTCTTTTCAAAACTACTGCATTGTTTTCTTTAACTATAGGAAGATGAATAAAGAGGCTATTATATATGAAATCTTGAAAACATGACACCTTTCTTAAGAAATGTCATATCGAGAATCAAACAAATGAATATCCCAGTTCAAATAGTTGATATCATAATCTACTGTAATACTGCGGAGCTGAAAATATGTCAACTACTTCGGGGTCTCTTGATCTCAAAATTGAGACGAACAACTGGTGTCCTGGAAAAATGTCTTGAGATAAATGCCACTGGTAACCTGGTTAGCGTGACTTGTGCCATCACTCATATATAGTGAATTCCGTCGGCGCAGAAGAGGGAAACATTTGTCCTACCACTTTCTGGTCATTACAGTGGTCACGTAGTTTCGAATTTCAGCTGTAATAATTAATTCACAATTTCGTATTAATCTACCTTCAACTCTGCTTCAGATATTTAAATAGTTCAACAAAAGTTTAAAATAAGCTTCATGCAACGTTTACAGTAATAAGTGTCCATTAATTCTCGCCGCAACACATGTTAACGCGAGATGTGGATCTAATAGAACAGGCTTCCACAGAAACCAAGTAGTCTCAGAAAGAAAGCATTGTTTTGGGCTCGTAGATGCTGATGCACAGCAAACAAGGAAATCTTCTATGATGTATCACAAACACACTGTCCGTTAAACTAGTGCCCAGCCAATAGAGTCTGTGAAAAGCTATGCCAAAGTGTATATTGTGATTCCATGAGTAATAGCAGTTAAGCATATGTATACAGAGTGTTCCAAAACAACACCGATAACGTTTGGGAGATGATTCCCGATACCAAGATAAGACAAAAACTATAGACCAATCTGGGTGCACAAATGCTTCCTCTCGGAGTTATAGACTACTGAAAATATGAAAAAATTAAATTTAAAAGTTCATTGCTCCAAAACTGTGAGACCTATCGTAGTCGGGTCAAGACTTTACTTAGGAACTAGTATGTGTCCTATCCAAATATCCAAATTTCAGAATCCTGTGATACTTCCACAACAATTTTTATGAAGTTAGTTGGAGAGTGCTCCAAATTAAATGCCCGTAGCCAAACTTCCTCTATAAAAATCCTTGAGTGAGTACCTAAGGATTCTGAAACTTGTGTTTTTGGACAGCGCACATATTAGTTCTTAAGTGAAGTTTTGATCCGATTACGGTAGGTCCCATAGTTTTGGAGCTATAGACCTTTAAAGTTCATTTTTTTTATGTTTCCGGCAGCCTATAACTTCGAAAGGAAGCATTTGTGCACAATGGTTGGTCTATACGTTTTCTCTTATCTTGGTGTCAGGAATCACCTCCCAAACGTTGTCGGTATTCTTTTTAAACACCCTGTATATATCCTGTATAAATCATTTAGGTATTCGTTATAGTAATTTAGTAGATCAACATAAAGAATCCAACAACATGCGTTCAAATTTAAATTAAAACATTTAGAATAAACATTTACCCAATATATGTTGACATGTTAAAACCCTTATACAGGCAACCGGGGCCTCTCAGGCCCAGTAGCTTCATTTTCTTCGAATTTCTTAATAATCATACATATTTCGATTACATAAAATTCTGAATTCTTCTATCGTTAGTCGAAGTTAAAATCATGAATATATCGAGTTGGTAAAACTAATGGATTATTTTTTGAAAAGTTGAAAAACCTTTTCCTGACGTAGCCGGGCAACCGGGGCCTAGGAAGTCCCATATATCTTTAGTGCAATTCCTGTGAAATACTAGATCAAATGGTCACATAATTATATATTGAACACGTCGCTATTATAACCTTTATTCGGAAAAGTATGTGACAATAGACATTGAATTTTGCGTGTACTGCACCTGAAATATATACTGGGCCTGACAGGCCCCGGTTGCCCGTCTACGTTACAAAAATGTCTGGATCGGATTTGCTATTCTGTTTGGCTTACAAAAGGCTAACACAAAGTTTTGCTGCTTGACAAAAATATATATATTCTAGATTAGTCGGAACAGTATGTGACAATATACATTGAATTTTGAATGTTCTGCACTTAAAATATGTATTGGCGCTGACAGGTCCTGGTTGCCCGTCTACGTTACAAAAATGTCTTGCTCGGAGAAGGGTTAATTGAAACAGAAAAGATCCCATAACAAGAATTAAATGAAATCTCACAACAGACATCACTTTAAATTCTGAAGATTGCTCGCTTGTCATGATGTAGTTAAAAAAAGCATATATTTAAGAAAAACAAACATTTAAAATAAAAATTGCGGTAGAAAGTAAACGTAATTAGTTATCTGAGGTAAGTAGACAGCATCCAATATTAGTACGTTAGGTTTAGCAGTTTAGGGTTGGCTTGAAGTTAAGTAAACTTCCGTAATAGAAGGTAGTATGTTAAATACTGCATAGAAGTATTGTAAAATCCAGTGTAGAGTTCTTCCAGGTAGGAGGAAAAGTAATAGTGTTAGTAGATAGTGAAAATATAGATGCAATCTACACTAAGAAAGATCCGTTATCGGGACAGTGGTATATTGCACAAATATACGGAATCATTATGTTTACTACGGAAACCAATACGAATCATACGTTATCCATATGCTACATACTTTTCCCGTTTAGATATTAAATAATGCTGTTACAGGATGTATGATATCTGACAGTGTTCTGTTTATTACATACATATAGTATGTTGCTTGTCAGCTATATATTATCTACGGCCATCTGTATGTGAGATCCCGACTGCCTATGAACAATTCTTTCGTTCGTACGGAAGGTACGTTCATTCGGAACACTTATACGGAAAGTACATATAAACTATACTTTTTTCAGTTACACATTTGCTGTATGTTAAGTCCAAAAACTACAGGATTCACACATGTAACCTACGTTTCTACGTCGCCAGATACGTTTTCTTCTCACTGTAGTAGCTTTATATACAAGCTAGTAATTTGTAGTTGAAAGTTTGCTCGTACTTTAGTTCATAGCTAATTAGGTTATGTCAATGCAATGTTATTTTAGGTTAAGTTGTCTCAAATGTAACTCTATTATCGAGTCGTCAGTAGTGTATTTAAGGGGGGGCGGGCTTTCGGGCTTAAGATCTCCAAAATTTTATTTAATATATTAAAGTAAATGAAATGTCTTGCAGAATTTTCACATTTCCAGGACTAATGTTCGCAAATCCCCCCCTAAACAAAATCGTAAATACGCCACTGATAGTCGTTAAATGTAAGCTACGTTTTGTTTTGTTTTTCAATTAGTTTCCTAATATATTGTTTCCTTGGGACGTTATTTCACGCATGCATTCCTTTTCCTATACGGACAGGTTCAAAATAAATGATTTAGCATGCCCACGAGGGTGACCCCCCTAAAAAAAAAACGGACTGAAAGCGTGTCTCCATTCCTAGGCGTAGTAGATCGTTTTTCCGCTAGGTAGGTCTAGTACAGACCGTCTCAAATCAGTTGCCCAACCGGTGTTTGCGTAGGAGGTTGATGTTTGTAGTGTTGTTTTCCTCAACTGTTCTCGTTTGCTGTCTGCGAAATCGTTGTGAGAGATTTAAAGGAACAAAAACTATGTGAGAAAATTTGCTTCTTGTTCGCAACGGAAGCTTACCAAATGCTTTAATAGGCTTTCAAGAAGGGTGCTATGAGCTCAAACAAATTTTCGAGTGGTTTGAGCCGTATAAACATGATGAGATCGATGTTCAAGATCATACTCGTTCTGGCCGTTCTTCATCATCTCAAAACGACGAAAACATGGAAAAAATCCAGTAAAACATCAACACGGATCATGACCGATGAAATTTCAGAACACATACGAGTGCGTTGGAGCTCGTGCCGGCGAATTTTCAATGAGGATTTGCAAAAGAGACGCGTTGCCGCTAAGTTTATTCCTCGCCTGCTCACACAGTACCTGGATATTTAGACTTTCACGAGTAGGTTATCGTTCCCTACCCTTCGTATTTGACAGACCTAGCTCTGTGACACTTTTGTTTCTATTCCCGAGAATGAAAAAAAAAAAATCTAAAAGGGAGACGTTTTGATGATGTGGAGGGTATAGGCCCGTAGCCAGCCCCAAAATTTAGGGGGAGGGCTCGGTCGAAGTTTGGGGGGCCCGATCCAACCATATTATAGTTCACTTGTATGCCTACCGTGAAAATTTTAGGAGGGGCCAGTAAAAATTTTGGGGGGCCCGTCCCCCTAGACCCCCTAAAATTTTTAAGAATAAAAGTCTGTTTTTTTTGGGTTTCTCCTCGTATATTAATATTATTACCAAATTATTTCGTCGCTAGGATTATTATTGAAATAAAATCTGTCAGTTTAACGTCCTACGATTATGCTTTTCAGGCTAAGGGAGACGAAGATTTACGCAACTGAATGACGATGGAAGAATTGGTGAATTAAGAATGTGGGAGCTCAAGGGAGTCCACGGACACGACATTGTACAACACAAACTTAGTAAGAGTTCTACCACTGAGCTACCGTGGTCCCCACGGCTATTATTAATTAATTATTGATATATTTATGGCATGCGTACACTCTATGTTAATAAGGATATCGAAAGTAATACCACCAAACAAAGCTTCCCATCAGCGTTGTGTTAAACATACCACAAGAACAGTGCCCAAACACGCTTTTACATATTGATCTTACATGAAGCAGTTGACTAACAAGACATATCGTACTCTAGAGAGAAAAAAAAAAACAAATGTCAATAGAGAACATATTATGTCTACACTATTTCCATTATACATCAAACGATTATTGCATATTGTTTATGTTTAAGAATTGTAAATTCAAAAGTTTACGTTGAGAGTAAAATAATATATTAAAATTAGAATGCATCTTAATACTCCGGCCTCCTTCAAATACAAGATGGTCCGGAAGTGGGCATACCCCTAATTGGCGTTTTCTGACGGTTTTACGTTTTATTTACATTTGTTTGGTAACATTGTTTGGCATTGTCTGGCAACATTGCTATTCACGTTCATTTATTTTCTGCTGTTTTCTGCTTGTCTCTTTTCTGCCGTTTCCTGGCTGCTGGATTGGAAGAGGTTGTGCATCTTCACCAGTTCCCTTTGTCTGGCCTCCAAGAAGTCCCGATCTGACGACACCAGACAATGCCTTCTAGGGTTTCATAAAGTAACAAGTAAGAAACGCTCGATATCACACAACACGAGAATTACGAGCACTTGTAGAACGCGAGTTCACCCTCGTGACTCCGAAGTATCTCCGCAAAATATCTGCGAGAACTTGGCGCAGAATTCAGCTGTGTTATGACATGGATGATGATCGTACCGATGTTTATGACTCTTAAGACTTCAAGGTAACTGTGTACATACATTCTATCATAACTAACACTATACTGTTGAAACTAATAGGGGGTATGCCCACTTCCGGACCACTCTGTAGGTACTCAAATGCACAGTAACGTTTCAGAAGAATGAAAACAAATATAGTTGACAATTGAATAACAGTATAAAAATTATTTTAGGTTCGTGATTCGGTTTTAAAATTCACTGTAAGAACTGTCGAAAATAAATGTGGTAAATCAGAATTTTAAATTATCTTGTTGCTGTTTAATTCCATTTCCAAATTACAATGACAATCATTGTGGAAGAAGGGTTACTTCCTCTTCCGAGTTCTTCTTGGTTCAAGGATGCATGATTTTCCTGCTGTCCAGTAAAATAAACATCTAAATTACTGTTCTTATATTTTAGATATTACCTTAAAAGTCAGGTACTAATACCGGCTTAACTGCTGGATCACCGGACCAATTTTAGGAAATTTACCGGGTGAATTGAAGAATTTAATTTCTATTCAAAATTGGAAAAGATTACATGCCTCTGTTTTGAAGGTAAGTGACCTCTAACTCAACCTAACCTAATCTAACAATTTAGTACATTTTTGGTACTGTTCTCAATTTTCGTGTGGTACAGCAAAAATGCCATAATTCCTACTATTTGGTGGGTTTTCTTCTACCCCAAAGTGGAATTATTAATCAAAGTTACCAAAGTCAAAAACTGGATCGTTAAAATTGATCTTCAATGTATTTCAGAGTTTTCATTTCATTTGTTTACTTTCGTAATGTTATTGAAGTTAATAGTGCCAGAACTTTGTTTATTTTCTGACTATATATTTTGTAAATAAAACGTAACACCGTCTGAAAACACCAATTAGGGGTATGCCTACTTCCGGACCTTGTATTTTAAGGAGGCCGGACTATTAAGATGCATTCTAATTTTAATATATAAATATAGTTGAATTTCAATTTTTGATGCGGATTAGTTATTGTACAGCATAGTAAATAAATCAAACTTTTGTAGAAAAAAATCTTAAAAAGCCATGTTGTAGAAACGTAATAAAGAGTCTGTGATTTGTACTTTGCTACTCTATAGCAAGCAGTAGTGCATCACGTTCAATTGCAATAAAATATTGGCAAATGGGTAAATTTCGTTTTTCTGGTTTAACTTACCTTCACAAAAGAAAGCAAACAATTATGTTACATTGGTATTACTCCAAAGTTAAATTATTTCGTAAGAATTGGAGCTTTGATGTAATTCTTGTTTAATTAAACCTATTTGAGACTTATTACAAAATAGATTTGGATGCTTCGTGAGAATTTGTTTTGAATTTGCCTACTTTTAAGGACTTACCTAGTTACACATGACCAGGTCTTCTCTAAATTCAATGTTAATAAACTCAAAACCTGGAACTATGTTCCGGGTTCGATTGCTGGTGAGAGCACTAGGTCGAAAAAGTGTAAAACGCTTTTTCAGGCCTTGAATGATGTTTTCCTCATTCGCACCAGTCAAATGGGGTCAGAGTGGTACCTAACTTACAGGTCCCAAACCGCTTTCTTCCTTCCCTTTCCTCGGATGGTGTGCTCGTCGAGGGACCTCATTCCTCAAACATGACGGGCTAAATGGCCTTAGATGCTGAAAGCCCAGAAATCTAAATCCTAAATTCTAAATCAAAACCTGGATTTAATTTCCAATTCAATGGTGCATGACAAACTTACCGCAAGATTAAGTCTAATATCTAAATTAGCCAATGTTATTATTGTAGAAAGTACAGGTATGAGCTACGTAATGTCGCATGTATCAGGTATCAGTTGACCATCAGAAGTAGTCTTGCAGCTGTTTACGAACTAAATACTCTCCAAGAGCAACCTCTGTAACTTACGTAAACAATCCCATCACTAATGAATATTTCTAAATATTAATTTATTCCTCCCATACATCAACTTGTTACGTATCAGATAATCACAAACTTGTACTGTCTATAGGCTTGAGCTTATTAATACCTTATTAAAACATGCAAAATTCTCAAATATTCAATATACTTCTCGTCCAACTTTCTCATACCATTATTAAAGCCTCTATTTAGTCCTCGTGGCTACACCTCTGATTGTTCCGAAAATATTGATTCAAGAACAAATATAGAGCAAGCATAGGACTTTCGCTGTTAATTCCACGGGAAAATATTTTGGAATATAGAACAAGCTTTTTTGTTGTTGTTGTTGTGGTTCCTCTCATCATAACAAAAACAAAGAAAATAAAAGCCTATTTGCATTTTCCTTCTTCCCTCCGGTACTTTTGCTCATCTGCTGACGTCAATTATTACATATGTGTACGAAAAAGCGTGAAAATCTTGCAGACAAGAAACATCCTTTTGTTTTCTTGCAACATACAAAATCTCCATTAAAAAAATAAATACAAAGAATGGAATGCAAGGTTGCCAACCTATATGGTAGTTTTACTCTACATACAAACTAACGATCAGAAAAAAAAAACATGTTGGCTTTTAACTCTTTTTCAATCAATGACATACAATACATATTATGCTATACATAAATAATGAAAGTCCTATAGATCGGTAGGGGCTGGAGGCACTGTGGCTAAGTGGTAGCGTTCCTACCTCTCGTGTGGGGTTCTTGGATCGATCCCCTGTCAATTAAGTTTCTGGTGGACAACATCGTGTCCGTAAATTTTCTCGAGGTATTTCAGTTTTTTTCCACATTCTCATCCCACCAATTTTTCCATAATTGTTCACTTGACTAAGTCATTGTCTCTTTTAACCTAAAGGACATAATTGTGGAATATTAAACTGAGAGAGTCCATTTCCCATAGAACGGCTATATCTGTCTGTCTTGTCTATCGACAAGTATCAGACGGAAAACGGTAAAAGATATCGAGATTTTTTTTTTTTTTTTTGCAATCTATTTAGCGTCCCAAGAATAGGTACCCGTCTCTGTCACTCTAAACAGAGTAGTCGCTCATTTTACAGTATCACCGCATACTCAGTTCACTTCATATTCTCGTTCTACTGCTCCTCATGTAGTACGTAGTTTGCCCTAGCACACTATCACCTGCGCTGAGCTCTCCGCCTGACGTTGCAAATCCAGACATGTCACGTGTTTCCAAACTCCGTGTGTCTCCGTTAAACTGATACGCATGTGATGATTTTCATTCGCAATTGCAAATCATGTGGTAATCTGCTAAGACATTACTTTTTTCGAAAAGTAGATCAACGTGAATCGCGCTCACTATTCAACTTAAGAGTCTTCATCCCGGCGAAATTAAAATACCGCTAATTTTACAGTAATTATGCGATATCTTCAAATAGATAAAAGATAATCGAAATGTGGAACAAGAGCGCCCTAGACAATATTATTTTACATGAGAAACCGTTATCACGACTCACTTATCTGCTTTCGATTTCGAGCCATTTTGAAAATCGGCATTTATTTTCGCGTTTCTAAACAGCTGAAAACGGAAAGCTACTAGGTGACTTGTGATAACGGTTCCTCACGCAAAATAATATTGTCTAGGGCGCTCTTGTTCCATATTTCAATTATCTTTTATCTATTTGAAGATATCACATAATTACTGTAAAATTAGCGGTATTTTAATTTCGCCGGGATGAAGACTCTTAATGACAATTTCCATTCAGATACGAGGAAGTGAAAACTCATTCAGTTACATAAAATACCTGTGCAGTGTACAATAGTTATTGACATAATATATGAACCACTTCACCAATGTTCTCACATCTCATAAAATTTGTGTTTGTTTGACTTATAATAATAATTGAATAAAATTATTAAAGAAGAGTAATTAGCAGAATGAGATTACATAGTGATATTAAGGCAGTCAATCAACGCCAACTTATCTGGTTTATATATGTCTGGAATTTTTACATGACTCGGTAACTCCCCCTCCCCAAGCAGGTGAACCCCGGCCCGCATACAATGATAGCTGAATTTGAAAGTCATCGCTAATGGAAGTGTCACCATTGATCTCAACGACCACGAAATTTTGGATTTGACACTAATATCGGTCATTTTGGATTATTTTTACATGTTGCAGTATGCCTCTTCCGGTGACCCCCGGCCCGCAGCCGAATGGGGATGAATTTGGAAGTTAATGCGATCTGAGTTTCACCAATGATCTCAGCGATCGTGAAAACTCTAAATTCGACACTAATATCGGTCATTTTCAACTATTTTTACATGTCCCGGTAAATGCTCCTCCTTAGCCCCCTACCTAGTTCGAAAGTTTAGAATAAAAAAGCTTCGTCTTGATCTGGGGCCTGAACTAAGGTTCCCGCGACCCAAATTTGATAACTCTCGGTCCACTCGTCTGGTCCCCAGGCTGCACACAGTCAGACGAACTCTTCCTTTTATTTATAGAATGAAATTCAAGTTGAAAGATGTGTACAAACTTCGGGGGATGATTCATGACATCAAAAGAAGACCCAAAAAAAAAAAAAATTCTCTTGCATGTTGTCGAATTCCGTGTCGTGTACCAGTGACAGGGGTGCCAACTTGCAATCGCCAATCGAATCCTGACTGTTGGAATGGAACAGAGAGGTGTGCATAAACTGCGGGAAATGATTCGTAACAACAAAACTAGTTAAATGCGGCTATAAACTTCAGCAAAATGGTACATTAGGCAGTTGCACACATAGAGATAGTATGTGCACATCTTTCTGTTCCGTCCCAATTCTCAGGATTAGACTGTCAATTCCAAGTTGTGTAACGTAGCCTGAGTGAAATTAAGTTTTCTCCACAAAGACTAACGCCATTGGACATGTACTGTTTGAGTACATACACATAATTGATTTTAAATATGATGAATAAAACATTTTAAATCTGAGTCACTATACTCCAAATATGAAATAATGTAATTTCAAAATTAGTAATGAAAATCAAGGAATTTAAATTGACTGATTTTTTAATGAACAAAATAACAAAATATTAGGTTTTACATCAAAACCACTAATTTCTGGAATAATCATGAGACTAAGTATTTTGAACAAAAATTTCAACACTTACCAACATTGCTGACTCTAGAAATTATTACTTCCATAGCGAATTCTATTTCTAGTGCAATGCATTTAACGTTATCATTCCAAAAAAAAAAATATGGAACACTAGACCCATCTTCAAAAACTATTAATTGGGTTGCTAAACACACTCGAATGGGACTAAATTCTTGAACTTTACCGTAATCACCATAAATGTGAAAATTTGAGTATAATTTTACTACTCAAAAACTTCAATGAGACAAATATATTTAAGCCACTCACAAATGTAACACACACTCGTAATTTAAAGGTTGTCGTTTCAATAATCTAGATGAATTAATTATTTGAATTAAGTAGCCAAAATATTCTTCTTTATAATCTTTGATCTAATTCCGGCAACCAAACCCTTTAACTTATCCATCGATAAACTTTTTTTTCCAACTTTCAGAATATATTTGTTACAGCTTATAACAATTTAAGAATAATTTTTGTTTCACATTGTCACTATAAACTGCATATATCTTGAGAATTTTCCACTAAAATCAATTTCTATAGCACTTGAATTTACGAGTATTTGACTGTGTCCAGTTCTCGAACGTTGTCGTAATTATGAGCCTACTCTATACCCGCGCACAACCTTCAGGTTCTAGTACTCGTAATTCCCGTTATAAACTCAATGGCGCTGTTTACCATTTTAACCGACTATCATTTTTTTTTCTATTTAATGAAACTGTTACAGTTGGTACCCTTGCCACTTGTACACGAAGCAGAATTCGATGACATGTTAAGAGGACTTTTTGTTTTCTTTTGATGTCACGAATCACCTCCTACTGTTTGTGCACATTTTTCAGATTCACCCTATATACGTGGTTGCTCATATGTTTCATTACTGAGTTGAGAACTTGCATATTTAAATCGGCATAAATCTTAATAGTTCATCGCTTCTATTATGCACAAACCAAGTATATCAGAAGAAACTTTCACGATACAATGTATGTGTAAAATAATATTGTGTGCGTTGGCAACCTTGAAGGATCCGTGTCTTTAAAAAAAACACACAGAAAGATTAATGTTAACATTAAAAGTTTTCTGTGACATTCGGGAACTTTTGAGCTCTTTCCTTGGCCTTCATATAAATAATGGAAGAATGATTAATGATACAAGTAGGTAAAATCTCTCTTGTATCCTACATCTCCTTGACTTTTTCATATCTCACAGTTCGAGGAATATGAACATTAAATATTATTGTTAGGAAAGAAGCATCGTATTACAGTACTTTGAAAAAGAATTGATTCGAATTCCACAAAATCAATTTTTCAACATGACATTTCATTCTTGATTGGAAAATATCATTTATTGCTTTACATTTCATGTTTTCAGATTGTTAGTTCTTCTTCTCCTTTTTTGTTAAAAAATGAAAACTAGCAACATTTGAAACTAGTGATTGATTCCAGTTCTACTTTCTTCAAATTAAAGAATTGTAGATTGAATCGAATCTTTTGGTTTCCCCGAAACTGCTATTTCCAAATTCTCAAAATCTGATTCGTCTGCACTTCCAAACTAAGCCATTCCTTGAGATAAAAGGCAAGTGGCTCTAATTTTTGTAATTTATCAGAGTTCGAAGGAAATTAAGGAAACAATTTTATATATGTAAAAAAAAATTCATCTTATCGTTCTTGCAATAGTCGAACTGCTTGAACGCCAGGTGGTCTTATACCAAATAATGGAAAATTGGACTAATGTCATCATTTACTTCTACATACATAGGCCTACATGAATACGTTTTTTTTTAAAAAAAAAATCATAAACAATAAATTACTAGATCATTGGGGCTGATTAAATATTGACTTCCGTGATCGAAGCTCACCTGTGCAATCAATTTCCAACAAACAACGTTAAATGTATTCTCTCGGAATTTGTGTAATAACGCCAGTCGTAAGAGTTTGCGATTTCGTAGCTAAATATATCATATTGAAAGTCTTGAATTCGAATCTTAGAACAGCGCTGTGTGGACTTTGTGTTGGACAAGCACTGTGCTCGTGGGTTTTCTCGGAATTCTTCTGTTACCTCTCACTTTCTTCATTCCACCATTTCATTCATTTCTCATCATCACCGTCTCCTTTAGCCTAACCAGCATAATCGTGGGACGTAAAACAAAGATTTCGAATCTTAGAACAAAATTTCTGAATAAGCATACTATCTGTTTTGTGATATTTGTTTGCAGAGAGCAAATAAAGAACTAAAACTGATGGATTATGCAATGAAGAACTCCGTACGTGAACCCGAAATTCCGGATCGTGCAAATTATGAGTATCGAGGCCATTTCATAAAAGTATTTTTCTTTTATTTTCTTGATTTAAATAATACTTCAATAAATTATAGACTTAGTTTTATGGTGCATGTCTAAATAACTGTCTACAGTTTGATAACATGCAGACAAATTGATATGCCAAAAATCGCAAACACCTCTTAAACGAAGAAAATTTTGGGGGGACAATGCGATCGGAAAGGTTCGGAAGAACGATATTCAATCGGCCTCGCTGTTTGTCGTAAATTAATAGCAAATATGCGTTGCGATCACATAAATCAATATTTAATCGGCCTCCACAAGTTACGTAAGCTATGATTTCAGTTGTCAACATAATAGAAATATAAATTTTGGATGAGATATTGAACTTCCAATTTCTCTCTTGGAAAGTTTCAATTTTGGACAGTTGGCATCCAAGCGGTCCAATTGTCTCACCGTTTCAGACAAAATTAATTTTAATGAAATTATCTCTTTTAGCAATAGCTGGATAATTTAGGGGGCAAATAGCTTTAGCTGCTGATTTCCCATTAAATTACAGCCAATCATCAATCAATTTTCCGGCTGACTAAAACAACTGTTTATTTTGGGTGTTCGTGTTTTGTAATGATAAAGAAACCAATTTCAGTCCGCTTTCAACTCTGCACACGTCAATGAACCAATGATTTAAAAAGCCTCTGTTCAAATGAGCCTTCTAACAGAATTTTCGAGTATTCTATTTCAAAAATGGATTTTGTTTGAATTATCGTAGTAGAAACCATTTTTTTTTTTTTTCGTCTAAGAGATGGAACTATGATTAGATGTACACTGAAAGTTCTGTGCGAATAGGCCAGAGTTGGATTCTAGAGGTTACAAATCCGATTAGTACTTTGGCTCTCACTATATGGAGTAAATCCTCGTCTCATATTGCGTTAGCGGAGCTAAAGACAGACATTTAATTACAATGAATCAAACTGTCAATGCACTGGAAGCTCATTTTCGTTTCTCATGTGCAAAATCGACTATAGACAGTGAAACCGCTAGAAGTTCCTGGGCAAGATTGAATCTGAAAATTCAGTAAATTTTATTAAGGGTCCAATACATTTTAAAATTATGGGTCAGACAATATTTCAACGACGGGTGGGGTCAAAAAGAATATGATGTAGGAATCGAAGACAGAAATTACCTTCTGGAGTTCTCCCTAAATTTGTTCTCCAAATTTCCCTCCGCTGAGGATATTTCTCTCCTGAATTTAAAGTGGAAAATCCAAAGTTGGCAATTCTGAGTTCACTTTTGGTATTGCTTGCTTCCATTTACCGTAAGTCGTCAACTGAATCATTCTAAATAGATCTTTCCATAGAATTGACGAATTTATCTTTTTTTTTGGGAGGGGGGGTACTGTCAATCTCAATTGACCCCTCCAGTTTCGTCGATGATGGCTTGATTCTTTCCAGAGATTTTATTCTTTCTTTTGAATAAAGAATTCGTTCCATTGGAACTTTTTATTTTCGAACACTTAAAACAGTGAAGTGGGAGTATTGCGAGTAATCAGAATTGCAAAGCAGAACGAGGTGAACCTGACAATAACCGTAGTTCTTTCAGTGTATGTCAGTTATGTCCTGCACAGCATACTTCCATTAGTAGCTCAAAAAAGTCTAAAATGTGCAGCCATACAGCGTTATTCTTAAAAATAGTTCATAATTAGATTTTTCTTTGAGTTCCAAGTCTCATATAGTCTCACTGCTGAAAAGTAACGATAAACTAAAAATTCATCAACCAATGCTATAAGTTCATATAATTACAATAATGATCAGGGTGGATTGATTTAAATCAGTCTGATTTAAATCACGATTTAAATCAAGATTTAAATCACTTGATTTTTTAAATAAAAATCGTTGATTTAAATCAAATTCCGAAATAAATTAATTTAAAGTGAAAATAAGTAAAATCCCGTTTCTGTTCTGTTATTTCGATTATTGAAGTTAATAATCATCATACAATGAGACTCAAATGTACAGTATAGTATGGAAACAAGTGTCATGCAGAGGATGATTAGGGAAAATCCCGTTTTGAACAGGTAAGGGAGCAATCCTGCTTTCTTCTTTTCGTAACACTGGGTTTGGGTTTTAAAATCGTTAACTATTTCAATGGGGAAATAACCATCGACATTTAAGACGAAAATTCTTTTTTGTGCGTGTCTGTTTGTTTCTTCCCAGATATTAGGACGTATTTAGAGGGGTTCTATCCCCTTCCCAAAAAAAAATTTTTCGTTAATTTTATAATTTTAGGCGAAATTTATGTATTTCATGCCGCAAGCTAATTCTGAGTTTTTAAAAATAGGCCCCTGCCAAATATCAGGAACTTGTATGAAAAAAAAGTGTCATTTTGATAAACGTTGCTGTACTTTTTCCTTAATGCTTAGCCTTTTAAATGATATCACCTATTTTTAGGTGGTAAGATAGAATCTTCATTATTCGATTAAAAAAGTACCAATAAGGCTTTTTACTTCGTTTTCTTCAAGACTAGAGGCATTTTAGAACACGTTACATATGCTTTCACGCCTTTCTGCGTTGAGGCAGCGTGATGACGTCATAAATTTAAAAAGATATTTTTTATTATGCGTATTATTATTATTTTTTGGCAGGTTACATTTTGCATTCAGAAGACTGAAATTTTGCACACTCGTTCAGTGCATCCCTTAATAATTTTCAGATCTCTGCGTGGAAACAGCGGAGTCCAGAGGTGCAAACATGTTTTTAAAAAGGATATTTTTGACAAAAAAAAAAAAAAAAAAATCGTGATTTTCCCGCCTTAGATGGAGGCATATGAATGGTACCGTTTGAAAGGTTGTTCTATTCTGAAGAAAATGATGCGAGTACGTACTGTGCTCCTAGGATAAATAGGGATGTTTCAGGAAACTGTTACCTGAGATCCTGTTTTATACGGGAATCTGGGGTATTTGGGGAATATTATTTTTCGTAGGCTTAGAATACTTTTGCACCTACACGATTGAAATTTTGCACATTTACTCAGTGCACCCCTCAGTATTTTTCAGATTTGTTTCAGATCTCTGCCTTAAAACAGGGGAAGGGGTCCACAGACGAAAAAATAAAACAGAAAATACCTCTTTTCGTGATTTATCCGCCCCAGATACATGATGGAAACTTTTGATGGGTACCGTTTGAAAAATTGTTTTATTCTGAAGAGAATAATGTACAAATCATGATCATAGGATAAATAGGGATGTCTGAGGAAATTTTTATATTACATCCGGGTCATCTGGGGCATTGTGGGAATGTTCTTAGCTCACTGTTAAATAATTTCCTCGCCCTTACTACTCAAGATAGAAGCTTGAAATTTTGTACACCCCTTAGTATTTCCCAGTTGATTTTGAGATATGTGCGTTAACACAGGGGAATCCAGAGAGGATCAAAAATTATAGTAAAAAAAAAATGACTATTACTCTCAGAATTTTCCGCTTCAAGGACATGACAGGAAAATGTGAATGTTACCGTTTCAAAAGCTGTTCTATTCTAAAGAGAGTGATGTATGTACCATGATCCTAGGATAAATAGGAATGATGCTGTAGCTGCTTGACTGAAAGTCTATAATTTACCTTTAAAAAGAGCCATAATTTAAAAGGGTTAAGAAACATTGCTTGGGATTGATATAGGTTAACGATTGGGGATAATTCAAAATTCAACCTCAATATTTCCACTTAAATGGCATAATTAGCATTTAATACTAATTCCTAATGCTTTTTCTTCAGTTCGCGACTTGTATTATACGAGGAGAAAGATTTGATTTAAATCAAAAAAATCGATTTAAATCAAAAAAATCAACAAAAATGATTTTTTTAAAAAAAATCATGATTTTTTTCCACCCTGATAATGATAGTCTTTTTACCTAACCAGAAAAAGATCACAGAAAAAGATCAAGAACAAGATTAAGCTGCATCTCTCAAACTCTAGAAGTGTTACAATTTATTTACGAATTTCAGATGTACGTTAATTGTCAACCTATACGAGTGAATCAAGTTACATCTCACAAACTCTAGAAATGGATCAAGCTACATCTCGCGAACTCTACAAGTGAGTAAAGCTATATATATTACAAACTCTAGAAGCAGAACAGGTTATTCGCAAACTCTTGAGGTGGATCAAGTCACATCTTGGAAACTCTAGACGTGGGTCAAGTTCTGGAGGTGGAACAAACAATCTCAAAAAATAGAAACGTGTCAAATTTCGCCTCCTAAATTCTAGATGCGAGTAAATTAAAGCTCCTGAGCATTATATTTGCTTGGATATAATATAGATTAGATTATGAGTAATAACAAAAAATGTAAAGTAAATTATTCCTACATTTTTGAACAAAAGTATTGAAAATATGGAGTAAACTTAAACAAAACATTTAAATTAAAGATGAAAGAGCAGATATGCTGTAGGGTAAAGCTTTATAAATTATTAACGGCTTTAGTTCGTCTTGAGCAACTTGTAAAGCAAGATGAATTCCTTTCCCTTTCTCTGATTTAAGCCAAACCGCTATCTTTGTGGCTCAGAAGAAATGTCACAAGAATTTCTTCCTCTTTAATCCTTACCTAACTCTTCCTCCGCCCGAAGAAAAAATAAACAAACAAGGTCATGGAAACTTCCATAACAAAACACGCATCTTCTTGTCAGAGACAAAAACAACCGTACAAGGTGGAAACTTCATCCTCCTGGGTTCTGTTAGCAACTCTTCTTTTTCTTCTATTTATATCTTGAATGGCGGAGAGGATTTGAGAAAGTGACAACACAGCATTACATGTCTCCTTTCTGCTATTAAACAAGAGCTTTGTCTCCTTTGTTCTCAATTCACAAACAAAGTCACTGTCTTGTCTTGTGTTTGTTATTCTTTGCTATTTTGCTTCTAACCCACACGCCTTGTATGTACATTTACACACAGGTTAAAACAATACGATTGTGGTTAATATTCCTTTATCGTTGTGGTGTTTAGTTTGATAGTATGAGCAATGAGACCTAAGAAATTTCCATGGAGCAAAGACATCGCAAATTGAACTGCCTTCAACAATACTTAAAACGTTGCCATATATCAGGAAAATCATGCAAAAATTTTAAAACCAGTGCTTGTTCGTTGTCCGGAAACAGAAAAGATTAACCCTCGTTTCTATTGAAATGAAAATGTCCAGGTGTAACTTTCTTATGTACATGTTGTAATACCAGTTTAATTTACTGTTAAATAGACTGTCTAGACCGTTATATAGGACATAGTTATTGTACGCGCGTGAGAAGAGCATTCATATTACTGATAAAAACAGTTATTTGCATTGTGGAACCTTTGGACTGAAAAAGGGAAATTCCGATGTTTTGATACTGTTTGAGGTTGGCAATACTGACCGGAGACCAAGGACAAAGGTTTTCCTTTTCCGATTTCGAAATAGATCTAGAAGTTGCTAATTCTTTATTGTCAAAACAAACAGATATGTGTTGTAATTGAATGTCCCCTTAGGCTTGCCATCTACTGAGTCAAGACTTTTCGGTCTGTCAGTAAGGTTCTGTCTTTCTGTCAGTAAGGTGCTGTCATATAAGGAGAAATAGTAGAATTAAGTCTTGCCTTGCATCCACTAACAAATTTCAGCATCTCCAGGACACTTACTAAGGGATACATTTTCATGACATCCACATAGATATCAATGGTACGCAAGGGGTTAATGTAAAAAAAAATATAGAAATGATAATACGTAAGATGTACTACATCTCAGCAAAATATTATGAAACGTGTTTACAATTATTGTCGAAGTACACGTTTGTTATCCAACAACAGGGAAGATTAATGCAAAAAGAGAAAAGAAATTCTAGAATATTATTCACGTTTAACGGAAAAGAAAATTCGAAAGTTGAGATACGAAGTCTGACAATTAAGTTCGCGAACTTGTACCATAAAATATGTCACGTACAGCCATGTCCAGAATGATTGTCGCATATGTATATGCTGTTACAGGAATATAATTTGATAACGATTTTGCCCGGTATTTCTTATAATGTTAGTATGTGTATAATCGGCAAAGAGATGTATGTGGTAAATTTCATGTTAGAAGAGTAGTAAATAAGGTCAATATAACGAAAAGAAACCTTTCTTGACCATTTATCAACATTTTGTTTTACTCATTCTTATTTTCGTATTTATAATTCTTTTCCCATAAAATTTACCGATATACATTTCCCGATTATACACATAGTAACAGTATTAGAAGTAACATGCAAAATCACTATCAAATTATACTTCTACAACAAGACAGTTATAGATATGCGACAATCATTTTGGACATGAGTGTACCTTACTGTTGCTGCACACTGGTTTGATCACCTTCAAAGTGCTACCGCCTCTTCAAACTTCTAAGCATTTTTAGAACACTATTTCTGTAATGGCCTGCAGATCTGCCGTCACATTAATTTTAGTGTCATCAAAATATCTTCCCTTCAACACTGTTTTGATCCTAGGTAAGAAAAACGCCATTAGGGGCAAAATCATGTTAGTATGGCGGATGGTCTATTATAATTCTGTTTTCTGGTCAAAAACTCCCGTATGGATAGTGCCATATGATCAAATGCATTGCTATGATGGAGAAGCCATGAGTTGCAAAACGTTTACATTTCACCTTCTTATGCAAGCTTTGCAGCACTCTCAAATAGTACACTTGGTTGGTTGACTTCGTGGTACAAATTCCTGGTGTACGATTCCACGGATATCAAAAAATATTATCAACATTGTTTTGATAAGTGACTTCGATTGCTGGTAGTAGGTAGTCAGTTGTCTTCCTTTGGACACTTTATAACTTTGTTTCAGGTCATAAGCTAATACTCAGGTTTCATCACTTGTGATTATTCAGCCCAAACCTCCATCCTGCTTCCCCAACAGTTTTGTGCACATTTCCACCCTCTCTTGAGTTTGTTCATCGTTCAGAGGTCTTTTGAAACCATTTTGTCACACACATTGCGCATGCCGAGGTCTTCAGTAGTGGTGGGCACAAAAACTGTTTTTTTCGGTTTTAAACCGAAACCGGTTATCGGTTTCCTCCAAAACCGGTTCAGTTTTCCACCGGTTCCGATTTCGGTTTTCTTCAAAACCGGTTACGATCTTTTCCAAAATTTGTTCTATTTCTTGCCAAAATAGTGTTTCGTTGTTCTTCGGAAACCGATTCCGTTTCCACAGAAACAGTTTTATGTGTTTATCAAACGTTTTCACCGAAACCGGTTTCGGTGAAAAACCGAACCTGTTTTTGTAGAAAACCGAAACCGGTTTAGGTGAAAAAACCGAACCGTTTTTTTGGGAGAAAACCGGAATGTCGGTTTTTCGGGTTTTGGCTTTTCTTGAAACCGGTTTCCGGTTTTTATAAAAATCAGTTTTACCCATCTCTAATATTCATCTAACATTTTCGGCACAGTTTCCCTATCAATGCTCCCCTTTGTCTGGTATTAATCGCATAGTCAGTCAACGATTTGCACGCACCGTTTAACGAACTTCGGCAATGTTTTCGTCTGTTCGACTGCGTTACAGGCTGCGTCATCCTCTCTTCATTAGCCACTTGATCTCTCCGCAGTTTAACTCATTTGTACATTGCTATTTTCTTCATGACATTCTCTTCGTAATTTACGTGTGCTTGTTGTTCCAATTCCAGCTCAGCTTTTCACAGCTTTATGTGTTCTTTATCACAACAGAAATGACAAACAAGAATGTATGCCACTCAACAGGTAACAGTCACGCGTCAACTCAAACACTGGGCCAGTAGGCTTCTGGAAAAATACAAAACTGCTTTCCCTAAAATCTAAGTTAAGGCAGCGAGTAGAGGAACAAACTCAACTGCATTTGGTTACGTATCATATAGTTTTGGTTTTCTGTGAACTACTTTTTAAATAATTGTTGTATTTAGTTTGTAATAAACACAATAGTTTTAACATACAGTTTATAAAACTAAATAATAATGTTAATTAAAAATTAATTCACAAGAAATCAAAACAACACGATACGTAACCAAACGCAGTTGAGTTTGTTCCTCTACTCACTGCCTTAACTTAGATTTTAGGGAAATTGTTTTTCTGGCAGTACTGTAATTTCTATGGATGGCAACACTGAACATTCTTCAGGTTCATTTTTTGTGTTGTAGAATAACATTATCTATGATTGTGGTGACTTGCATTTCATTATCTCCTTTCACTGATGAATAAACAAGCAAAAGAAAAATGGTAAATTTTGTATTATTTTTAGTAAGGCAGGCTCTTAAGTCCAAAAACTACAGGAAATACAATTCTAACCTACATTTTTAGGTACGCCATATACATTTGTGTGTGTGTGTGTGTGTTGTGTGTGTGTGTGTGTATTAGGGCATCAAGTCTAGGAAGCTCAGATACGAGGCCATGTAGAAAGTGGATACTTTCAAATATCTAGGATAGACGAAAACCATATTCAGGAAGAAATTAAATGTCGACTGAAATCTGAAAATTCGAATTATTATTAAGTTCAAAATCTTTTGTCGTGGAGAATTTTGTAGAGAGATTTGAAGCTTAAAATACATAAAACAATAATAATGCTTGTTGTTCTGTATGCTTGCGAAAGATGATCACTTACTCTGAGCGAAGAACGCGGATTGAAAATATTTGAGAATAGAATCCTGAGGCGAGTATTCGGACCCAAGAGGAACGAGAATGGGGAGTGGTTGAAACTTCATAACGAGGGACTACATAATTTATACCGTTTACCAAACATTGTTGGGGTTATCAAATCTAGGAAGCTTAGGTGGGTAGGTCAAGTAGCCAGAATGAAAGTAGAAATGCTTTCAAAGTTTTAACTGGAAGTCCAATCGGAAAACGGCCATTAGGATAGGGTGACCAACCGTCCCGTAAAAACGGGATTGTCCCGTTTTTTCACTACCATTCCCGGTGTCCCGAAAACTTCTCCTGGGACGCCAAAATGTCCCGTATTTACGTACATTAGGTACAAAAAAACTTTCGAATCGCTAAAATTTCCTAATTTATATTATTATTTTCTAAGCTATGTGATTATATTGGAATATGTCTAATTACTGAGCAACGTCATTACGACGTTTGCAATATTGGATGTGGTGGCTGCACTGTTTTCCCTCCTAAGCCTCCCCACTCCGCAGACGATACTGCAAGGGGCTGAAAGTCTTATGGAGAAAGAACAAATATAACCTGCTTTTACTCTCTATTTCGGGCAGTGGAAGATTGAGGCACTATCATCAGTACAGTACAGTGTTTCCGTGATTTGACTAAGATGTAACACACTACAAAAGGGTTACAAAGGTATAGAACAATAAAAGTGAAAGTAAAAAGAAACCTATATGTAAGTGAAATATTGTTTAAAACTAACAAAATGCAAATAAAAGGAGTTGGAATCTCTTGCTGAGAATAATTATAAATCCTGTCGGGGATAGATTTGAGCGCTCATATATTTTTAGTAATGTTTTCAAATATTTCATCTTTTGTTAACTGCTGATAGTCACTTATTATCTCATTAATTCCACAACCTTTTCAATAGGTTTTAAAAGGAAAAAGTGTAAATTTGCCCCTTTTTTGTGAGAGATTCAAAAAAAAAAAAAAAAAAAAAAAAGAGAGAGAACGGAGAGGCTAAAAAATATTTTTACTAGTTATCGATTTGGTCACCCTACATTAGGAAGATATGGAGCAGATGGGAGGACAATATTAAAATAGTAATCAAAGGAAAAATTTATTATTATTTATTTATTTATTTATGTATTTTACGTTATTTTACGGTTCCGCAACCAGTTCTGGACAATTTGAAAGAGATTGACCCATACGCTCAGTCTCAAATGAAAACAGACAAAAATTAGATTATTGTCATTTTAAGGACCATTGTTGTGCAATGTAAACGTGAACAGTATTGTAAAGAATATTGACAAACGTAGCTTTAGAAAATGACAGAGTGCTTTAGCTTTTTGTAGGCTGTTCTTTTTATTTTATTTCTTTCTTTTTGGTTCTAAGCTTTTAGGCAACCCTTCCCAGTGTATCTGTTTGTTTGAAACAAGAGAATATAATCTGCTTATCTCGAGAGAACATGGCGCGTCACCAAGGGATTATATATATAGAATGTTGGTGATGGAATCTTGCTTCGGGTGCCGTTTCCAGTTTTCCCCAATAGAGAGTGCTAGTGAGCTAGTGTCACTAACATAAGGGTAGCCAGAACCTATCATATGGATGTGCACAAAGGAAATTAAATCTCACCCAGTCTCTTACTATAACGTTCTCACGTACTCGATAACATGTTATTGCAAAGAATTAAAGAATTACAGATAACAAACTTAAAAATTGCAGACATACACCAAAGGCACACTCACTGAGGGTGGCCCACCAGGTCCGGTTCCTCCCCCCCCCCTAAAAAAAAAATTGGTAACTCAACTAACATTTGTACACTTTCTTAACATAACATACTTCTTAAATCATTGATGTAGCCTTAAAAAATGGTTTTACAGTATTCTTTCCTTATAAAAACATTCTAGTTCTATCAGATTTTTTTTAAATATTTTTTTTTTTTCAGTGATTAACAATTACTTATCATCTTTTCGGGTGTGGTTTAATACTACATAGACGTATTGGCCCAAACTTTGTATCCCTTCCAACAAAATATGCTGGGTGTCCCTGACACAGACACACACTGTAGCTACTGCATCCATGGTCACTAAAAAGAATTAAACAAAACTTCATGGGTTTACATATATTATAAGATAACTGTATATTAATCACACAAAGTTCACAAAAGCATATAGATTAACTTTAGGTCTGCATAACAATAGTTTATCTTTCGCGACGAAATGTAGAATAGTGTAATGTACTGACCTATCAATCTGTAATGTATGGAGTTACGGTGACTCACAAGGGAACATCTTATATTGATAGTAGAATTGCCCAATCGATAGAGGAGTGAAGTAAAGTGAGAAATCCAAAGTTTAACGGGCCGATACCCAAAATCACAGCAGATACAGAGGAAAGAAGGGTGTAGAATCATGTGAAGATTGCAATGCAAAAGATACACTGACACAGAAAGAAGCAAACATTGTACCCACAGACATGCTCAATAACATCATATGTAATGCAGGGTTGCCAACTAAGTACAAAATGAAGTTTTGTTAAATGCCACGCAACACAAATTATAACATCTAGCAAATCTAAATTATGAGTAAAACCATACCTGTGAAGTTTTGATGTACGAACGAAGCACAGTGTCGAAGCATTTGCGCCAAAGGAAAATGTCAGAATAGTACCAAAACATAGCACATTGCCTGAGTTACCACTTAGGCAAAATTGCTTCGAAACTATGCTTCGTCCCTTATTTTCGTACTTCAGTGATTATATTCTTGTTTGTGGTCTCATATTTTGGTTTTAACTAGTTCGAATCGTGTACTGTATGTCCTCTTCCACATCCAAGATTCATATAGGAATTCATATAGACCTATCCTCAAACGTTGGCAACACTGTACATCAAGACTTCACAGATATGGTTCTACTTCTAATTAGATTTTCTAGATGTTATAAGTTTAGTTCCGTGCCATTTAACAAAACTTCATTTTGTGCTCAGTTGGCAACCCTGCATTACGTATGATGTTATTGATCATGTCTGTGGGTACAATGTTTGTTTACTATACCGTTGTGTAAATATTTTGATTACTTTAATCATTTTGAAGTTCTTTCTGTGTCAGTGTATCTTTTGGGCTTCTTTCTTCACATGATTCTAGATCCTTTTTTTCTCTGTATCTCCTGCGTTTCTGGGTGTCGGCCCGTAAAACTTTGGATTTCTCACTTTTCTTCACTCCTCTATCGATTGGGCATTGTTTGATTGGGCAATGCTACTATCAATATAAGATGTTCCTTTGTCAGTGATGCTCTCCCCGCTGGTCTAGTGGCTAGCACGTGTGCCTGTGGCATACGGGGTCCCGGTGGGAGAGCTTTTGGAATTTTATCTGTCCTCGATGTTTGTGTGTTCGTATCCTTGTCGTTACTGGATAAACGAGTAAAACACGGTAATTACAGGGCGCTCTCGATAGTTCAATATTCGATACTTCAACAAGTCCAGTAGTTCAACACTTTTGAGTATTTTCCTGGCGCGCAGGACCGGTCTACAGTTCAACAGTTTTGCAATCACCATGTTCGGTAGTTTAACATTTGGCAAAATGGCTAGCACATTGCTCTGTTGTTCAACGGTTTTGAGGTTCGACCGCCAAGTAGTTCAACGCACTGTTGACAAGGCTTGACAGAAGGCACTATCGCAGAATTGTACTGTAGATGTAAACAACCCTCTCTCTTCTCCCCTCTGTTTCACCGCCAAGCCGGATGAAGCGACGCAAGAGACCAATTTAAATCGTGTATTGTTAAATTTCTTTGTTTCAACTGTACTGCATATGGCTTTGATAGAACAACGTGATTCTAATTTTGACTTAAACTTTTACTAGTAAATGCGTTTTTAAATACAGTACATACAGTAGTGCCGTTTAATCACGTATTTACACTTAATCTAACCGTCCCCACATTTTTTACAAACATATTCAGTAGTTCAACATTTTTGGTAGTTCAACACTTTGCTAGCCCCATAGGTGTTGAACTACCGAACGCGCTCTGCAGATACTAAAGTTACTGGAGCATGTTCGGTGAATCTGTTAACTTCTAGAAAATAGTGGTAGAGAGCTTACCGCTGGTGCATGGACCCTTGGTTCGATTCCAAGCCTAGTAAGTTTTTGGTGGATGACATCGCGTCTGTGTGTTCCCTCGGGGTACTCCCGTTCCTTCCCACTTTCTCAGCCATCATTTCTTCCATCTTTATTCACTTGCATGAAAAAGGAGTGTATCCCCTGCGCATGTCCGTGCTTTCATGTGTCATCGCTTCCCATGCGTTTTGAGCAATGTTCTGTCCGCTACGGAGAAGCGGGAAAGGAGTGCATCCCCTGCGCATGTCCGTGCTTTCATGTGTCATTGCTTCCCATGCGTTTTGAGCAATGTTCTGTCCGCTACGGAGAAGCGGGAAAAGGAGTGCATCCCCTGCGCATGTCCGTGCTTTCACGTGTCATTGCTTCCCATGCGTTTTGAGCAATGTTCTGTCCGCTACGGAGAAGCGGGAAAAGGAGTGCATCCCCTGCGCATGTCCGTGCTTTCACGTGTCATTGCTTCCCATGCGTTTTGAGCAATGTTCTGTCCGCTACGGAGAAGCGGGAAAAGGAGTGCATCCCCTGCGCATGTCCGTGCTTTCACGTGTCATTGCTTCCCATGCGTTTTGAGCAATGTTCTGTCCGCTACGGAGAAGCGGGAAAAGGAGTGCATCCCCTGCGCATGTCTTTGCTTGCATGTGTCATCGCTTCCCATGCGTTTTGAGCAATGTTCTGTCCGCTACGGAGAAGCGGGAAAAGGAGTGCATCCCCTGCGCATGTCCGTGCTTTCATGTGTCATTGCTTCCCATGCGTTTTGAGCAATGTTCTGTCCGCTACGGAGAAGCGGGAAAAGGAGTGCATGCTGAGTCAGTGATAGAACGTTTATTTCTACTGCAAGCAATGGCGTTGATTTCTCTGTAGCTTTGGGGGGCTCATTCATAAAAATACATATAACAATATATATATATATATATATATATATATATATATATTCCTACAAATGCTGTCCCACCAGGATCGGCGCCCTTGACTACATGGGGTTCCACTTTTAATAACAGGTCAAGAGACTTTGTGTCGCGAGATTATAGTGTACGTGTTTTTGTTTCGAGGGAGCCTCCCATTTTCTTGCCCATCGTTATTGCACTCTTTCAAAACTATTAAATAGCAGAAATACATGTCTCCTTAAACCCACGTGGTATAATCGTGAGGCATTAAACTAAAGATTATATTTAATTGCATTTAATCAACTACAATAATTCTGTTGAGCTCCTCCGTGGCGTACTCAGCTTTGGCGTGGGAGATCTGGATTCGATTCCCGGCGGGAGCTCATGTGGTTCGGATTCCACATTAATCAGTGGGTCTACGTCTCTTATAGCCTCGTTGCTGAAAGGGATATTAAATTCAAAATCACTTCACCCCATCTCTCTTATGTAGTTATTCAACCACGCACAATACAAAAAAAAGTTCGCTATCTTGACTGATCAAGATATCGATTCTGCCAAGGAATTTTTGTAACTTGCTGAGATGACATTTTATAGTCATAAATAGCTCCCACCTATCTTAACAGAATATGTAGGAACCCCTGACTTCCTGTAGGAGAATCCGTTTCGCCGCCGCTAAGAGATTTCGAATCATCCAATTTTGTATAGAGCAAATTACAAATCTAAGACAATAATACTCGTATACTGCTGAGCCAGGGCTAAAAGTGGATCTGAAAAAGTAGGGGGCGCTTGGTGTCACGCCGTTCCCCGTGCCTATCTCTGCACATTATATTTTTTTGGAAAGTGGGTGACGTTATATATATATATATATATATATATATATATATATATATATATATATATATATATATATATATATATATATGTATTGGAAGCGGGGAACGACGTCCAGCAGCGTTCGTCCGAAACTCAATGGCTAGTAGTTTCTGGAGAAATTCATTTTGAAAAGTTCATTTTCCCACGCTTTCAGCAGTCTGTAACTACAAAACTAAGCAATTCTGTGAAAATGTTTACTGGAATATTTTTCGCGTTTCTGTGAGTAAATTCACCTCCTAAGCGTTGTCAATTCTGCATATAATTAACACCATATATATATATATATATATATATATATATATATATATATTGTAATAAAAGTAATTTCACAATAATGCTTAGTCGCGATCCAGGCCGGTAGCCAGCCCAAAAATGTAGGGGGGTCCGACCCAACCATATTATAGTTCATTTGCAAGCCTACCGTGAAAATTTTAGAGGGGACCAGTGAAAATTTATGGGGGTGGCCCGCTCTGCCCCCGTGGATACGGACCTGTCGTGATCACTAGATTGCAAAACATGTCCAAAAAAAAAAGCATCAATGAAAGAAGACAAATTCCTTTTTCTATTGTTGTCGATCACTTTTTTTGGGAGTTAGATTTACCAAAACTTCCCAATATATTTTCTCTGGCCGTGAGCCTATTCGCCCGAAAGACAAGAAAAAAAAATAAATAAATAAAAATAAAAAATTAAAAAAATAAAAATTAAAAAAACCTTCAAGAACTACCTGGTGGATTATCAATTTTGATTAGGATGTTGAGGGTTAAAATTTAGGAATCAAGGATGAAGGCGATAATCAAACTGAAAGTTATAGAAATCAATCATTTCCATTTTTACCGTTGATTACTATGTGAAAAAAAAAGATAGCGAGAAATTGTTTTCTGCAATCGATTAGATGTCCCAAGAATACATTTGATGTCCATCCTTAAGTCTACTAGAACCGGAAGTGACAAAAATCTACTACAACTTCCGGTTTCAAGGTCGATCTACATAGAGCGAAGATGGTCAGAGGTAGCTAAAAATCGTTGTGTTTGGAATCGATTTAGCGTTCTAAGAATAAATACCGGAAGTGCTCTTTTTTTAAACCCTCTAATCAAAGCGGAAGTGCTATAACTAAACCACTTCCGGTTTTGCCTTTGATCGCTATAGAATGAAAACTGTAATAAATAGAGAGAAGTTGTTTTCGGTGATCAATTAATTGTCTCAAGAATATATGTCGTATCCACTTACCACTGTACTCTCTATACGAAACCTGGATGTAGTCAAAATCTATATCCACTTCCGGTTCCAATATCGTACCATACAAACCAAACTTCTTCATGTGGTACACCCGTCACAGTTCTACCTGTTTTTCAACTTAAGAGTATTTCTCTCTTTGAGAAGATTTAACACTTGCAATTGCTTCTATTTTGATAGAAACTGACCCTGTGTAAATATCAATTCACACATTTAGAAAACCTTACTCGAAAAAAAGTATTAGTTACATCATTAGTAGGGCAACCAAAAGCATTTAAAGAATAACGGAAATTTACACATATGGTTGGAACCTTGAACATGCTTGTGGTTTTCTAAGGGTCTAGAAGAAACTAATTTTAAAAGCATAATCTGTCTAGCTATCTATCTAATATAATATAAATAAAATAAAGAGTTTATTTCTGTGTTTGTCTGTCTGTCTGTGTGCGGCCTGGGGACCAGACGAGTGGACCGAGAGTTACCAAAATTTGGTCAGGCATTCCTTGGTTTATTCCCCAGATCAACACGAAGAGTTTCTTTTAAAATTCGAACCAGGGGGTCCCAGGGGGGTGTTTACCGGAACCAGCTTGGGAACCAGACAAATTGACCGAAAGTTACCAAATTTTAGTCACGAATACCCTGATCCAGGCTCCAGACCAGAGTTAAACGTTTTTGTCAAAATTCGAACCAGGGGGTCTCAGGGGGTCGTTTACCGGGACATGTAAAAGTAGTAGAAAATGACCGATATTAGTGTCAAATCCATAGTTTTGGCTGTCGCTGAAATCAAATGTGACAATTCCATTAGCGATGACTTGCAAATTCAGTTACAATTGTATGCGGGCCGGGAGTCAGTGGGGTGGGGACACCGAGACATGTAAAATATAGCCCAAAATGACCGATATTAGTATCAAATCCATAGTTTTCACGGTCGCTGAGATCAATGGTGATACTCCCACAGGCATTGACTTTCAAATACAGGCCCCGTGCGAAGCATGGGTATATTCAACTAGTAATGCATAATTTTAGAAAATAAAGCATAAAGCATAATTTAAAATATATAGCACAATTCTTGGAAAATTCTATTAGAACAATTCTTGGAAAATTCTGTTTAACTGTAAGTTTAACATTAATAACATTAATGACATAACATTATTAACATTAATATTTTTTAAAACCAATATAAACAATGCAAAATCATTGAGAACATTTACAACAATGAAAACTTTATTTTTATTTCTATAAACTTTTCGGTGTAATTCTTTGATGTGGAGAAAAGAAAGAAGGAAAAGAATACTTTCCGCCAACAATGAATAGTACAGAAAAACTCCACACTATATTGTTTTGTGTACCTTTTGAACTTGAGCATTTTGTGCATTTTTTTGGAGGCATCTTTTACTTTCCCTTTCTATATATACGCACCTCTAAGGTGCACACAAGTGATTAAAAAACTGACTCGAGTAAAGCAACTATCTCTTTACAATGAATTAAGTAGAAAATTCATTAAATATGAAAGAAACTGGTTGCATAAAATATTAATAAATAGATCATGATATGTAGAATATTTAATGTATAGTAGATATTATACTGCATTATCAGTGGCGTATTTACGATTTTGTTTCGGGAGGGGCTTTGCTAACTTTAGGGGGGGGGGCTTTGCCTGGAAATGTGAAAATTCTGCAAGATATTTCATTTACTTTACTATACTAAGTAAGATTTCGGGGGGGGGCTTAAGCCCGGAAGCCACCCCCCTAAATACGCCACTGTGCATTATACACGATTAATGTAAAATAACGATTGGAATTAACAGTAAAGCATTATTTGGAGAAAATAAAGCATAATGTGGGTTGTTCTAGTCATTAGCTTTACAACAAAGGAGAATAAAATGTATATGATACTTGAATTAAAACAGAAAGTTTTTTTAAAAAAAAAATAAAAAAAATAATTGATCAAAAGCTTTGTATATAATGAAATCTCAATTGCATTTTTTTTCTTTTTTAAGTGTTGCTTTGTTTCTATAAACAGAGCTTTTATTAGCGCGCGTAATGAAGCACGGCCCTACGATGCATGTTAAATTTTGTAGTTGACCAAACGCTGACCGCGGATTTTGACCGCACTCGTGAATGAGATATGATCGAATAGATTTTGTGATTGTAGTAACTAATTACAGAGATGATCAATTTTCAGGTTTAGTGAGGCATAGAATGCAGGAATTTCCTCTCTGCTCAACCGAACAACTTAGGCAGAAAATCAAACCAGTCTGGTTCTATTGTTATTCGGATATCTACATGTAGGTCACACACACGCTACATCTGAAGGATTTAATGTGTAATGCATATATTATCTGAATAAAAAAGTTTCGATTGAACTAGTGGTCATAGACGATGTTACACATTTGCAGCTTTTGGTGTTTTAACGGAGAGCTAATGTTGGGAAATGAGATTGCCAACAATCCTATTTAAACTGCAGAAAGAAGCAGTGCTCATACAAGATAAATTGTTGAAATTAGGCCTTGTCTCGCCCTTCTCGAGCTGTAAGAAATTTCAAAGTACCAAAACTTTCGCGCAAATTAGAGTATAAAAGCAGCAATTTTACTTCCTATTACTTTGCTTATAATTACTTACGTATATTACTTTAAGTATAATTACTTCCTATTACTTTCCTTATAATTAGAGTACAAAGCAGTAATTTTACTTTCTATTACTTTTTTATAATCCCTACTACTTTTCTTATAATTACTTAGTATAATATTACTTTCCGTATAATTGCTTCCTATTACTTTCCTAATAATTAGACTGTAAAAGCAGTACGTTACTTTCTACTACTTCTTTATAATCCCTACTACTTTTTTATAATTACTTACGTATAATATTACTTTCCGTATAATTACTTCCTATTACTTTCCTTATAATTAGAGTATAAAAGCAGTAATTTTACTTTCTATTACTTTTTATAATCCCTACTACTTTTCTTATAATTATTTACGTATAATATTACTTTCCGCATAACTACTTTCTATTACTTTCCTTATAATTGGAGTATAAAATCTGTAATTTTACTTCCTATTAGTTTCCTTATAATTCCGCCAAATACGATGCATACCTAAGTCGAACATAATTTTAACTTGCCAAAACGAGGCACACATCAATCTGGGAAAGGAAACAAAGTTTTGATTGGCAAATTGCATTTTGGAGGCAAAGTATTTTTATGAAACAATATACACAAGTTACAATTCATGTTATCTGCACACATGTCAATAAGTTTCTTTTCTATGCCGAGTTATTTCAAGTTATATTAATAAAAGAAGCAAAATTTGCAGGTGTTTCTCCAGGAAATGATATGAGATCTAACAATTTAACCTGAACAGTCTCAGTAGGGAAGGGAATATTTTAATATTTTTTAAAAATTTTATTTAGTCTTTTATGGAGATTGAGAACACTGGATGATTTTATGGAGAAAGGGGCAATGCCATTCAAAACGGAACGTCTTGTTACCTGCTCCTAGAATTGAACCAGAGACACTTTCCACTACAGGTGAGCTCTTTGCCATTGAGTTACTATATTCCCTCATAGACATTTCCCGGTAAGAATATCAGTTCTTTATGAAAATTTTTCTTCATAGCTTCAATGAACTCAATACTTCTTAACAAAGTGATAATTTGCGGTAATTTGAGTTAAAAGTCACACGAAACCATATCTGGCGAATAGGGCACTTGCTCAATGACATTTGTTGAGTTTTTGGCAGAAATTCACGTTTAAAGATTAACGTGCTGCAAAATCCAAAAATTAAATTAGATTGATTTGAAGTTCACCATTCTTTTCAGCACTGAAGCTATTTGAATGTGAATCTAGTTCTTAAACGTGGAACCCAAACCATATGAACTCCCACCGGGAATCGAGCTTGGAACTCTTGCGCCAAAGGCACTTGAGATAACTATGTAGCAATGAGGATTTCAAAACACTCAAACATTATTCAGAATAAACTCGCTTCCCCGATAAACACGAAATTTATGAAGACATTTATATGTCGAGTGGGGAGGATTACGTGCTACAGTGAAATTTGGAGTTATGTCGAAGGTAGTTTACGATCAGAAGGGCCACCCCTACCTAATTGGTCTAAAGGGAGTAACCAGACAAAAAAATGTTCTGGGAGAAGGCAGCAGTTCTCCAGTAGCCAAGTTGGCGGAAATCAATGTGATTGGTACGGCAACTTGGATATTAGTTCCAGAAGTGGTCACAGAGATTTTAACGGAGTGTTTCGTGTGGAATATTGTAATGTATGGATCAGAAACATAGGCATTACGGGAAAATGATGAAAAAGGACTGGAAGCTTTCGAAATGTGAGTATGGAGACGAATAGAGAGAATTAACTGGGTCGAGACGAAACCGAATAAGAGGGTTTTAGAAATGGTGGGGGAGAAAAGAACAATTTAGATATTATTAAGAAGAGAAAGAGAAACTAGCTGGGACATTAGCTAAGAAACAACTATATCTTGAGGAACGTATTAGAGGGTATGGTCGCAGGAAAGAGAGGGAGGGGGCGAAGAGGACTATAATTTATGGACGATATCAAAACAGGAAAGTCGTACGTGAAGACGAAGAGGTTATTTAAAACCGTGGAACATGAAAACTTCTCAGCTGCTGCTTCAAGTGACCTGCCACTAATGGCAGAATATGTATGATAATAATGATGATGATGATGCATATACTCGGGAATATTTTTCTAAAATTATATGCAAAAGAAAAGGCGCGGCTTATGTACCCATGTAGCTTATACTTGCAAGCATGCTGTATGCTTTTGAGTTGATCAACATAGTGTAAAACACAGGTTCTTCTGGAGTGGTAAAGAGCTTTATTACCTTTAGTGTATCAAGATATGCCATTACTAGCTGAACTTAAGCGAAGTTTAGTTGATTTTTTGAGTTTCAACATCCCTATGCAGGACCAAACCTATATCATCATCATCATCCCAGACAACACGTACGTGTACGACACATGTGCACTATCCATGCATAAGCCGTACATTTGCACATGTGCATTTGTGTGGATGATGAACACATACATAACCCATGCATAAGCCGTACACGTGAATTTGCGTGGATGAAGCACACATACATAACCCGTGTATGTGCACATTTGCATTTACGTGGGTTATGCACACGTACATAACCAGTGATTAAGTCGTGCATGTGCACATGTGCATTTGCATGGATAAAGTACACATTTACATAACCCGTGTCTAAGCCGTTACATACACATGTGCATTTGCGTGGATGAAGCACAAGTACAGAACCCGTGCTTAAAGCCGCTATGTGCACATGTACATTTGCATGGATGAAGTACACATTTATATAACCCGTGTTGTAGCCGTTATATACACATGTGCATTTGTGTGGATGCAGCGCACGCACGTAACCCGTGCTTAAGCCGTTATGTACACATGTGCATTTGCCTGGATGCAGCGCACGTACGGAACCCGTACTTAAGCCGTTATGTGCACATGTGCATTTGCATGGATGAAGCACATATTTATATAACCCGTGCTGTAGCCGTTATGTACGCATGTGCATTTGCATGGATGCAGCGCACGTACGTAACCCGTGCTTAAGCCGTTATGTGTACATGTGCATTTGCATGGATGAAGCACACATTTATATAACCCGTGCTGTAGCCGTTATGTACACATGTGCTTTTGCGTGGATGTAGCGCATGTGCATAACCCATGCTTGAGCAGTGGATGTGCACATGTGCATTTGCGTGGATGAAGCATATTTAAATTACCGGTGCTTAAGCCGTTGTGTGCACATGGGTATTTGCACGGGTACTACACGTGTGTATGAGACGTCCATAATACCGTGCAAGTGTATACTTTTACTTTCACTCTTTTACTCTCATTCTCATCAACAGAAAGTAAGCTCCATTTTTGGTAGGTGTCGTTTCTCCTCCAGGCGGTGTTATAGAGACTTTTCGATGAATAACAGCTGAATGATTGTAAAAACTCCATAACGTCCACTGAGCTAGGATACAATATCAACAGGTGGCAGCATTGTACTGATGTAACTACTGTCAGACAATTCGTAGGTTTCCAAAATTATTTTCGTGACCGATTACAGTAGAATATGTTGCGTTATTTGTTACTTGGCAAACATGTCAAAAATACTACCTAAAGCTTTGCTCGTTGCAAATAATAAACTCCAAAACTAAAATTCTCACTAACAATTATTTGTTACTTGTTATATACTTTGAAGGTGATGTCTTTGCAGTTATAGATTGTGTTACTGCGTAAGACACCAAATATATAAACTTCTTTTTTTTCGTTGCATCTCGAATTTGCTTTTACATCATCTCTGTATTACGAGGAAATCACCTGTGCACTACATGTAAGTTATCTGGGTACTGTTTCAAATCGCCTCTATCGTACATGTAAATCATCTGGGTACTGCGTGTAAATCACCTCTGTCCTACATGTAAATCACCTGTGTGTTACGTGTAAATCATCTCTCTTTTACATCTAAATCATCTGGGTACTGAGTGTAAATCACCTATGTGCTACGTGTAAATCACCTCTGTCCTACATGTAAATCACCTGGGTACTGCGTGTAAATCACCTGTATGTTACGTGTAAATCATCTCTATCCTACATCTAAATCACCTGGTTACTGCGTGTAAATCATCTGTGTGCTACATGTAAATCACCTGTGTGCTACGTGTAAATCACCGCTGTCCTACATGTAAATCACCTGTGAACTACATGTAAATCGAATACGTGCTACTTGTAAATCACCTGCGCGGTAGGTGTAAATCACTTGTGCAGGACGTGTACGTTGCACATGTTCTGTGCACGTGAAGATGTTGAATAGGACCTGGCATGTATATGTGCATCACATGTACAGGCGTGCATTTATACAGATGATGCACATGTTGCATCCGTGCAATTGTACATGTACTATACGGATACTGTACGTGCATTGTGCTGTCTGGGATTATAGTAACCATCTTCATCATCGGTCTTCGGCTAACCTCTTCATCTTCTCTTAGGATTTCGATACCGTCCATCAACAGTAGCTTCCGTCACCTTCTTCCACATTTTCCTGCACCCATACCCTTTAGCACCGTCCTCATGATACAATTCTTTCTTAGCCAATTTCCCAACCAGTTTCTTTTCTTCTTTTTAACATCTAAATTTGTTCATTTTTCTGCACCATTTCCAACATCCTCCCATTTGTTTCCCGCTCGACCCAGCTAATTCTTTCTATTATTTTCCACAATCACATTTCTAAAACTTAGTAAAAACCATATAATAACTTTTAGTTTGATGTGGGATCTGAATGACAAATATTATCATGGAGTATCGAACAAGAGTTTCCTGTGACTAAAGGCACATATGGTAGCAATTTAACCATTGAACTGTATTAATTTTGCGTTTCAACCTCTACAACTGAAGCTCACTTTACGTATGTAACGTTCCAAATACAACTTTTTAAGTCTTACGCCACTGGCTGGTAGAGTACGCAAAGGGTGTTTCAGGGTTTTCACCTCTCTTGAGCAAGATATGAAAAAATAAGCAGTAACCATGGTAGGTTATGTATACAAACACCTGAAATTAGGAGCTTGAACCCCCTTGACGAACTTCTGCATACGCCACTATCACTGTCTCTCGAGAAATCAGAACCTCCTATGACCCGACCCTTTTTGATGGTGACGGAAATCTTAAAAGAAGACCATAAGCTACTTATCATCACCGTGCAAGAGATCAAAAAAGAAGTTTCAATTTGTTTTGTTACAGCCACGTATATAAATATAATAAAATACCTTTATCGAAATTATTCCATACGATTGGAACTGCTATCACAGTAAACCTGCAGTGGAGTCCATTTTTTGGACGATTGCTCAATGTCGCAGGACAGAAATCAGAAGATACGAGCAAAAGAACGGGATGAAATTATATATATATATCGCGAAAACATTCGCCCTTTTCTTTCTTCCTTTTCCATTCCTGACGAACAAAAGAACAGAGCGAATTGAATCAGGGAATCGGACGCCAGCGTAAAAGGATTCCAGAAGGAGATCTGGAAGAATATCTGAGTCAGCAAGAATTCAAGCGACTACTCATCCGTAACAGTGAGATGTGGATTCCTTAGGAATCCCTGGGGAACTTCATCTTTCTTTATTTTCTTCTCTTTTTCTTTATATTGTGTTGACCTCTCATGGTCACAACAAAATACACAAACTCAAAGAAACTTTTGAACTTAACAATACAGAGGTTGAAGAAAAGACTGGTGCGTCTCATGGGGTGGTCCTGTAAGCTATAAGCTTTAAGAAACAACCTATAAAAGCCTGGAAATCACTGAGCGAAAGATAAAAGTTTATTTCGGAGCTACGTGCGTAGTGAGGCTTTCAGAAATCTATAAAGTATTTCATGAAAGCGATGGCAGATTAATGGGCGTAGAAGGTATGATTTCAGGAAAGGTAATTATAACAATCATTAGATAAACATAGGTGACATTCAGTATGCGCTCAATATTAAAAACATGATTCTTGGTTGGGTAAAAGAGAGCTCGACATCCAGGGGTAAAAGTGGATCTGAAAAGGCAGGGGCACGGTAGGTAGCGGCATGATGTGACGCCATTCCCCCTGCCTATCTTTGACCAATGTAATATTATAGAAACTGGGGGACGCCGTACATATTTTATCGGGGTGAGGAGACGGCGTTCCCCCTCACTATTACACCCTGTCGACATCTTGATCCGTATAGAATATACGTGAAAGTCATTAGGATCTCTTAATTTAGAGTTTCCTTCATCGATTCCAAGAAGTTTCGTATTTGTACTAGCATTTTTCTTTCTTCGATATAAACATCCTTTTCCATAGTTCTTGAAATGGAAATCTTTGGATTTTACGTCTTACGCATATCCTAAAGGAGACGGCGATGATGAGCAATGAATGGAATGCTGGAACGAATAAAGTGAGAGAAAACGGGAAAACCCCGAGAAAACGCAAGCACACGGTATCTGTCCACCACAAAGTTAACTTGATGTTAGCTGGGATCGAACCAGGGACAAATGCACCAGAGGTGAACGCTCTACCTTTGAGTCACTGCGGCCCCTCCGTAGTTGTTGACTTGAGAAAATTAAAAAAAGAAAGGAAGCAACAAACAAACAAAGACAAACATAACAAAAATTGTTAGTTTCGGTAGCAGTATATCGCAAAGAAATAAACTTTTACAATAAGTATAATTATCTGCAAATGCTTATCAAAATAATAAAAAAGACCTGTAGTTACTAACACGTAAGATATATGAGGTAGTAACACTGAGAATGTTTGTGTAGCGCCTCGATCTTAACTTAGTGATGTGTTACGGATTCCATGTCAGAAAGGCCCGGACAAAAAGGCGAGGACAGAAAGGCCTGAGTCAAAAGGGCCCCGTGACAAAAGAGCCCCACATCAAAAGGGCCCGAGTCAAAGGGCCCCATGACAAAAGGGTCCGGGTCAAAAGGGCCCCGCGACAAGAAAGGCCGAGTCAAAAGGGCCAGGGTCAAAATAGCACCACGTCAAAAGGGTCGCACGTCAAAAGAGCCCGGGTCAATAGGGCCCCGCGACAAAAGGGGTCGAGTCAAAAGGGCCCCGCGACAAAATGGCCCGAGTCAAAAGAGCCTGGGTAGAAATGGTCCCATGCCCAGAAAGCCTTAAATCTAAGCAGGAGTAAAAATCAGAGATGCACGAGGGGATAGGTGCCCTTAGTAAATTGAAGTGTTTGTCCAAGATGAAGAATATCAGTGGTTAGTAGTAAGAAAAGGAAATTAAATGGTGATCTTAATTTTGTTTGGTTGCTGTTTGCTCTGCAACAATCGTATCGCTTAAGTCGGTTCTCCATCAAAGTTTGCTTTCACCCGCGTCTCTCTGAGCTTGTATTCTCGAGAAATAGCCCAATCAGATGTTATCTATTCATGACTGTTCCCTTAGTTCTAAAATTCCAATTCTGCCCCTGGATCAAAGTATGAAAACACATATTGAATGAAAAATATTATTTTGAAAACATTTGTTTAATTTTGCTCTAAGAACATACATGTGGATCTCTATACAGGATTAGTCAAAAGTATTGGGACAGAACAATAATAACGACACGCGTGGAAGCAGGAAAATCAAATGTTGCAATTAGTATTATTGCAAAAACTGCATTGATTTGGAGTATGGTCACCGTGGAAGCCATCTTGAATTCCGTTATATTGCAGATCGTATTATTTTTAAACGGAAAAGACTATGATTTTGCACTTCAATTTAGGCTTGAATTTTCCCACAAATGAGAATGTGAACTCATTTTATGAGACTGGGAGTTTGACATATGCATCTAAGAGAAAAAATATCATGACAGGACAATAACAAAGAGACGCGTGCACAAAGGAAAAGCAAATGTTACAGCTTGGTATCGGTGTTAAAACTGCGTTAAATGAACGTATATCATGGCAGCCAACTTGAATTCCGCATATTGTACACCATACAATATTTTTAAATAGAAAGAGGTATTTATATCATAAATTTAGGCTAGAATCTTTCTACAAACGGTAATCTGAACCAATTTTTGACCGACCGCTATTCGTTTACGAGATAGCGTGTGCTACGTTTGACATTTGTTTCTAGTAGAAGAAATATTGGGACAGACAGGTAATAAAGAGGGCTTCCTTGTGTTCTTAACGTTTCTGTTCGTTTGCTTGCGTTTGTAAAACATTTGTGAAGTTACCACATATATTAATAGTATAACATTTTAATAGTAAGTATATTTGTGGTTAATTGTTACTTTATAACTAACAAAGCAATAGAATGCTTTTAATGTGCAGCTTCGAACATTCGGTAGAGCTCAACGACTTCGTTCAAATAGTAGTGGGTGGTAACGATGTTTTGTCTGGTCAGTGTATTGTACCATGTATAGTTAATACGGGAAGGGTATAATGGTAGAGTTGCTAGAAAGAAACCATGTACTAAGAAATATAAGATACTTAAAGTTTCTAGAGCTCTCAAAGATAAACCCAAAAATTGGTGGTAATGTGTTGTTTATCGATGAATTTAAATTAAACTTGCATGGATATGATGGTTGTATAATAATGTTTTTCGACACGTAAATACAGAGATAAATGTAAAGAACTTCCAGCCTACTATAAAATAACGGAGAAGGAAGTGTATTGGTTTGGGTTATATATACTCACAAGACGTTGGAGAGTTAGTGCGTATTGATGAGATTCCAAAAAAAGAAATATATCTTAACGTTCTTAGGATGACTTCTAATTTTATCAAGATATTGATCCCAAACAAAGTATATGTTGAAAAGAAAAGAATGTTTCAAAACTGCCCAAAAGTGCGCGAAACCCCACTCCACAGTACCGGCTTTAACCAAAGGTAAAAGTGGATCTGAAAAGGTGGGGGGATGGTAGATAGCGGCATGACACCAGGCAGTTCTCCCTGCCTATCTCTGTCCATTGTAACTTTTTAGGAACTGGGGGACGCCGTACATATTTTTTCGAGGTGGAGGACGGCGTCCCCCGCGTTCCCCCTCACTTTTACCCCTGGCTTTAACCCCATTGAGAATCTTTGGAACGAATTGCAACGTAAGGTCAATATGTACGAGTTATAGTGAAAGAAAAATTAGAAAAGCATTACGTACAGCGCGGAATAATATTTCCCCACACTATACCAGGAAAATTGTAACAGCCATGCCGAATGCTTAGAGGAAGTTATAAATTGGTGTATGTTTGCTACCAAATACTAACTGTATTAACTTGGAGGGAAAAAATAATTTTTGAGGACATTTTAGTTTGTTCCATGATATCTGAATATTGATGTGATGTATAATGTCCATGTCTCCATTCAATGCAGTTTTTGTAACAACACACACTCTTGCAACATTTGCTTTTCCTTCGCCACGTTATTACTGGATTGCCTGCTACTTTTGTCTACTACACACAAATGTCAAACATAACACACTTACCTTGTAAAAGAACGGGGATTGCTAAAAAAATGAATCATATTCTAGTTTGAGGGAAAATTCAATTCTAAATTGATGTATCAAACCTACCCCTTTCCATTCGAAAAATATTGTGTAACATCAAATATTGCTGAATCCAAAGTATCTGCCATAAGGTCCATTCAATTCAGTTTTCGCATCAATACCCATACGCAACATTTTGTTTTCCTCCGTCCACGCGTATTGTTAATGCTGGTCTATCGTAATATTTTTTACTAATCTTATATTTTTTCCACGTGTATATTCTTTCAACACAAATAAATCAGGTACTGTCCAAAGAATATTTTTCATCCAATAAGTATTTTTATACTTTTGAAGCTTTTCAGGTTATATCTCAGGCTTTATGACACAGGGCCCTTTTGACTCGGGCCCTTTTGTCGCGGGCCCTTATGACTGGGGTCCTCTTGATGCTGGGCCTTTTGACTCGGGCTTTCTGTCCTCGCCCTTATGTCCGAGCTCTTCTGACGTGACACCGTGTTAGGTGATTATCTGTAGTACGACAAGTGGAATAGAACGTAGGCATGTGTGGAAGCATCCAGATTGTGAAATGCAAAATGGGAAACCTCTCTGAGTTTTAAGGAGGCCAAATTGTTGTAGTGTAGTCAAGTGCAAGAATGTATAAATAGCCAGTGTGTTAAGTGAGTCGCGCATAATAGTATCTAAGATAATAACGGTCTATAGAACTGTTCATGACTTACGTTTCTCCGTTTCACGACGTGTCAGAGCTGTTCTATCGGCTAAAGGTGGTCCCACGCCGTATTCCTAAGGTAAGTTACTTTTTTTATCAAACGATTTCACTATTTAAATAATCATTTGTATATTATGTATAGATTATTTCACATAACACTCTTAGTTTCAGCTCACACAACGAACATAATCTTACCTGTACTGTTCTCCCTAATATACTGGCTAGATTTGGTTTAATTTTTGTTTTACATTCCTTTTCAGTATCAAGGCCAAGTGAGGCACAGCCTACTGTTTAAAGTGGGATCCGAATAGGTGCGTACCCAGAACTTTTTCTTGGAAGGGATACAAAATTCGGGCAGGACCTCCAATATTAAAACCCACTACGTCTATGTAATATTGAACGGGTATTATTCTGCACAACGGGTAGGACGACAAGTGATTGTTAAATAATTTCATCTATATTTTCAAAAAAAAATGATAGAACTTTATAAGAGAAAGAGTAGTACAGATGAAGTTTACGATCAAATTTCCATGCTACATCAATCATTTCCCTGTTAAGTAAGTATAGTTTTGTTGGGAAAGTGTACAAATATTTGTTGAGATAGGAAGTTTGGAGGGTGTCCGGACCCGGTGGATCTCTTCGAGGGTGCGGCCCTGGATCCAAACGATCACTCGAGCGTAGAATCAGCCATGCGGCTAAGAATAGGTACTCTACTGACTAGATTGCATGCCTTTGGTGTACGAAGTTTCTGGTTCGGTTCCCGATACGAGAGAATCAAACACATCTTAAATTTTGGTTTTGTTCTATTCGTCTCTCTGTTTGCAAAGAACGTAAATGCAAAGCAATCTCTTAATCTTACGACGTAATCCGAAGTATGAAACAGAAAGTAACTCTTAGCGAGAAGGGTTTAAGAACATCCTACAGGTAAGGTCCTCTTTTGAGGATAGAATCTTTAAAAGTCAAGTATTTTGTAAGGACGTATTGTTTAAAAGAAATCTACATCTCTACAAAGCTCTTAATGTCACGAAGTAGTATGAGGGCTGATCAGCAAAGACAGATTGATTATTGTACCAGTTTCCTTTGTTGGCGAATGCCGGCACGTTTGATAGTTGAAAGAGTTGTGTTTCATGTAAACTCTTACTAGGTGAAGCATTGTCGTATCGGTAGGTTGGGAGTAATCCCGCTGTGTTTTACACACTGCTTCCATTTCGCTTCACAACGTGCTGTATATATGCATACATTGGAGGTTACACGAGAAGAACAGTATAGAGCAATAAAGTTTTGTTTTCGCTTGAACCATACGGCTTCTGAAACATACGAAAAGTTCAAGCAAGCTTGTTCCGGAGTCAACAATCGTGGTACCCAACGGGGACAAACATGGGACATATGGAGATGATCGTGCATTATTGAAAAAACACTACCATATGAAATTCCCAACACTTCACTTAGTTTACGTAATGTTATCCTTCGATTCTCACGGATAGTCACCGCAGCAGTATTGATGTTCCTTTCTGTCACAGCAGAGGCCGAAACACTAGGTCCACCTTGCTTAATGCATGAAACTTGTCCTTCTTTGAATTCTTTGAACCACCGGAAACGCTGTTGTTCGAGGTAATGCACTTTCACCTTAAGCTTGCTTGAGCTTTTCGTATGTTTCACAGGCTGTATGGTTCAAGCGAAAAAAAAAACTTTATTGCTCCATACTGTTCTTCTCGTGTAACCTCCATTGTACACATATACACAGCACGTTGTGAGGCGAAACGGAAGCAGTGTCTAAAATACAGCGAATTACTCCCAACCTACTGATACGACAATGCTGCCACCTAGTGAGAGTATACATGAAACACAACTCCTTCAACTATCAAATGTGCCGGCATTCGGCAACAAAGGAAACTACGGTGCAATAATCAGTCTCAGTCCTTGTTGATCAGCCCTCCTACGTTTACACCAGCGAAACAAGCATGAAAATCAAATATAATAAATGCTGGGTATACATAGAACAGCGTTCTTTTAAAACCATAAAATGTATGTGATAATTATTGATTGTATTAAAATAAATATTGTATGCAAATGATAGTACATAAGAAGTGATATTAATCAGAGTGCTCTAAAATACATTTTAGATTGTTCTGCAACTGCTAAGGCTCGCTTGTAGGTTCGTACATAAGAATAATACTGCATATATGAACCATTTATTATTATTATTATTATTATTATTATTATTATTATTATTATTATTATTATTATTATTATTATTATTATTATTATTATTATTATTATTATTATCAAAAGCAATGTTCTATATGCTACAAATTTGTTGAAGAATATTTATGACTAATTTTTTACCTTGAGAAATAATTTACCATACTGAATACAAAGGACGCAATATCCTTTCTGTCGCCATTTTGACGGACCAGGAACACACTTACCTGAAAGGAAATAAAACACTATTGTAAGTAAAATTTTATATTTTGGCATATATTTCTAAAACTTACTCTATTGTACAGTTTTACGTTCATTTGTTTGTTTGTTTTTTTCTTTTTTCTTTCTTTTTTAATCGAACATGTTCAAATCAGAGGATTATTCTTAATTCATGCTGTTATTATGGTTTCTTTCTAAAGTCCTTACAAACCTTTGGGACCTTACTGAAACATAGTTTTAAGAACAGTTCTGTATCAAGAGTCGACGTATGGTTTTCATTATTTAGAGATTAATGCAGGCTCTCTCAACTTATTTCATACACGCCCACGTCCTCTTGCCGGAGACTCCTATACGTAATTTCCGGTTTTGTAATAATTACTGTAATAATTACCGGCTTGTTAATTATTACTGTTTATCGTTTATAGTTGTATACAATATAAATAATAGCTTGGGAATAAACATGGAAGTAAAAATATGTCAATCAAAATAAGAAAGAAAAAAATAATCGTTAACATCAATATGTTTCGCTACTACGAATTATCCTACAACTATACTAATTATATTTATTTTTTCCCACATCTCTTCGCGACCCCCACTTTGACAAATCCCGGATTAAAGGAATGGGTTATAGTTGGAGTATCTATATTTGATGACATGAACGAAGTTAAATGTTGAAGAAAACAGTACAATGGATGACTAACCACATAAAGCTTCATGTTTCTGGTTTTTAGTCTCTAATTCAGATATTGCATACAAATCCTGGTTGCATATAATTGATCAACAACCTCTGTTGATAAACGTTATTTTGACAGAATAAAAAGTTTATTTAGGTCGTGTCCGTTCTTATGATTATAATTCAAGTAAGTGCGAGTTTTTCGTAGGATAATTGGCCGTTTAAACAAGAACGAAGAGCATTAGCTAAAATCCTCGTTTTAAGCTGCAAGTTAAACGACTTTCTGAAGAAAACAACAACCAATTTTGCAATATTTACTGTACACTTTTGCTAGGTACACTGTGACAGGCCAAAGTGGCTAGTAGGCTGGCCAAAGTGACAGGAGTAGCACTGAAAGTTAAACCCAAAAGGCACCTGGGAGCGTGCTTTTCACTGTAACTGTACAAGTTTGCTATCTTTTTCAGTAATACATTTATGGCCAATGGTCATTTATTGAAACCGTAAATGGTAGAACTTTGTTCTTTTGATGTGAATGAATCCACGTTGCAGTTTATACACGCAATTGTTTCCTGAAATAGTAAACAAAACTAAGGTTTAACTTATACTAATTATAGGCAAAAATTAAAGGTTTGTTTCATAAACCCAAAGATGTTATTCTAAACTTCTATGCAAAATAGAGGTGCGCTTTGTACAAGGGATTTTTTTTTCAAATTGTAGGGAAAAAAATGAATGTTTGGCTTATAGTTGCAAAAATTTTATTCTGAAATTATGGGCAAAATTCAAGGCACATCTTATACACGCGAAGTGGTTTCCTCAAATTGTTGGAAAACTTGAAAGTTTGGCTTACACAGTGAGAATACGGTTTATGCTTTAGTAATTTTATTGTGTATGAGAAAAAACATAGGAGTCGTTTATTTAAAATTAAATGGGTAATTAATGAGTAATTAATGAGTTTTCTTTTAAATAGTGATTGCTTGTTTCTTATAGTTAGCTCGACATCTACACCATCTTTTACGAAAGGAGTGCTGAAAAATCAAGTCTTTGATAATAAACGGGAAAATTATGATCTGTAGTTTTATTACAAGAGCACGACTCAGTATACTTAAATAAAACTTTTAACCATGCCTTTCTTTCTTAACAGGCAAAATAATTCTCACAGATAATTATTATGTGTTACATGCTCACTCTTTTTCTCCTGTATCTTTATACTCCCTCCTTTTTTTCCCCATGAAACAAACAGCTATTGGGAGAGATCCCGAAGGAACGACAGCTACTGAAAGAACATTAAAATCGATTTTGTACGGTGACAAATGACTTTCGTGTGATCATTTCTTTTCGTCTTCTTTTTTCTTAAATGAGCTTTTCAACACTTGTAAACGTGCAGAGGCTATTACGCTATTTGTTAACATTTCAGAAGAAAGAACTGAAAGAAAAAAAGATAGTACGTTATTTTAACTACGAGAAGAAAAGGTTTTCTAATTACATACTTTAAGGGTAATTTTCAAACGATGAATGCGGAGAAAAAATCGTGTGTGGCGTACGTAAAAACGTACGTTACATGTGTAAATCGTGTAGTTTTTGGACTTATCGTACAGCAAACGTATAACTGAAAAAGTATATTTTAAACGTACTTTCCATATAAGGGTTCCGAATGAACGTACTTTCCGTAAGAACGAAAAAACTGTATATAGACGGTTAGGATCTCATACAGGTGGACGTATGTAATATGTAGCTGACGTATGTAACATACGTATATGTATGTAATAAATGGAAGACTGTTAGATGTCAGACATCCTGATACGGGATGATGTAACATCTAAGCTGGAAAAGGGAGAGTACATATGTAGCATATGGATAACATATGCTCCGTACTAATTTATGTAGTAAACATAAGGATTCCGTATATTTGTACAATATACCGCTGGCCGGATAACTGATTTTTTTTTCAGTGTACCGCGGAAACTTTGAAATAGCAAGATTTTTCATGGAGGACCACAGTTCAGTTTCAAAGACTCGTAACACAGGCTCGGCACACAAAAATGTTCTTTGCTACCGGTACTAAAAAGTATAACACACTCCATGAGTAATACTGAGAAAAATACGGCGTGCATCTCTTAAAAGTCTTCTCCAGCAATATCCTTAGTGCTTTTATATAGATAGGCTAACGTCGGTATAGTTTGGATTAGTAAAAGCAAAAATGAACTTGTAAAGAAATGTTGGACCAACGCAGTTAAATGTGTATGTCGGTCAACCTACAATTAACCGTCATTTATTCAACAGTTTGTGTTGGGCAACTAACAACGTACTGTAACTTATCCAACAGTTTATGTTGGGCAACGAACAATCTACCGTCATTTATAAAATAGTTTATATTGGCCAGTTAATAATTTGCCATCATTTATCCAATGGCTTATGTTGGCCAACCAGTAATTAACTTTCATACATCCAGCAGTTTATGTTGGTCAATCTAAAATTTACCTTCATTTATCCAACAGTTTATGTTGACCAACTAACATTTTGCTTTCATTTATCCAGAAGTTCTACCTCGGATGTCCATTCTCAATTTTATTCCTTTTGCAAAAATACATTGGCAATTGAATTGGCTGGCAAATCGGCAAACGTTGGCAGTCGGTGGGTCTGTTCTTTCCCTCTGTTTGTTTGACTATTTGTTCTTTTAGGATTATAGCTTCTCCGTAACATTTGTTTGTTTTAAGGTCCTGTTTTGAAGGAAACAAATTATAAATGTTGATGTAAAATAATAGTCTTAAAACAAATTGATTAGTCTTACGTCGTACAGATTTTGACAAAATGAAATATACAGGATTATACATTAATATATATATATATATATATATATATATATATATATATATATATATATATATATATATATATATATAGATAGATAGATAGATAGATAGATAGATAGATAGATAGATAGATAGATAGATAGATATAGATATAAGTAGATATAGATATATAACACTTGACTCACAGAAATAAAATAGCATTATCTCTTCGAGGTAAATTTCATGGTGGGATGTTTTTAGATATCATGTATGTTTTCTCTTAAGGCTTCATAAATATTTTCTCCGCATACCTCCTATATGTTTTTCACTATACGTCATACGTTTTCTCTTCATGCATCGTATATGTCTTTTCTTCATACCTCGTGTATTTTTTTCTTCACACCTCACGTGTATTCTCTTCATACCACTTTTATCATTTCACTTTACATATCTTACATGTTATTTCTTCATACATCGTATATGTATGTTTTTTCTTCATGCATTGTATGTTTTCTCTTGATATTTTATATATGGTGCCTTCCATTTCAACTCAGGCAAAAAAATATAAAATTGTACCATCACCATCTCAGATATTGTTGAAACATTTTTTATAGCAACTAGACATGTTTTTAAGAGACCCATATTTTTTGTTTTGTCGAAAAAAATTTTCCCGCCAAGTAATGGGCCATCAAAGACGGGGAGTACAATTTATGAATTGTAGAAGACATGGAAAATGGTCAACTTCGGAGCCTCACCATTCGGCTATGGAGACAGGTAGAGTTATAATTCTTGTTGTGGTATGTACATAGGGATATAAATAAACTATATTTTATTATAGTTTGGTTTGCGCATGCGTATCTTTTTGTACATAAATTAACAAATGAACGTCAATTTATCTGAAAAGTCGAAGTTTGCGAATTTTTTTCGAGCACTTCCGGTTCGAATTTTAAAATTCTGTTTTCACAGTTGGTAAGACCTAGTTACCCGCTTTCCGAAAAAAATTTTGTATCGCTTCTGTGGTCAACCGTTTTGTCGCAAAAAATTCGAGAAATTGTAAAATTTTCAAAAATCGCCATTTTTGGGCGCCATTTTCTCGAAAACACCATTTTTTTAAATTCTGAAATTTTGTCAGATGGTTCAACTTTACCTAAATAATAGACACACCAAATATGATTCTCGACCAATGCTTCATGGATTAACTGCAGCCTTTTAAAGTTAGCGAAGTTTCGCTAATTTTGATGTTAGCAACACTGGGAACAATGAAAGTGCAATGATTTGATGATGTTTGTGGTTCACATTCATTAAATGAAGAATAAATGGTTTTCTTGACTGTTTTTTTATTATTTTGATTAAAAAGGCTCTCTGAAATAGTAAAATGAGCCTCCCTCTACTCCTCCGTTTTCTTAAACTGAAGTAATCTGAGGTGGAAATTACGATTACGAAACACACAAATTTCAAGTTCACTTACTTAAAATGGTCTTCGGAAACAAAATTTCACTGAGATTTTTTTTTTTTACATGGACCAATCATTTGCTTGGTTGTTGTCTTCTTTGCTAATAGCATGTAACCGTGCAGATGCTCCAATAGATGTTGCTTCACTCATAACTCATCCAGGAGTGGATCTAGGGGGCCGATTGCCGCCCCCCCCAGAAGAAGAAACTTTCTTATATATATTACAATCCCCCCAGAAGTCCGTCCTGGATCCGCCCCTGCGTAGCACATTGTCGATAGTCACAAAACACTTATTTTCACTTCTCTTATGCTCTTCTGGAAACCTGTACCCTGCTGAAGGTTCATGTGGAAGCATAAACAGCACTTAAACTTCACGTAATTCATGATTTATTCATAATATTTCTGCTACGCACCACTGGTTATCATACATATATGTATATAACAAAAGTTCCCTTTTGCAGATTTCTTAAATCTACACTTTGAATTGCAAAAGTTCGATTTTGGGGGAAGTATGAAGTTAGTTCATGGTGACCCGTTACTGCCATAAAAACTTCGCTATTTTCCGAAAGCCAAAGATAACTTCGTTGAATACCAGTTACCGCTCGCATACTTTCCCTTTTTTCTTCCGGAAGTCGTCGAATTCAGTTCCAGGTAACAAAACGAGAGTAATACCCGGAGTTTGTACTTGCACTATACTCACGAATTCTCCTGCGGTTTTAGTGGGGACGCGGTGGCCCAGTGGTAGAGCGTTCACTTCCGGTGCCTGGGGTCCCTGGTTCAATCCCAGCTCGTGTCGTTCTGCATTTCATTCATTTCTCATAATCACCGTCTCCTTTCGCCTAACCGGCATAACAGTGGAACGTAAAATTTAAAGATTTCATTTCATTTTTTTCTTCTGCGGTTTTAATACTGTGTATCTGTTTTAGCCTAAGGCTATGGCGCGTTGCCACATTCTTTGCCCCCCCCCCTTCCCCACTACCATCGCAGAGACCCTTGCATGGCCGGTTTCACTGCAAAAACACTGCTTTATCGGACCTGTCTGCATCTCGAACAACTGAAAGCGATTTTTAAAGTGGGATGCAGCACCATCAGAAATCACTGACACGGTTTGGGAAATTGTAGACACCTATTTTCACGTATTCAAACCTTTTTCTATAAAATATATTTTCGCTTTTCTTCGAGTATGTTTAGAATCTTGTCTATGACTATGAGTACATGAGCCGAATCGTGTGTTTTGTCGTCGTTTATTACAACAAAACTGTCAATTGTTTCATATTTCGGTGATAACTCTGAATTGCACTTTGCAGAATAACAGTCCAGTTTTCAACGAAGTCAACATGAAGTAAAATAGAATTTGTATCTTGAAATTTTATACGGTGGTTTTCGGTAGCAATTGATTCTCTTTGGATTTTCTTGATGTAACATGAATTACAATTCTTACAGTTAAACCGGCAATGTACGATACGAAAACAGAAAGTGGCACAGTTTTTTTTTTTTTTTTTTTTTAAACGAGATCATTATTCTCCCATATGGCATACGTAACCACTTTCATTTTCATCAGGATCAATAATTAAAGACACCACACTTATTTCTTCCACTCCAGGACATTCACCACATTCTTGAAGAAGACAGCTGTCATTTTCTACGGATCATACTACTAGGTCATTCATGACAGCTTCAATACAGGCTGCACCTTTGATTTATAGCAACGCAGTAGGAGCTAACTTAAAATTCGCACAACACACACACATACACTTCCCTCGCAGGTTGTGGACTGACCCACTTTAGTCGAATACTATAAAATTCCGAGTGACCCATTTTTATGCTGGGATTGTTCTGTTTAAAAATTCAGTAAATTTCTTTCGAACGCGTAAGAAAACGTTTCGATTTTTTTTTAACTTTTTGTCATTTTTCGATCACTGTAATGACATCGCACTTAATTGAGACTTTGTCTGGAGCATTCCAAATCATACTGAGGTAATGGTTTAGGCCTTTTATAGATCATCAGAATTCATTGGATGGCCATTTCAAGTAAACTTAAAATTTGTGTGTTTCGTAATCGTAATTTCCACCTCAGATTACTTCAGTTTAGGAAAACGGAGGAGTAGGGGGGGCTCATTTTACTATTTCAGAGAGCCTCTTTGTTCAAAATAATAAAAAACCAGCCAAGAAAACCTTTTATTCTTCATTTAATGAATGTGAACCACAAACATCATCAAATCATTGCACTTTCATTGTTTCCAGTGTTGCTAACTGTGACATCAAAATTAACGAAACTTCGCTAACTTTAAAAGGCTGCAGTTAATCCATGAAGCATTGGTCGAGAATCATATTTGGTGTGTTTATTACTCAGGCAAAGTTGAACCATCTGACAAAATTTCAGAATTTTAAAAAATGGTGTTTTCGAGAAAATGGCGCCCAAAAATGGCGATTTTTGAAAATTTTACAATTTCTCGAATTTTTTGCGACAAAACGGTTGACCACAGAAGCGATACAAATTTTTTTTTTCGGAAAGCGGGTAACTAGGTCTTACCAACCGTGAAAACAGAATTTTAAAATTCGAACCGGAAGTGCTCGAAAAAAATTCGCAAACTTCGACTTTTCAGATAAATTGACGTTCATTTGTTAATTTATGTACAAAAAGATACGCATGCGCAAACCAAACTATAATAAAATATAGTTTATTTATATCCCTATGTACATACCACAACAAGAATTATAACTCTACCTGTCTCCATAGCCGAATGGTGAGGCTCCGAAATTGACCATTTTCCATGTCCTCTACAATTCATAAATTGTACTCCCCGTCTTTGATGGCCCATTACTTGGCGGGAAAAATTTTTTCGACAAAACAAAAAAATATGGGTCTCTTAAAAACATGTCTAGTTGCTATAAAAAAAGTTTCAACAATATCTGAGATGGTGATGGTACAATTTTATATTTTTTTGCCTGAATTGAAATGGAAGGCACCATATGTTTTCTCTTCATATCTCGTATGTTTCTTCTTCATACATCATATGTTTTCTATTCATACCTTGTATATGTTATCTCCTCATACATCGTGTATGTTTTCTCTTCATGCCTCGCATATTGTATCTTCGTACATCGCATATGTTCTCTCTTCTCTAATATAGTAAATGATAGACCATAACGTAGAAAGATATAAGAACAGAAGAAAGTGTACACAATTTCTCGCAAAGTTTCTCATCACAAAGTTTCTCTAACTGCACATAAAAACAACAATTTGTGTAAGACTATTGCATGTATTTGAGAACTATTGTGAGCACGAGACATAACATACATAAATAGCACTCGCATGGTAATGACATATACACGAATTATAAATCATGTAAAGTTTGTTCATGTGAATGTGGTCAAGCTGATGTCATTTATACGGATTTTAACAAGGCTTATGACGTCGTTGATCATGATATGTTGCGACTTAAGCTAGGGTCTATGCATTTCTCGGAGCAAGTAATTGAGTATTTTGTATCATATTTGTATGACCGAAAACAATACATTTCATACAAAGGATTTATTACTGAACAATTTACTACTCGATCTCAAATCATATCTATATCGATATCTATCTATCTATCTATCTATCTATCTATCTATCTATCTATCTATCTATCTATCTATCTATCTATCTATCTATCTATCTATCTATCCATCTATCTATCTATATCTATATCTATATCTATATCTATATCTATATATATAGGGCAAGATTTCTATAGAAAGAAGCAACATTCATAAATTATATTACTCACATGTGAGATCCAAATTAGAATATTGTTATACTGTCTTGACAACAAATGTCACTAAGTGCTCTGATGCAATAGAAAATATGCAGTTTAAATTCTTAAAAATGCATGCATGGTTTGACCCGGAACAAATTGTAACAGAAACTTTGATTCGATTTTATGGTAGAGAAAAGCAATCTAAACAACATATCAAAAGTGTAGCAAAATATGACGTGTATTTTCCCGCCATTTTGAGTCGCCATATTGGATATTGGAACTAAATACTTTACTTTGAAACAGCAGATATCGCAGAATTAAGATAGGAATTTCGTACCTGTGTCAAATTGATTGTACTAGATTATAGAAGAGAGGAAAGTTGATAAAGTCCTGAAATGACGCCGTCATATTGAAATATGGCGGCTGTTCTCCCCAAAGTTACGTTACATTTGGTTTGTTACTTATAGTAATTTGCACATAACTATGAAACCATTAAAGATACCAAAACCTCATCCGTAATAAAAGTTGTAGAGTAGAATCTGCTCTTTCCATTGATATCAAAATTGTTTCGTTGTATTGGAAACTAAGCGAGCTGTTATGTGGCGAGAGTGTCACTGTAATTAGAAGTAGCGATAAATATAGTAAAACTCGTAATGATTTTATTTTTCACAGCATTCTTCTGTACCATGTTTCAAATCAAAATCAAATCAATAAAGACAAATGAGATGGGTATTTGATCTCTTGTTCTTACATAAATTATAAAAGAATGAAATTGACTCTCCAGAGTTGCTTTCAGAATTGTTTTTGAGTGTTCCAACAACTAAAACTAGAATAGCAAACACTGAAATATACTACTGTAAGAAAGCAAGAACTAACATATTATTCAAGTTTCCTTTATGGAGAATGTGTGCTTCATATAATGAAATGATTAAATATTATGTAATAGTTATATTCAGTATGTCCGAAAACAGGTTTAAATCAATTGATGAATAAGAACATGTGCATGCTTAAAGGATCGTATGTTTGATAATATATGTTAATTACTTATGCACATAACTGGGCATTAAGCCGGTTGTTTTGTTCTTATGAAATAATAATCAGAGGCAGGGCGGATCCAGGACGGATTTCTGGGGGGTTGTAATATTGCTACAACTGTTAGAGCTACTTTTTAGAGCCCCAAACTCTGGGATGGGTTTTATTTATATATAAAATAAGAGAGTTCCTCTTCTGGGGAGGGACAATCATTCCGATGCCCCCCTGGATCCGCCCCTGATCAGAGCCTTGCTAGATCTTTTGAGTGGATTCTAATTGCGTAAAGATTTTTTTTCTGAAAACAAACTTTGATGCAATTTTATTTTCGGGCAAATGAGGTTACGAGAATTACACTTACTCACAGGCTGACTTCCATGTACTGAAGTTTTGTGCAGTAGAAAAGTTTATACAGTAGAGCGTCGATTATCCGAACGTCGGTCAACCGAACGACCGCTTAACCGAACTGTATACTCGCTCGCACCTGTTACTCTCCCACCCTACCGTCCATCATCCCCCTCACTCCCAAACCAAGTTTCCCACAGTAGTCGCCGCACTGAGCCACCGCTGGCGGAACATTGCTTCTAATGGGGCCTTCATAAGGCGCTGCTGACCGGCCAAGCCGCCAGTCGCTGTGTTTCAATAATCAGTACACTTCTGTCGGTTTGGCACTGGCTGTAATGCCTGTTTTTATGAATAAATTTACTGTACAGTACTTCTTTTTGGCAAATAAACATGTACAGTTCGATTATCCAGTTTTCCGAACACCCATGTCCCCCAATTACTTCGGATAATCGACGCTCTACTGTACATGCGTATAATGGCTACTTACAAAATAATACCAAAAATATATCTAGTACTTCACTTATTTTTGAGGCAAAAATAATAAATGATAAGGCCGTATACCTTTTGGATACATTATTTATATACCATTCTCTCAAATGATAGGAGTAAAGAAGGCTTGGTAATCATGAAAGAGATCCAATACGAGATTCCAATGGATTTACTCGTTTCAAGGTCGTTACTTATAGAAAAAATATGGTGTTCAGGTGTCCATTTGTTCGACCGTATACGCATAGGAGAGAGAATTATATAGTTTATTCTAACTTCAGTCTTAACCTTATAATTTCGAAGTTTCATTCATTTGAGGCAACGGAGAGCCAAAAAGGATACATATCTTGGCTAATTTAGTGATAAGTTACAATGAACACGAATGAGGCTGATTTTAAGAGTACTATCTTGTAAAGGACAAACTTGAGGTTCTGTCGTATGATTTTGTTTAACGTTTTGCTAATTAACTTAAGGATAAGCTTAACATTTCTTACTCTCACAGTATCTACCGATACTTTATACAATCCAATCCTTAAATAAATACAAAACTACAAATAAAAGTCAATGCAATAAGGAAAATAACACTTCAGATCTCAATTCTGGTCACCAGCACATCTATTGAGACTGTAACCACGACCTGGCTGCTATTTTGCTAGTAGTTAATATATAGGCGTGTAGGTGGCGGGAATGTGCTATCACTAGTGGCGCCGTAGCTGCAAGGTAAGAACTACGTGTTTTCATGCCGTCATGACTAGTGCTTATTCGATTATAAATAGATATCGCAAATTTTGCTTTCATAAAGAGTAAAACATAGTTTGCGTATAAGAAAATATTTCTTGCTTCATACAATATTAATATGATCAGTAGAGGAGAACGAAATGAAATTTCTTTATTTAATGTAAAACTTTAGAGTAAGTAAGTGTACCGAGTTAAGTGCAGGAGCAAAAAGCGTCGAAGTTACCTTTTAAGTGTTCTATTTGGATTTGTTATATTTGTAGCGCTGTGTAATATTTCGTCTGGTTTTAATAAACTAAATGGCTGTAGAAAGCTCTTAATAGCTCTAGGGAGAATCCTTCTTTTTTCTTCTTACTTTCCCTTAAAACCTAGACCGCAAAAGAAACTCTCTTTCCGTGAAGAAGTACTTAGCTAGTCCTTTGGGGATAATGTTCGTAGACAGAACATCCTTTCCCCAAGATTAAATAATTCACGTCTTTAAAGAACCTGGCTCAGCTGCGATGCTGCACGATACCACACAACAATAAGATTTAAACACTTTCTTCAACAGTCACACCTTCATTTCTCTTCTTACCATCTTCTTAAATTATGCCTCTGTCTTTAAGCATGTTTTATTTTCCTTATCTCATTTATAACATTCCTGATACACTGGCTGTTCCTCAACTTCATTAATATATTTTAAAAGTGCTCCTGTTAGAGAGCTGCACGGGCCGATGTACCTAGGCCCGGTCCAGCCCGACCCCGGCCCGATAATTAAAAAAAAATAACTCGAGCCCCAATCTTTCTCAGAATTTAGTATTAAATTTGACCTAACCCTCAAAAACATTTTCTAAACTCTGGTTCATAACCTGACGCTTGCCTCCAGAATGATACCATTGCCTGTCATCGAGAGAACAAAAACTCCATTTCCTGTAACAAAAATCTAACTTAATTGATTTTTAGCATAAACTAAAGATGGCAATATTGCAGTAGTGAATAATACACTTGGGTCGGGCGTGGGAAAATTTTCAAAAATTTTCCCACGGGAACGTTCCCAGGACGTTGTTGCTATGCTAGAATAAGGAAGTATACTCTTGGACGCCTACCAGATGTAAAAAACAAGATAAAACATGTCTTTTTTCGTCTCCTCATCTTATATTGTTTAGTTATTTGACCCCCCGCCACCCCTGCTCCTCCTGGAAAGCCGAATATGTCGGAGTCAAGTTTCGACAAGCCTTTGGTTGCTATGTTCATAGCCTTTTATGTGTAGTACAGAAGCGCGTGGAAAAATTTTGGTTTATTTGAACCCCCGTTACCCCCTACTCCTCTTTAGTTGCTATGTTCATAGCCCTGGAATTGGGAGGCAAGTTTCGACAAGCCTTTAGTTGCTATGTTCGTATCCTTTTACGGATAGCACAGAAGTTATCATGATCGAAGCTCCCCAATTGATAGTCCTATCAGTTATCATGATCGAAGTTTTCCAATTGATTGATTGATTTCGCTTTTCGTTATGTATTGAATAGCTAGATGCTCTTGACCTTCATAGTCTTGGATGCTCATACTGTTGGCCGGATCAGAGTCCTATCAGTTATCATGATCGAAGCTTCCCAATTGATTGATTGATTGATTTTTGTCTTCAAAGAGCATAAGCGATTAAGCCCCTTGGTCCTATTCTCACGAGATGTCTGGAGAATATGAACTGAAAGCATGATATTCAAATGAACGAAGCTTCTCAGGAGATTGTATGAAACTGGTCTTAGTTGCTAAGGTAAATATTATATGTCATGATTTTTTTTTAATACGTGGAAATAGACACATTATATGAGTCTCAGAACAAAACACATACCCATGCAAAATCGTGTTGCTTAGCCCCCTTGGCCCTATTCTCACAAAGTGTCTGTAGAAGACGTGATATTCAAATGATCAAAGCTTCTCACGAAATTGACTTAGTTGCTAAGGTAAATATTGTATTTCACATTTTTTAAAGACATGAGAAAAGAAATCATATATGAGTCCCATAACGAAACACATACCTATACATTCCTCCCCAGACCTCCTGCGAATGGATTCTAATAACGGTAGCTTCTCATAGCATATCATATTGTAGAATGTGAAATGTGTTATATGAATATTCACATGATGTCTGTTATGACAAGTAATTAAAATCACTTATGTAGAGAAATTAAAGATCAGATTATGCCAAATGAATTTGCTGCTAAGTCGTGACGAGAAATTGCAATATAATATATTCCCATAGCAGAAAAAACTACGTTAACGAAATTTAGAATTGAAATACAGTCCCATATAGATACCTGTGTAAACAAAATGAAACATGACTTTCTCAAGTCTTGATGTGAAAGATATTATCTTATGTATTGAAATCGTAACGAGATATGTTTTCGATTATGGTCGGCATGATCGAACTTGTTGAAACATGTTTCTTTAAGACAAACATATGTGTGTGTGTGTGTGTGTGTGTGTGTGTGTATGTGTGTGTATACAGAGAACATTTGTGATTCAGAGTTAGAAGAGTAAAGTGTGTGTCGATCCTCTTCCACGTAAAAACTTTCACTTCATATTTGTAATAGTGAGTGAGTGTGTGTGTGTCTTTGTACGTGGTTGATCCGTTGGATGCCTAAAGCTGAGAATAAGTGTTATCATCAGACGATTTTATTAAATAGGTAAGTAAAAAAAATATATTATTAAAAATATTACGGTCTATGATTATTCCTGAAAGAATAAAACAATATGTTAGGTTTTCATTTAACTATAAATGTACTTCAGACAATGTATTTACTTTGCGTTTCCGTGTTCGATAGAGAAAGCTAGTTTGTATTATACTGAACGTTGATTTCTGAGAAAAAAAGATAAGATGAAATTCTTGAATGTTTTCTGACGCACATTGCAATTAGATAGCAGTTGACGATATATATGTGAATGTCTGTTTTGCTAGTCTCTTTCTTCCTCTGCTTGTTAGTACATTGAACTACATCTTAAAATGGTTTAGTTTCAAGAGCAACAGATAAGATGCCAGTGTCAAATGTTTTGATGATTCGTGCTGCATCGAGATAATAAGACTGACCTAGTTAAAAACGCATATCTATAAAAATGATAAGATGGAATTCTTGAATGTTTTCTGGCTCGCATTGCAATTGACGCAAGAAGTGTCTGTAGACTAGGTATTTTAATTTTGATAATATGATGTATACGTCTGTCTTTCTGTCTGTAAATGAAATCTTTTAAACAATGAAGAGTTTTACGTCCAACAATAAAGCCAACAAGGTCTGTCTGTCTTTCTATGTCGGCTATGCTAATGGAGGCTATGGTGATGAGTTGATTTTAGTTCAGCGTCCCTTTCAGCAGCGAGGGTATATGAGACGTGGACCTACTGATTAACGTGGAATCCGAATCACATGAGCTCCCGCCGGGACGGTGGTGTTGAGAAATGAATGAATGAAATGTTGCATTAAATTCACGTACACGGTGTTTGTCCACCAAGTTTTACGTCCTACGGTTACGTCTACTAGGTTAATGAAGGAGAGATGATAATGAAAAAATGAATGAAATGATGTAATGAAGAAAGTGGAAGGAAACTGGTGAACTCCGAAGGGAAATCCACGCATACGATGTTTGTCCACCACAAAGTTCATAGGGCACGAACTGGGATAGAATCAGGGACCCAAGCACTTGAGGTGAACGCTCTACCACTGAGCCACCGTGCCCTCTGGAACGTAAAAATGAAATGATAAGGACGGTTTTCCGGGGACAGTCAATAGCATCTTTTCGTTAAGTTGTAAAGGAAGCAGGGAATTTGTGGTCACTAAAATTAATGACAAGTATATAGAAAAAAGACGTGATTTGAACACGGGACCTCATGCACCAGAGGTAAACACTCTACCACTGAGTCACTGAAGTTAATTTCATAATTTTCTAATGTTAATAAGAGTGAAATCTAACGTTAAATACACATACATAAGTCAACGAACTGAGAGAGTTTCTGTATCTGCACTGTCTACTTGCAAAGAGCAGAAAAATAAGATAACAGAACATGTTTTGTATTTCAATGTTGTTCTCCAGCTATCGCGTCAACATTATCTTAGGTCATGGTTTCAGACAACACGAAGCGAAGATATGTATGTGTGTGTGTTTTAGGTAATATTAAAACAGTGTTTGAGATTTAAAACTTGACAAAACTAGTGTTGCTTATACATCTCGGATGACGTTACCTATGTACACACGATGTTGATTGATTTTTGAGTTTAACGTTCCGTTCAGCAACGAGGCTATATGCACCACAAAGTTCACACGGCGAAAGTTAGGATCGAACCAGGGACCCCAATCACCGGAGGTGAACGCTTTACCACTGATCCACAGTACCCCACGATTTCAACATGGGGCACAAATCTTCAAGTTAAAACAATTGTCTATTCTCAAATAAGAGAACATTTCTCCATTTCTTTAAGTTGATCTAGGAAGTTGAACTTTATACAGTTTTCTCCATATTATAGTCTAAGCTGTATGTGATATTACTTTAAAAGGACGAAAGTAGTTAAAATATTCCCTATTATTATCATCAATTTCTTCTAAAATGCTCAGAATCCCGTCATAGAATTCGTATACTAGCTATGTACACAGGCGTGCATTAAGAAATTTTTTGTTGGGAGAGGTCCAAGCTTTGGGCGACGGGGCTCAAACACTACAAGCCTCTGTGTAGTATTGAACGCGTATTATTTTGCACTCGAAAAGACAATAAGTACTTGTAAAATACTTTCATCTATATTGTCATAGCGTCCCTTTCAGCAGTGAGGCTATATGAAACGTGGACACTAAATCACCAAGGCCCCCTATTGCATCACAAGTGAACGCTTTACCATTGATTCACCGAGTCCCCTAGTACTTGTAAAAATACTTTCATCTATATTGTCATAGCGTCCCTTTCAGCAGCGAGGCTATATGAGACGTGGACACTAAATCACTAAGGTCCCCTATCGCATCACAAGTGAACGCTTTACCATTGATTCACCGAGTCCCCTTAGATCAAAGTACAGTACTCATGTAATAATATTATCTAACATAAAGTTCACTTGTCGAGGGGCTCCCTGGGGGGGGGTAATATTCATACACGTAAAATATTTTAAAATAAACAATATTAGTACCGATTCCATAGTTTTCGAAGGTGTTGTATTCAATAAAGACACTTTGAAAATAGTAACATGACATCTAAGGGGTAAAAAAGTGGTGAGCTCACGGGTGTGATAGTCATACACGTAAAATAATTTAAAATAAACAGTATTAGTATCGATTCTATAGTTTTCGAAGGTGTTGTATTCAATAAAGACACTTTGAAATCAGTAACATGACATCTAAGGGGTAAAAAGTTGTGGGCTCCCGGGGGTGGTATTCTTACACGTAAAAATAATATAAAATAAACAATATTAGTATCGATTCCATAGTTTTCCTAGTGTTGATTCCATATCGTGACAGGATTCCAATCTGTGACTTCCCGTGCACTAAAGATGAACGCTGTATCACGTAAGAAAAAAAAAGAGATGAAATCTTTTAGTTTAAAATGTCTTCCCTCCCTCATTCACACGTTAAGGGTAGCATATGAATAAGACAAGTAAGACACATGTAGGAACGGTTTTCCGGGGGAAAGTCAATAGCATCTTTTCGTTAAGTTGTAAAGAAGATAGCATTGAATTTGTGGTCGCTAAAATTAATGACAGTATAAAAGAAAGACGTGTAGAGAGGAGGAGGAGGAAATACGGATTTCGCGTTCACTAAAATTAACGATAAAATTCTAAAACAGAATAAGTATAAAAGGCCGTGTAATCTACATATCTTCATTAGTTAATACATTTGAAAGAGATTGTGAGCATACATTTGTTTCACTCCTCATCCCGTGGAATAGGAAGAAAAGTTAAAAATATTTAAAAGGTATGATGAGAGATTATTTCACTGACATCATAAAGTTCTGTCTTATATAGTATATATTTATATATCTAATATATATTGATTTATAAGTAACAAAATTCATTTCTTTTTTATTTTAGGTTGCATACAAATAAAGATAAGTGTAATCCTTTTCCCTATTCCTGTTGATATTATTATTATTCCTTTTTAATTACTTATATATTACATTTTTACTTACTCGTATATTCTTTTAAACGCTTATATATCCTTTCAAAATATTTATATACATATATATATATTCCATTTAAATAAGATTTATATATCCTATTATATATCATATTCATATACCGTTTACACATATTGCATTACGTATATATACATCTGAGGAAGAAAAATGGCAAAAGAGAGTACGCAAGATTTACTGAAGGAGATTACGGTCTTAATTAATGACATTGAAGAAGAAGAAGAAGAAGAGGTAGTGGTCGTAAATAACGAAACGCAAGTTCTTTTAAGTGAAATAAATGCCATAATCGGAATAGAAGAAGAAGAAGAAGAAGAAATGCAAGAAGAAGAAGAAGAAGAAGAAGACGCAAAAGAAGAAATAGAAATAGATCATCATGAAAAAATGCAAGAAGAAGAAGACGGAGAAGAACAAATGAAAATAGAAGAAAGAATAGAAGAAGCAGCATCAGCAACAGCATCAGCAACAGAAGAAGAAGAAGAAGAAAGAGAAAGAGAAACTAATGAAATTCAAATTCCAGTAGAAAAAGAAGAAGAATATGATGAAGAAGAACTATTACAAATATTGAACAGTGCTAGCAATAGAACGATAACAGAAGAAGCATCAGGCCGTATTAAAGAAATTATAAAGTGGTTACAAGAAGGAACAGAAGAAGACGTCGAAGAAAGGAGAAATGAAGAAGAAGAGCTGCTAAATTTCACGTTTTCCCAAATAATAGGAGAGGATTACAACAAGGAAGAGATGAAGATAGAAGAAGAAGATGATAAGTTTTACACGAATGAACTAGAAAATTGGATTAACAATTTGTTTCCCGATCCCAGAAAAGAAGAAGAAGAAGAAGAAGTAATATATCCCTCAATTATGGAAATATTAGCAGAGGCTAGTGCAGAACACGAAGAAATGGAAGTCGATTTAGACGACATAGAAAAAAGAATGGACGAATTGCTAGCCGTATTTCAAGCACAACGAAATTCAAATATACAAGTAGGATTCGGAAATAACAACCGTAATGATGGACACAATAGATTTCATATAATAGAAGAACGAAGAAGACAATACAGAAGATACAATATGGAGGGTAGAATGTTACGATTTCGTCTAGCCCCCGTGCGTGCAGATGAAAACCCTTTTACGGCAATTGAAGCAAGTCTACGGGCACTAATAGATTATTTACTACGTAATGTGGATCAGCATGATTACGTAGGAATAACAATCGCAAATGAGAGAGAAGGACACCGCCCTTTTTGGTTATCATTCAGAGAAGCAAGAAATCTCTCAGCAGAAGTTCTATGGACAAGCTATGAGAAAGTACTGCAAAGTAATGCGGCTTTTCTTATAAATGAAGATTGCATCGTGAATTTTCATCATGTACGTATGCCGAGAGGACAAGGTCGTTTGAAACAACATATTATGAATACCGAGGAATACGTAAAGGCAAAACGTGGTATTATCACAGTTAAGAATACAGGTACAAAATGTTTAGCACATGCAATCGTCGTTGCCATAGGACTGAAAAAATACAAGGGAAGAAATCAAACTCAATATAATAGATACGTTAAACATCAAAATAAATATTTAATTCAGCAAGAAGCTGAAGACCTGTGTGAAGCTGCCGGTGTAGATCTTAGTCATGGTGGTGGAATTCCTGAAATTCGTAAATTTCAGGAATATTTAAAGGATTATAAAATTACAGTGTATAGGGGCTTTTCAGGAAGTGATGTTATGTTTGAAGCACCACCAGGTGATAACGAGAGAACTGCTTTAAATTTACTGTTCATAGATAATCACTACAACGTCATTGAAAGCTTGACAGCATGTTTTAGCTGTAAGTTTTATTGCGAAAGCTGTCATAAGAAATATGAAAACAAACATGCACATTTGAAACATTGTACAGCTGTATGTTATCGTTGTCATCAGAAGCCACCATGTGACTTTAAAGAAACTCATATTACTTGCAATGATTGTAATCGAGAATTTTATGGACAGTCATGCTATGATTATCACAAGTTAGCGCCGTATCAAAATGGAAAGCCTTTATGTTCCATTGTGAAATGTTGTGCACAGTGTTTGAAAATTTATGTAGTAAAAGAGAAAGGTTCTCACGTATGTGGAGAAACTTATTGCAACATTTGCTATGCTATAGTACCACCCAATCATGAATGTTACATGAAAGTGAATGAAAGAAGAAAATCGAAAAAAGCCAATGAAAAAATCATCATGGAGAAGAAAGCTATGATTCTGTTTTACGATATTGAATGCACACAAGATACGAAAATAGAAGATGAGGACGCAAACATATATGAACACATACCTAATGTCTTGGTTAGTCAACATGTATGTTACCAGTGTTATGAAGATAACAACATCAAGAATGATTGTGTCATTTGTGGAAAGCGAGAAAATATTTTTGACGGAGAAAATGTAATAGAAGATTTTCTAAAACATCTTCAACAACGTCGACCAAACATTAAATCAGTAACCTGTGTTGCCCATAATTCAAAGGGATATGACGCACATTTCATCATTAAGACTATGGTTGAGAAGATGAATTGGACTCCAGAAGTAATCATGAATGGAGCAAAAATTCTCTCTCTTAAAATAGAAAACGTAACCTTCATCGATTCACTAAGCTTTCTTCCTATGCCCTTAAGTAAATTAAGTGGTGCATTTGGGCTTCAATCGTGCAAAGGATATTTCCCACACTTCTTTAACCGACGTGAGAACCAAACCTATGAAGGGCCGCTTCCAGACATTAAATATTATGGAGCAGATACTATGAAAGTAGACGAAAGACGCAAGTTTCTCGAATGGTATACCGAACATCAAAACGACACCTTTAAAATGAAAGAAGAACTCATCAAGTATTGTGTACAGGATGTCGAAGTATTACGTCAAGCCTGTATTTCCTTTATGAATACATTTGAATCTGAAACTAATGTTAATCCCCTACTTGAATGTATTACAATTGCCAGTGCATGTAATTTGGTATATCGTAGAAATTTCTTAAAGGAAAATACAATTGGTATCATACCAAAGAACGGATATCGATGGAGAGATGTACAATCAATTGAAGCAGTACAATGGATAGCTTGGGAAGAAAAAACCAGAAACATCCAAATTACGAATGCTGCACGTAGTAAGGAAAAACGAATAGCATCAATGAAAGTAGATGGTGTATGGACAGAACCCAATACAGGAAAAATTCACGTGTGGGAGTATGAGGGATGCTGGACGCATGGTTGTATCAAGTGTTACCCTAACGACAGAGATAAACACATCTATAACAATGCTACAGATACCATGGAATTTCGATATGAAGCAACAAAGAAGAAAATCCAAAAATTAAAAGATTTTGGCTGTGAAGTGCATGAAATATGGGGTTGTGAATTTAAAAAACAATTGGCAGGAAATGAAGAGATGAAGAAGTATGTTAGTAATCATCCGTATACAAAGAAATCACCATTAAATCCTCGTGACGCTTTTTATGGAGGACGTGTGAATGCCATACGTTTGTATCATAAAGCACAAGAATCTGAAGGAGAAACCATAAAATACAAAGATGTTATTTCACTTTATCCGTTTATCTCTAAGACTAAGAAGTTTCCAATTCGTCATCCTACTATCTACCTGCCTGGAGATTCAAATATTCCCACCATTGAAGAAGTAGAAGGATTAGTTAAGCTCAGTATTTTGCCTCCAAAACAACTGTTTCATCCTGTCCTCCCTTATAAATCAAATGATAGATTGATGTTTCCACTCTGCCGTACATGTTGTGATGAATTAAACCAAGCACCTTGTAATCACAACGACGAAGACCGAGTTCTACATGGAACATGGGTAGCAGATGAAGTAAGAAAGGCATTAGAAAAAGGATACAAAATAATAGATATTCATGAAATATGGGCATATGACGTTGTTCAATATGATGAAAAAACAAAAAGTGGTGGCTTATTTGCAGAATACATAAACACCTTCCTGAAAGCAAAAACAGAAGCTAGTGGATGGCCATCATGGTGTGAAACAGATGAATTAAAGAAGAAGTACATTCAGCAATTTTATGAAAAGGAAGGAATACGTCTAGATGAGAACAAAATTAAACATAATCCAGCACTTAGAAGTTTAGCTAAATTAATGCTAAATTCATTTTGGGGAAAATTTGGTCAACGTGAGAACATGGGTCATGTCAGCATTATTAATGAACCCAAGGATTTATATGAGAAATTATCATCTCATGATATAGATGTTCATCAAATATTTCCAGTAAATGATGACATGTTATATGTATATTGGCAATACACCGATGACGTTCCTGTTTCATTACCAACAGTAAATGTTGTCATAGCCGCATACACAACAGCACAAGCAAGATTAGAATTGTACAAATATTTAGATCAACTACAAGAAAGAGTATTATATTTTGATACTGATTCCGTCATTTATACGCAAAAACCTGGTGAAAGTACAATTCCAACTGGTGACTTTTTAGGCGATTTAACAAATGAAGTCCTCGAATATGGTAAAGAAGCCTATATTTCAGAATATGTATCGGCGGGCCCTAAGAATTACAGTTTACGTATTTTTGATCCCAGCACGAAGAAGGAGTTTCAAGTATGCAAGATACGGGGCTTTTCATTAAACTATGAATCTTCAAAACACCTAAATTTTGATGTAATGAAGAAAATGATAGTAGATAATGAAGAGGATGCAGAAGAAGAAGAAGAAGAAGAAGAAGAAGAAGAAGAATCTCGTCCCACGGAAGTCAAAATTACCAATGAGAAAAAAATTTGCCGCAGGAAAGACCATACTATCGTCAGCATGCCCGAAACAAAAATTTATAAGATAAATTATATTAAACGACGTAGAATACCAAATTCATATGATACTCTTCCATATGGCTACACTACTTCCAACAAAAGAAGAAGAGAAATGTAATAAGGCCCTTTATAAATATACGTATAAGGAAAGAATGATCATACTCTTTAACATGGACACGACGTGGAAACATCCCTTTTCATGTATTGTTGCCGGACCAAGTGGATGTGGAAAAACTTCCTTTGTAATACGATTCCTGTCCAATTTACCACGTATGGTTAATACATCGTTTCGTCATATTTATTGGTACTATGCAGAATGGCAAAATGCATACAGAGAAATTTCGACAAAAGTACAATTTATTGAAGGATTACCTCGAACAAAAGACTTTTTACCTGAAACTGGACCACATCTTATTATTATTGATGATCAAATGTGTGAAGTGAACCGCAATATAGTTGATTTCTTTACAAAGGGTTCTCATCATAGAAATCTTAGTGTACTATTTATTACACAAAACATATTTCATCAGGGAAAAGGAAGCAGAGATATGAGTTTGAATTGTTCTTATCTCGTATTATTTAAAAATCCAAGAGATAAATCACAAATTAAACATTTGAGTTATCAATTAACTCCTGAGAATCCAAAATTTCTTCAAGAAAGTTTCAACGACGCAACAAAGTTACCATATGGATATTTCTTTATTGATTTAAAACAGGATACGCCAGATGAACTTCGTTTTCAAACAAATATCTTTCCTGATGATATTTATCATTACGTTTATGTTCCATCGAAATAGAAGAAGAAGATGTGTTTATAATGTTTGTTTTAAACTGTGTTTCTTCATTCTGACAATATGTCTCCAAGAGTAAAACACGGAGATCTTCTTCGTACGCTGAGCAAAGCAAATCCTAAATTACGTAAAGCTATACTGGCAAATGCAGACTCTTCAGTGATTCGAAGTATTTGTGAATGTTGTTATAATGTATTAAAAGGGAATGTACCTCTTACAAAGACACAGAAAGCAAGATTAAAGCGATACAAGAGGACGCTTCGATATCTTGTGAAGAAAGGAAACTCCATCCAAAAGAAGAAGAAGCATTTATTAGTACAGCAGCAGGGTGGATTCCTACCGGCATTATTAGCTCCTATTTTAACTGGTGCATTATCAAGTTTACTATTCCGTTAGTACAATGGAACACGCAAAGAAGATGATTTTAGTTCCACCTGAAGTTCTGAATCGTATACAAACACCAGCATCATCATCATCATCAACCCTGGAGAAACGTGAATCTAATTTGGATCAAGAAATGCAAGAGATTTTACAGTTATCATCGCTTAGTGATGAAGAAAAGTGGAATCAGTATAACAATATTCTTCAAAAATATTTACTTTTAATACGAAAACAAGAAGAACCTGTGACACTTTCAATTACGTCAACTAAATCAGAGAAGCCTGAAGTAGAAGAAGAAATATTATTATCTATACCCAAAATGTTTCGTAAAAGAGCTGAATTACTACTACATAGAATGAAACATGATGATAATATCACGTGGGATAATAAAGGAACTGTTTACATCAGAGGTGATAAACTAGAAGGATCTCACATTGTAGATTTAATTTCTGATGTGTCGCGACCCCGGAAACACACAAATCCACCGGGATGGGAGAAATTTTGTAATTATTTATCTTCTAATAACACACCTCAAGAACTTATTGGAAATCCAAAACGTTTGTCATATATTTTACGACGAACTAAAGCATCACCAACAGCATCATCGTCAAGGGAAAAAGTACCTCTGAGATCGTTTCCAGAAGACGACGAAGAAGCAGAAGAAGAAGAAGAAGAAAAGGAAAAAGTAATATCTCCTATAAGGAAAAGGAAACGTGCCTGTAAACGCCCAGTATGGTCAAGGTGGAAACCGTAAACAAACAGTTAAGCAAGATTTACTACAACCCTTCACATCCTGCCTCGTTTTCAACTGTTAAAAAATTGTGGATAGCTACAAAGAAGAAAATTCCTATACATTGTATAAGAAGATGGTTACTGCAACAAACAACATATACGTTACACAAACCTGTACGTCGTCGTTTTAAAAGAGATTTCTATGTAGTGAATAACATTGATGATGAGTGGGAAAGTGATATTAATGATCTTCAATCTCTTCATAAATTTAATGATGGATATCGTTATATTCTGACAGTGATAGATGTGTTCAGTCGATATGCATGGGCTGTGCCATTAAAATCTAAAAGTACAAATGATGTCTTAAAAGCATTGCAAATTGTGTTCAAAGATAGAAAACCGATTACATTCCGAACAGATAAAGGAAGTGAGTTTACTAATAAAACAATACAGAAGTACTTAGTGCACAACAAAATAAAACATATTACAACTAAAAATCCTGATATAAAAGCTAGTATTGTAGAACGTTTTAACAGAACTCTAAAAGAAAAAATGTGGAAGTATTTTACAAAGTATCAAACGTATAATTATTTAAATGTATTACCTCTTCTTGTGAAATCATACAATGAAGGTTATCATTCAAGTATAAAGATGTCACCTGCAAATGTTTCTCAAAATAACCTATTACAAGTATGGCATAATCAATATGATAATAAAATAAAGAAGAAGAAGAAGAAGAATCCAAATTTCTCAAAGCATCTTAAGATTGGTGATACAGTACGAATTAGTAAAACTAAACGTACATTTGATAAAGGATATATGCAAAGTTGGACTTGGGAAATATTTAAAGTGAAGAAGATAATACCAAGAGATCCACCTGTTTATGAAATTGAAGATTTAAACAAGGAACCACTGGTTGGATTATTTTACAGAGAGGAATTACAACCTGTAACGTTATCAAAGACATTTTACATAGATAAAATCATACGTACAAGAAGAAAAGGCAGCAGAAAAGAATATCTTGTTCATTGGAAAGGATATCCTTCTTCTTTCGATTCCTGGATACCTGCATCATCCGTAAAGAAGATCGAGAAGTACAATGGAACCTGATGGAGATTTTTACGTTACGCTTCCCAGTAATAGTTCTATGGAATATTTTCCTGACAACACCTTAACATCATACACTACGAAACTTCATCAAAGAATGGAATTCCATGAAAAGTGGGAAGTGGCTATTGTTGAAATTCATTATCCTCATTCAATATTAAATATTAATGACGAAAATAATAAAATTTTTTACAAACCTGCAAAAAGTGATGAATGGAAATTTATAACTATTCCTGTACGTTATTACACTGACATATCAGAACTGATAAAGATAATAAATACGTACAACAGATTCACAAATTTACATATTTCTTATACTCGTGAGAGTAATACCTGTTTTATACGACGTCTTCATAAAGACATAGATGTAGACGTTGCATTATCACCAAGTGTTAGTGCGATGTTGGGGTTTGATCCAAGCGTTGATTTAAAGGATATGCAACAAGGCCAAAGCATTCCAAATTTACGTTTAGGACTTCCATCTACAATGTATGTGTATTGTGATATAATTCAATCTGTATTTGTTGGAGATACAGTAGCACCATTATTACGTATCATAAATATGAATCCTGTGAATCATACATTTGGAAGTAGTGTTATAGAAATTTTTAATCCTCCACATTATGTGCCTATAGAGAAGATGCATTTTGAACACATCAAAATAGATATAAGAGATAGTACAGGCTCTCCACTGGCATTCACTTTCGGAACTGTATGCGTTAAACTACATTTTCGACCAGTGCGTCAACATCGACAAATATGAATAATCCATATTTACAATATTATCAAAAACAAGCTCTTTCTGGAACTGGAAACGTTTATGTTGGCTCCCCTTATCAAGTTGGACATGGTATTGGAAGTTTCCTTGGAGGATTATTTCGTTCTGTCATGCCATTAGTAAAACAAGGAGCTAAAACAGTAGGAAAGGAATTATTAAAATCTGGAGCAAACGTTATTACTGATGTCATCATCGACAATCAACCTATTAACGAATCCTTTCATCAACGAATGGGTGAAGCGAGATCCGTCTTGCAAGACAAAGCAAAAAATAAACTGAAATCTATGCTAGGATCTGGATATCAACGAAGGAAAAGAAGAATTACACATCATTCCATCTTTAACCCTTCACCATTACACATCATCAAGCGCAAGAAGAAGAAGAAGGGCAAGAGGAAACGTACACAGAAAACAAAGAAAAATCAGTCTTATAAGAAGAGGAAGTTATCACACGATATCTTTGATTAAATCATTACCATTATGGCTTTCTTACATCATCAATCCTGCGAGTGTGTAAAAAGTGAACTAGATATTTTTTCTACAAAACCAACGCAAACCAGTATATTGGATAATCATGTTGTTACATACAAACCAATCAGTTCACTAGCTGATAATGCTCCTATAGAGTTTGTCATCCCAGGAACAAGTGATGAATACATAGATCTACCACATACTCTTCTTTACATCGAAGCTCAAATCGTTAAGCCTGATGGATCAGCATTTGGTGAAAGTGATAAAGCTGTGGCTCCTATTAATGACTTTTTAAATTCTATGTTCAGTGAAGTGGAAGTGTATTTAAATAACAAACTGATTTCATTTCCATCTCATAATCATCCATATCGATCATACATTGAAAAACTGTTAAATTATGATGATTCTGCTAAAAATACTCATCTTCAATGTGCATTCTGGTTTCAAGATACTGCTGGACATATGGATGCAACATCTAGTGGTAATAAAGGATTTCAACAACGTTATGAATTAACAAAAAAAAGTGCAAAATTCGACATGCTTGGACATCTTCATTGTGATATTTTTAATCAAGATAAATTTTTAATCCAAGGAGTAGAATTACGTCTCAAGTTAATTCCTGCAAAGCCAAACTTTTGTCTCATCGCTAGTGATGCGTCTGTTAAGGCTAAAGTGAACATTTTAGACGCTGCTTTACATATTAAAAAGATTAATGTTAGTCCTACAATAAAACTAGCACATAACAAGCTTCTACAATCAACAACAGCCAAATATCCTCTCACAAGAGTGCAAATGAAGTCATTCGTCATTCCAAAGGATCTTCAATCAAAAACAATTGATAATTTATTTATGGGAGTATTACCAACTCGAGTGATTGTGGCGTTTACACAAAATGATGCCTATACAGGAACAATAACTTCAAATCCATTTCATTTCAAACATTTTGACATCAATTTCTTCTCTCTATACATTGATGGAAAACCTGTACCTTCAAAACCATTACAACCAATTTTCGAAAACAACCTCTATGTTTCCTCATATCATACCTTATTCTGTGGATCAGGCATTCACTTTTCCAATCATGGCAACAATATTCCTCGCCTTGACTTTCCTCAAGGATACACTATCTTTGTTTTCGACATTACTCAAGATGGAGAAGCCAGCGCTGTGCAGCATTGGAATCTTATACGTCATGGCTGTGTTCGTCTGGAAGTTCATTTTACGAAGCCTCTACCAGCACCTATCTCCTGCATTGTGTATGGAGAATTCCAATCTCTCTTAGAAGTGGATCATCAGAGGAACATCATCATGGATTTTTAAAGGTACGTTATTTAAATATCATATCATATATGTACATGTCTGCATTTTTATACATGATGTCCTCTACACTAGATTTATTGAATGCTTTGCAAACAAATTCTTTATTTCACAATCATTTCGTTGGCGTATATGCAGCCAATGAATTACCAGCACATGTTCCACTACCTGCAGCTATCATCATAAATACAGATCCCTCGAACAAACTTGGCACACACTGGATTTCCGTATATATTCATACTGATGGCCGTGCCCACTACTTCGATACATTTGGATTTCCTCCATATGTAATGCAACATATTCAATTTCTACGTAGAAATTCCACTTCTTATACATTTAATAATAAACAAATTCAAAGTGTGAAATCATCCCTATGTGGACATTATTCATATCTTTTCCTATGCTTCAAAGCTAAAGGAAAGTCCTTAAATGAATTTCATTACACTTTCTCATCAGCTCCAGAAAAAAATGATCGTCGTTTGCTGTATTTACTTCTACAGGTAATCATGTCTTCATTCTTCTTCTTCGTTTGTTTTGATTACTTTCTTTTCATATTATTGCAGATAGCCATTTCTTCTTCTTCTTCTTCTTCTTTATTATAATGTGTTTGTATGTATTATTATATGTTCATGATTATAGATAAAATAAATTTTAAGTTTGTTTTTCAATTTTTTTCATTTCAGAGAGTAAAAGATCGTCATCGTGTGTATGGACATCATCTTCAATGTAAAGATTGACTTCTATCTACGTTTCATCATCAACATCAACAGCAGTAGTATCATCAGTGAACAGTATATGGCAGTTATGAAGTTATCAACACGTGAACAATGGAAACAAAATCTAACGTTCTTTTTAAAATGTACCATACTTACCGTCGTTTTAATTGTGTAAATAGTTTCATCAACAATAAACACTTTGTATTATTTTTTCTCTTTGAAAACAAATGTTTTATTTCTTATTTTCTCCGTTTCCTAATAAATAAATATGTTTTATGATCAGTTATGTAATTAAATACACATATCATAAAACATATTTTTAAGTCATTGAATTAAAGAATTTAAAAAAAAGATTCTAAAACTGATTTTTAATTCAATGATGTAATCATATAGCTACATAATAATAATAATGAATTCAAATACTTAATCAGTTATTCTTTCGTAAATTAAATCAAGTATGTGAATTCAATATTATTATTATTATGATAGGACTTTTGTTTTTTAAAATTTTAATATTAATTATTTTAGTTCCTTTTTTAAAAATTAAAAAAAAAGTCCTATCATACTTAAGACAATGTTGTATAATAATAATAATTTCAAATACTAATTTTTATTTTAACATTCATTTCAAGAATTTGAATTCATTATGATTATTATTATTATTATTATACGTATCACTTATAATATACGAGGAAAAAAATATGTTAGGATTTTTTTCTTATAAAAAACTTTAAAATCCTATCATATTGAGGTGTATGAAACGAACACAAAACACACACACAAATAAAACATTTCACTTTTCACTATATATATTTTTATTACATTTGATATTATGTTGTTTAGCATACATGAAAAAACAAATTAATTTCTCCTTCTTTATGAAGAGTCGTTCACTTCATTGATACCCTCCGAAGGCTGAGTTTCGGTTTCCCCCCACCATGGCTGTGTCGATACACTATCAAATAAATCAGCCATTATTGAGTCTATAAGTTTTTGTTTGCAAAATACTTTCATTTCCAATTTTAATCGTTCACCATCAATGTTCACATCACTGTTCTTATCAAGAGAGACACTTGGAAAACTAATGTTCATACCATTAATAATACTCTGTTCATCTACACAGGTATGGATTCCGGCAAGTCCTCTGCATGTAAGACACTGCAATTGTACATGATTACGAATAGTATCTGTACACAAGTCAAAATATTCACGTAGCACAACACTACAAACTTTACTGTTTTTCACAGCATGTTCAATACACGGTAATATTTCCAAGAAATAAAGCCAATCACTTGAAGATAAGTACACAGTGTTTCGAGGAGCATGAAGTGTTCCTTTCTTCTCTAACATCACTAATTTTTCACCCATTAGTTTTCGTACCACCAGTTCGTTTTTTCGACCAAGAGATTTTATAAATGTAATTTCCACTTGAGAATTTAAATAGTCCGTAACAAATGGGGTTAAATGTACAAGTTTCTCCCACTCTGCCAAATTTAACTCCACTCCAAACACAAGTCCTTTGCCAACACGAATCACTGGTTCAAATGTATCACTATCCAGTCCGATACAAATTAATTTGGTTTTCATTGAATTAAGTCCATATTCAACATTTAACAAGTACTCTTTCTTGGTATCCATAGTTGACGCACAAGCACTCAAAGACATGTTACTCCAGTCGCTGGTCAGCACAGAATAACGACACTATGCCTACAGATGACTGCGCATGCACGAAGAGGAGGGGCGAAGAGGAAAATTCATGTTTCATCTTGTTTGTACATGGTATCATACACTTACGATGAGTAAACCAGTTCAGTAAATTCAAGATCGTGCATGTTACGTCCAGATACATTAATCTTCATTCCTTTATATATTAAACAGACATTCCCACTTTGTAAATACGTTAATAATGCACCATTATCTGCTTCCAATTTTTCAGTACAACGTCCAGGTAAAATCACTTTTTCACCTCCTTCAAATGTCACACAGGCCTTCCTACCATATACCGTTGTAATTATCTCACAGTTTACAATACGAAATGGTACTCCAATCTCCAAATCTCGCATTTTTGTAAAGGGTACCATTGATGGCTTATTAAGCTTATCTAATAAACTCATTGACGATGACATCTTTAAATTTTTGACGTTTCTTCCTTTGCAACAGCTGCTAACAGAATGATCTACACAAGCACATACGTTCCGCTTACGCTCTTCGCAGGAGGGGTGAGGGGTTTGGGGATTCAAATTATTAACCAATAAACGACAAGAACACGAAAATTCATGTTTTATCTTGTTTTCTACATCTGGTAGGCGGCCAAGACTATGAGCATAGCAACAGCAAAACAACATTTTTCCACGGGCTTCTGTGATAACCGTAAAAGGATATGTACATAGCAACTAAAGAGGAGTAGGGGGTAACGGGGGTTCAAATAAACCAAAATTTTTCCACGCGCTTCTGTACTACACATAAAAGGCTATGAACATAGCAACCAAAGGCTTGTCGAAACTTGACTCCGACATATTCGGCTTTCCAGGAGGAGCAGGGGTGGCGGGGGGTCAAATAACTAAACAATATAAGATGAGGAGACGAAAAAAGACATGTTTTATCTTGTTTTTTACATCTGGTAGGCGTCCAAGAGTATACTTCCTTATTCTAGCATAGCAACAACGTCCTGGGAACGTTCCCGTGGGAAAATTTTTGAAAATTTTCCCACGCCCGACCCAAGTGTATTATTCACTACTATTGCTTAGCGACAGGCAAAACTTTACCACCCCTTCTTGTCATATTTTGGGTTCAGTGAAGATCAAGGTCAGAGCTCAATTTACTGCGCAATGCCTGCAATCCTCTGTAGTGAAAGTGGAGCCGCTAAGCAACACAAACTGTAAATACTGTAGTTATTGCGTTCTTTGTAACATTTTTTACGGGCACACTTCATCAACGTTTGGCTTTATTCCAATTATCGTTTAACGAAAGTCAATAATTATTAAATAATTGCAATTAATCGGCCCCATCCCGGCCCGACCTGAAGAGAAATCAGTGTCGGCCCGCCCAAGCCCGGCCCGTGCAGGTCTCTAGTCCCTGTTTCTTTCGTTTTCGTTACTTAGCGTATTTATCCTGTTTCCCCCGTAGTTTTTCTGTTCTTTCTGGTAGTAAGAAATAATTACTTGATTTTTTTATCCGTGGCTCAGTGGTAAAGCGTTCGCGTATGGTGTACTGAAAAAATGGGATGGGTTCTGATTATTATTGTCATTATTAAGTATTCTGCCTGTTGGCATGTTCTGGGAATATAGAGTTTTTTTTTTTTTTTTTTTTTTGACCTGGAAATGTTTCTTCTATGTTTCTCGATCTTCGGCTTCTTCTTCTAACTCCCAATATTTTCCTATTTTTTCAAATAATCGATCAGTTGTGTTCTTATTCTTCCAACCCATCGCTTTCTATCCATCTTTCCCTCTATGGCGGTATGAAGAAGACAATTTCTCTGCAAGATGTGTCCATTTCTACGAAAGATGGTGGGCTAGAAAAGAGTCCTCTTCTCTTCTATCCGTTTCAAAACATCTTCATTTGTTATTCTTTCTGTTCATTTTATCTTCTCCATCTTCCTCCAACACCACATTTCGAAGCTGTCTAAATATTTCTTCTCTGACTTCCCTAGTGTCCAAGTCTCTGAATCTTACAGTGCAATACTCTATATATAGCACTGCAGGGGCGGATCCAGGAGGGGCGATCGGGGCGATCGCCACCCCTCCAGAAGAGGGGACTTCCTTATTTTATATATATATATATATATATATATATATATATATATATATATATATATATATATATATATATATATATATATATATATAAAACCCATCCCAGAGTTTGTAGCACTTAAAAGTAGCTCTAAGTAGCAGTATTATAACCAACCCCTCCAGAAGTCCGTCCAATCCGCCCCTGTAGCACTGGATCAAGTTGAGGGACGAAGGAGGGTTTTGGTTACAATAAAAAAAATATATAGTTGAAAGTTGGATTGCAATGAGGACACGATTAAAGTTATGCAAATCATGTTTTATTGTTGTAAGTGTTATATTGAGTTTTGCATTGTAACTGTAACTAAAACGATTGTTGTGGAAAAACATATTGTTAAACGTTTTATGACTTAAGAAAAACAATAAACAATAATTATTACTCCTGTTTACAACGTAATTGTATTGTAAAATGAATCTCATGGTGCCTCAGCGGTAGAGCGGTTACCTCCGGTGCGTCGGGCCCTTGGTTCGATCTCCGGCCAAGTAAGTTCGTGGTGGACAACATCGTGTCCGTGGGTTTTCTCGGAGTTCTCCCGTTTCTTCTCGCATTCTCATTCCACCAATTCTTCCATCATCGTTCACTTGCCTTAATCACAATTTTCCTTAGTCTAAAGCAGTGGTATTCAACCGGGGGTACGCGTACCCCTGGAGATACGTAATACTAAAACAAGCATATTTCCAATATTTATTGAATAATTATAGCTGAAGAAAATTGTAAAAATTCCCATGTTAATTTTTTCGGATGTGCACTTTAGCCCCCTGTAAATAGTCTTTTAGTTGACATACTGCTTGTCCTTTTAGTGGGTCTCTATTTGCCCCCCTTTTTAATCAACATAACATGTGTATTAAGTTTAATAAGTTCATTTCGATTTTATTTCTTTTAAACAGCTTTAGGGGGTACACAATTGGATGACGAACTGTGTCTAGGAGTATGCGAGAAAAAAAAAAAAGAAATGAAATGAAATGAAATCTTTGAGTTTTACGTCCCACGATTATGCCAGTTAGGCTAAAGGAGACGGTGATGATGAGTAATGAATGAAATGGTGGAATGAATAAAGTGGGAGGAAACGGGAGAACCCCGAGAAAACCCATGCACACGGTGTTTGTCCATCACAAAGTTAACTTGGCAGGGGCTGGAATCAAGCCCGGGACCCCAAGCACCAGAGGTGAACGCTCTACCACTGAGCCACCGCGGCCCCCGCGAAAAAAGGTTGAATAGCACTGGTCTAATGGACAAAATCGTGGGACGATAAACTGAAAGATTTGATTTGATTTGATTTTGTCCAATGAATCCTAAGTACGATACGGCACTTGTGCATGCATACTATTGGTGGAATGTCAAGAAGTTGGCGCCAAATGCCATAATACACATTGTAAAATCCATATATGTTAAAACAACTGCTTACTGGATAAGTTTAGTGCAAAGTTTATTGATATACTTAAAAGTGTTATATTTTATCTTTAAAACAATATAGATTTTTTTCTAAAATATTGTGTTATTGTGCTACCAAAATGTCTTGAGCCTTGGCAAAAATGCGAACTAAAGCTCACACCCTCACACACCCACGCGTTGAGCCAATAAGGGTTCAGTTGTTGCTAAGCAAGAGAAAGCGAGTGGAATTTCTTCAGCCGATAGCAGAGCTTGCAACGAAAGACTAGGGATCGAGTCAATGTGGTATATTTATATTAAGACTTGTCTCTGTAATGATGCTTTGAACTTGCTAAAAATTCTCGGAGCTTGGTCTTAATACCAGGGGGTAAAAGTGAGGGGAAACGCGAGCGGACGTTGTTCCCCTACTTCAAAAATGTCTATGACATACCCCACTTTCTAAAATAATACAATAGGCAAATACAGGCACAGTGGACGGCAAAACGTCAAATGTCCCCCAACCTTTTCAGTTCCACTTTTACCCTCGCAATATTACTCACGTTTCTTTCTTGTAGTGGTCAATAAGTACTGTATTGTACAATTAAATATGATAGCGACATACAGTTGCAAGTACAATACAATTTTTTTTTTCAGATTACCACATATTTTGATAGCAACAACATATATCGTTCACCCAACCATACTAAACAACAATATAATATAATTTCCACAACTATAAGCAATTTTGTCCCTATTTTAAAAATATTTTATGGTTCTCTGAATTATGTTATGACATAACCAATTATGTATATTACTTTTTAAATTAGGGATGGTCTTTTTCGAAAAATCTGTTTTTCGATTTTCGGAAATTTCATTTTTCGTTTTTTCGTTTTTTCGTTTTGCGCTGGTTCGAAAAATTTTTCGTTTTTTCGAAAACTTTTGTTTTTCGTTTCTTCGTAAAATTTTTTGTTTTCCGTTTTTCAAAAAAAAAATCGTTTTCGTTTTCGAAAAATTCATTTTTCGATAAAGTATTTTTCGAAAAATTGTGGCCATCCCTAATTTAAATGTGTATGAGGTTTATGATTCGAACCCAGATCACGCCAAGTGGGGTTTGTAGTGGACAAACACCTTGTGCATAGGTTTTTCCATTGCTTTTCACTTTCTTTATTCCACGATTTCACACATTTTCATCATCACCATCTTCACCAACACGGCATAACCGTGAGACGTAAAATAAAGATTTTACTTCATTTTCTGATTCATTCTCTAATTCACTCTAATATACAAGTAGTTGGCGTTACTGGTATGTTTCTTCCATTTAGGGGAAAGCAGACAATAATATAATTTGTTCAACTCAAATTCAATTCGTGCGTCACATCTTCGGACATTTTTCGTTAAAGGCTCAGTGATAGAGCGTTCACCTCTGGTGCGTAAGGTCAATGATTCGATCCCAGCTCTCCTCAAATGAGCTTTGTGATGGACAAACGCTGTGTGCGTGGGTTTTCTCGGTGTTTTCCGTTTCTTTCCAGTTTCTTCATTCCCCATTATCATCCATCTCATCATCACCATCCTTTAGCCTCGGTGCATAATCGTCGGATGCTTAATAGCTAAAGCTACTGCATAATTTATTCATTATTGTTTTTCTCTTCTTAACTATTCAGACCGTATACTCTACCAACAATGTCAGTGTTAAATTCACAATTCGCAATTCGTTTATTTATTTTGGTTGTCATTTTTATTGCTTATTCAAACAATTTACTATTTTTTAGTGGTCATTTATTTCCTATTTTGATTTCTTTCGGTGGTTAATTGCTCTTAATATTATTTATTTTAATTTGTTAATATTTATTTTAATAAATAATAATGTATTATTTATTATTACTCAATATATTAGTGGATACTTTCGAATATCTAGGATCAATATTAACAGAGGAAAACCAGATTCATGAAGAAATTAAATGTCAACTAAAAACAGAGAATTTGTATTATTATTCAGCTCAAAATCTCTTGTCATCGCGAATTCTGTCGAAGAATTTGAAGCTTATAATATATAAAACGATAATCATGCCCATAGGCGCCGAGTTTGGGGGGGGGGGCAGGACACATTCCCTCCAATATTTAAAGGTGGGTTCCTCGTCCCCATTTGAGAAAGAATTAACAAAGAGTAGCAAAAAATGTTGTCGTAAATTTCGTCGTGCCTTAAATTCAATATTACGAACAGCCTTCTTATTCGATAGAAAGCGCCGTTTTCAAATCGGTGTTTAATAGAGCACTGAAGCTTGAACCAACACTATGGCAACACTGATATGACAAGTGAAGATCAATGTGCTGCAGCGAAGTTTCCAGAATTTGAATTTGTTTCAATGACTTTAGACAAATTTGACTTAGGTCGTGAATTTCGCAGCGGAGCGGATGCAGCGGACCGAGATTTGGAGGGAAAGGGGTCTTCATCCAGCAGTTGATAGAAAACGGCTGAATAATTATGTATTTATTCATTGTTTTGGGCCCCCCAATATTTTCTTCAAGTCGGCGTCTATGATCATGCCTGTTGTTCTGTATGGTTGAGAAACAAGGTCAGTTACTCGGAAGGAAGAACATTATTTGAGAACAAGATCGTGAGTCGAATATTCGGACCCAAGAGGAAAGGGAATGGGGAATGGCGGAAACTTCATAATAAAGAACTACATAATTTATGTCGTTCACCAAACATTGTTAGGGTCATCAGGTCTAGGATTCTTAAGTGGGCAGGTCATGTAGCCAGGATCGAAGAAAGTAGGAATAACTAAAAAAATGGAAGTTCAATGGGAAAACGACTATTAGGAAGACCTAAGCGCAGATGGGTGGACAATATTAAGATGGATCTCGCAGAGATTGGAATACAAAGTAGAAACTGGGTCCAGTTGGCTAAGGATGGAAGACAGTGGAGAGATTTTGTGAACGCGGCATTGAACTTTCGGGTTCCATAGGCCATAGAGTTAGTAAGTTATATATTTAACTAACAAATGCTTCCTTTCGGAGTTATAGGCTGCCGAAAACATGAAAAAATGAACTTTAAAGATCCATAGCTCCCAAACTATGGGATCTACTGTAGTAGGATCAAAACTTCACTTAGGAACTAATATGTGCACTATTCAAAAATACATGTTTCAAAATCCTACGGTACTCACGCTACAATTTTTATACAGGTAGTTTGGCTACGGGCATATTATTTGAAGTACTCACCAATTACCTCTATAAAAATGGTTGTGGAAGTACCGCAGGATTCTGCAACTTGCATATTTTGATAGGGCACAGACTAGTTCTTAAATGAAGTCTTGATCCGACTACGGTACGTACCATACTATTGGAGCTATGGACCTTTAAAGTTCATTTTTTTTTCATGTTTTCGGCAGCCTATAACTCCGAAAGGAAGCACTTGTGCACCCAGGTGACTCTACAATTTTTGTCATCTTGGTGTCAGGAATCATCTCTCAAACGTTGTCGGTGTTGTTTTGAAACACATTGTATAAAGCTAAAGCTAGTATTTGTCAAGAAGTTCTTCATGCGTGTTTAGTGTTAGTTCAAACCCTTATGCTAATTCCGAATATTTAACAATCGCCGCTCCGCTACGTTTGGTGTCTGTCTACCAATGGTCTTTCTTTGAAAATTGAAAATGATGATGCTGAACATAATCGTGCCTTGCTATTTATTATTAAGACAAGGGTCGATTACATGTATATAAGATTGTAATTATTGATTTAACCCTTTCACGACGTACTCGCACGATTGTGAGGATACCACCTACAATCACTAATAATTATATATTTTGTGTTGGATTTTATTTCTTCAGCCGGGGACAGCTCGCTACAATTTTGTGGGTTACATGAGTCGTACAGATGCGTCAATCCCATACGATAGTGCGTATTTCTTTTGTTTGTGGTTGAAGTTTGGTGGGGATTTATAAAGTTGTTAACGGAAAGGGATAAAATCTGTAAGCTCTTACTCCATATCGAGTACCATACAATTTTTTATCTAAGCACCTCATCAGTATCTGAACTATAGACTGTTGTTACCGTTTTCCGTTAGGACACTGCAATATTTAAGGAGAGTAAATATGGAAGGACAGTACTACAGGGATGCTATCTCTCGCTAACATTTTTAAATATCTATCTAGAAGAGGCGGCGAAAAGGGGCCTACATAATGAAGCTGGCATTTCGGTAGGAAGTAGAACGATTAGATATATACATGATTTCCAAATGATATGGAACTTGTGGTGGAATCTAAAAAGAAGATCAATAAGATGTTAGAAAACTTGGGGAAGGGTTGTGAAGAGCATGGGATGAAAATAAATGTTAGGAAGATAAAAGCCATTTTGGTTGGAAAGAAGCAGTCGGGGTCAAATATAGAAATAGAAGGGAGAAAATAGAACAGGTGGTTAATTTTCGATACTCGATAGTATTATTATTGATGACATAAAGTGCGAATGCGAAATAAAAGCAAGAATAGGAATGGCAAAAGAAGCCTTTAAGATTAAGAAAACTCTGTTTTGTGGGACTTTGAATAAGGAGTTAAGAAAAAGACTCATAAAATGCTTCGTGTGAAGTATTGTACTGTGTGGGCCAGAAACAAGAATATTACGCAAAAATGATGAAAACAACTGGAATTTTTCGAAATGTGGATGTGATGACGAATGGAGAAAATTTGTTTGGTCAAGCGGAAAAGGGAAATGAAAGGCCGTTACAAATGGTGGAGAGAAAAGAACCGTTTTAGATATTATAAAGGTAACTAAGAAAGTTCTGTTGCTTTTTCACCCACCACCTTCGAACATCAATATGTCACCTAAGACGTACCTGGAAGATTAAACTTAGTCCCCATCAACATCGACGACCTTCTGCCAACGTTCTGAAAGACCATAGATTCTATTACGGTAGAATTTGATGGGTCATGAAGCGAAGAAGGTATCAAGTGCATTTTGCACCTCTACTAGGGATTTGAACTGGCGTCCTCTAAGGTAGTTGTCCAAGGAATGGAACAGGTGATAATCGGACGGTGCAATATCCGGGGAGTATGACGGATGCAATAGTGTTTCCCATCCAAAGCGTAGAATGGTGTCCCGGGTCATCCTAGCTACTTGGGGCTTAGCGTTGTCCTGTAACATGAGGACCCTTTGCGATTGAAAAGTGCTGGCTCCAGAGTTTTGAGTTTTTCTTGAACACGGCTCAACCGCTAAGAGTACACAGTTGAATTGATGCTTTAACCAACTGGTAGGATTTCCCGATGCACGATGCCGCGAGTAGTCCACCAAACACACGGTAGGACTTTCTGATGCAGTGATGGTTTCGGTTGTTTTGGAACCATCTCATGGGATTCTAACCAATGATGACGGCGCCTTGGAGCTTTCTACAGGACCTACTTCTCATTACATGTCAACACCTTGTCCAGAAATGGCTCGTTCCTCAGAGGAGATAGCAAAGAAACACAGGTGTCTGCTCGCGTTGCCTTCTCGCCAGGAGTCAAATCATGTGGGACCCATAGAATGAAGTTGTAGTGCTTCCCAAGTTGATGGAGGTAACAACGGGAGGGCCAATTGAACACAGACCCCCACAAAAAGCGGCAGAGCTTTCTTGGTTACTTTATAATAAGAAGAGAAAGAGGAACTGATTTTGACATTGACTAAGAAGGAACTGTGTCATGACAGACATACTAGAGTATATAATGGCAGGAAAGAGAGGGAAAGGGAGGCTACAATTGATGGACGATATTAAAACAGAAAAATCGTACGGAAGATTAGCGGAAGACAGTAGAGCATGGAAGCTTTTCAGTTGGGGCAAGTAACTTGCCAATAATGACAGAATGATGAATATTTGACAAACTTTACCGCTAACCCACATTAAGTATATAGTACCATTAAGAGGCTATAACCATACTTTTATTTGAGGATTTGTCTGCAAGTACGGTAAGTTGGATAAACTTTGAAAAAATTAAAATGTAAACAATTAGAACTTTTAGTCAATCATGATTATAACCTTTATGGTACATTGATCCGAAGGCTTTGAAGATAATTTGTCCTTAATACAAGAACGTCTCAATCTGTGTCTACCACTTCACGCTAATTACTAATAGTTCACACTCGTTCTAATGTATGTATCTACCCATATTATCTGCTGCCAACATATGGTACTAGCATGGCAATAATTTGCAGGTTTAATTGCAACTGAAAAACTGTCTTGTATCAATTTTTAAAACCGGGCGATTTTAACCTAAAATGTACAGAGAGCTGAAGACTTTGGGAGGAGGAACAATTAATAAATTTTATAGGGAAGTCTCTATCTTTGGAACTAGGCCTAGTAGTAGACTAATAAGGGTTTTAGCGTAATTGGGAAGTAACTGGTTTGTGACTGATTAATTAATTGAATGATTTGTATTTTTAGGTCATTTGCCAATAGCGGTGCTTATATAGGCTGTTATTCAGATCTGATAATAAATGAACATCTCTGGTGATTACCGGCAGTCATGCGCGCCGACTATGTGAGTGCTCAGGGGGTCCAGCATCCACGCAAGTAATATGGGTGCGGCGCATTCACAAGATCTTTTTAGTTTGATAGAAACAAAATAAAATACATATTTCACACTTGCTATTATCAAAAAATAATAAGCTATTAAAATATTGAATTGGGGAAGTTAAAATTCTAACTTTTAAAACATAATTGTTTGTTTCAAATGTGTTTGTCCAAAGACAACCAAGCAATACACTTCCCCCTTTCTTCTTGTCTGCCTCTGGCCTAGTCAAAGGTAGTTCTCACAATAAAAAATGAAACTATATTGCGAATAGAATCGAGCACAGTCCTTCATGACAATGTTCGTAAAATATTGTAATTAAGAGGAAATCAATCAAACAATATCGAGACTCCTCTAAAAACATATAACGCGATCCGCCACTGATACGCACCCACATAAATTTTCGAAAGTCGACGCCGTTCCCGGCAATATTGTCAGAAGGAAGAAAAATTAGAAATTTCGCTGTCTCACTGTTTGGTCATTTATTCTCTTTAATATATATATATATATATATATATAATATATATATATATATATATATATATATATATATATATATATATATATATATATATATATATATATATTAAATACAGAACAATCAAAAGAATTCTATTTTTAAAGGAATAGAACACGTATCTGGGGCTAAGGTATTTACTCAATCTCCAATATGAAAATGAAGCAGGCAGAAAAGTTTGGAGGTTTAAGGAGATTCTTTCTAAGCCCCCCTTAGACCCCCTGCCACCAAAAATGGTTATGACATTATTCGAGAGTAACAAGATCATCATAATGAATAAGAAGAAATATTGGTATAAACGCTAACCGAAAACAAAAGTCATAGTTATGGTATTCATCATTACGGAAATATTTCACCTCATACAAGAATGGTCTGGAGAATTTCAATAACGTCTCATATCGCTAGAAACAAAGAACGAAACACCTTGGTACAAGAAAGGACTGTCACTTGTTGAAACCAGTTTTATCTTAACAATCTCAAATAGATAAGGCATAAGTATGTATGTCGAATAACGTTATTTTTATTGGTGGCGTAACTATAGTATCAAAATGCAGTGTTCCGGCGAATAACGTTATTCAGAGCATATTGTTTTAAAAGTTACGCTAACTAATAACGTTATTTGGTCTGCCCAGGAATTGGTTACAAAGTAGGAATGAAAACAGACAAAGAATTATAAATATTCCACAATTAGTTATCTAACCTTGCATCTGTAGTGCGTTTGATGCTATCCCACCGAAAATAGAACTCAGGACCTAGTGCACCAAGACACGCGTACCAGCCACTAGGCCATGAAAGAGGCCTAACTAGTTTGTAAATCCTCATGTGCGGATTACATTTGGTTATGAGTGGGTAGGAATTTTTTTTTTTTACTAGCAACTTCAAATATGCACATTCTTATCTTTCAATAAAATTTCAATTTAGTCTCTCTATATTCAATGTATTTATTTTAATCTATTGGTATTTTTCTTTAATTAATTTATTTAGCTGAAAACTATTTTTCCTTGTTCTTCTGTAAATTTATTTTATTCCTTTGCAGCATTTCTCTTTTCTCTTTCCCCTTGAATTTATTGTTTATTGTCTATCTTCTGTCTCTCTCTGAGTTACACACCTACATATTGCCTAAAATAAAATTGCACAGCAGTACAGCCCACGCAGATCTATAGCTGCTCAGAGGAGCACCAATAACTACGTATATGATGTGTTATCAGTGAATCGGCTTGCAAGAAGCACATGCTAACTGTTGAGATACTCCAACTTTCCTTCTCCCCAACATCGTGTCACTTTCAAGTTCCTGTAATAATGTTTATTGACTCTGATATATATTAGAAATGTTTCTCTTCTGTATCCTTGGCTTCCAAAAATACAGTGATACCTTGGCTTAGGGAACTAAATTCCATAATATCTAAAGGTTCTCATATTCAGAATCAAATTTTCTTATATAAAATAATTAAGATCCTATTAATTCGTTCCACTCTGAAAATCTATATATATAAATTAACTAACAAGTTTTTTTTTTAAGAAGAAATTAAATTTTGCTTCCAAATAACAAAGATAAATACAGTACAGGAGAGTCATTTTGGGGAGGGGAAGGGGACAATTGTCTCAATTGAGTGTGGGTGGGCGTGGTGGCTCAGTGGTAGAGCGTTCACCTCTGGTGCTTGGGGTCCCGGGTTCGATCCCAGCCCCCACCAAGTGAACTTTGTGGTGGACAAATACCGTGCTCGTGGGTTTTCTCGGGGTTCTCCCGTTTCCTCCCACTTTCTTCATTCCACCATTTCACTCATCTCTCATCATCACCGTCTCCTTTAGCCTAACCGGCATAACCGTGGCCCGTAAAACTTAAAGATTTCATTTCATTTTCAATTGAGTGTGAACTGTATATATATTTTAATCCATAGTATAATATTATACTAATGAAGAACATGGTACTCTATGTATTTCGGTGTTTTGCCCCCTTCAAACAAAACCTGAAATTATGGTAGTGATATAGTACAATAATATAAAACACAAATCAATTTCATAAAAAGGTAAAAAAATACGATAATCTATATATATATGAAAATGAAAGTCACTATGTTTGTGACTTCGTACCTCCTGAATCACGAGTCCAATCTCGCTCAAATTTGCCACATAGATGAGATTCTCGTGGATGTTTTTTATCATTTCACTTTGATGGTGCAACTAAGGGGAGGAGGAGGAGAGAAGTACCTACAAATGATCAAAAATGACGATATTAGTGTCGAATCCGTAGTTTTCGAAGTCGCTGAGATGAATAGTGACAATTCCGAAGCCGTTTAAATCCAAAATGAGCCCTTTATGTCGAAAATGAAACGTATTCTCACCGTGCGAAGAACGGATATTCTGTTAGTAATATATACAGGGTTTTTATAAAGTATGGACGGATTTAATTCGCTTATAATTAACATAAAAATGCTCATATTGAAATCAAATAAAGTGCAAACGGTAGCGGAAGGATTAAATGTTTACCTGTAATCTGCACCAGCTCAGTTCATTCACCGTTGTCTGTGGAATTCCGAGTTCCATGGACCGTCTAGGAATCGACTTCTGTGGGCTGTTGATGATGCTTTCCCTTACCCTGCTCACTGTTGCAGGCGATGTTGGCGGCCTCCCACTTCGAGGACGGTCCAGGACGCTTCCTGTCTCCAAGAACTTAGCATGCCACTTTCGGATTGCACTCTCAGTCGGTGCAGGCTTTTTGAACTCTTTGGTGAACTTTCGACACACCAGAATTGGTGATTTTAGCTCTGCGTACCACAGAACACATTGCGCTTTCTCTTTCACCGACGCCATCTTTGATACGGTAAAAAAAATAGTCTTCTCAGAGGAGTTTTTCATTTATTTATTTCTTTAAAAGACACACACACCAATACAGCTTACAACTTACTTTTAACAGTCAACATTGAAACAACAATGGATGGAATTTGGTAAGAAACTGACCCTTGCCCTCCCTCTCCCTCTATCAACGTGTTCAGAGTTGCCACTTATCTAACAGTGTTGCCAACTAAAACTTTAATCCTTCCGCTACCGTTTGCTCTTTATTTGATTTCATTATGAGCATTTTTATGAAAATTATAAGCAAATTAAATCCGTCCACACTTTATGAAAACCCTGTATATTTACTTAAAACAAGTGAGTTTTCGTTTCACGCTGTGGAACATTGGTATATTTCCGAACTATTTGAATTCAGTACTAAACCAGGAAGCAAAAGATTCATGACAACTGGTTGTAATAGAAGAATAAAGCCAGAGATGAAAGCTTATCTTTGGACACTGAATGTATATCAAGCGCACACCCAGAAATTATTATTAGGAGTGGTCCAATGTTCCGTCTATGTAGTATTGAACGGGTATTATTCTGTACCCGAAAAGACAATAAGTAATTGTAAACTACGTCTTATATTTTCAGAAAATATATTGATGGAATTAGATTGTTTTTAATAAGAGAAAGAGTACAGATGAAGTGTAAGAGCAAATTTTCATGCTACATCAATCTTTTCCCTGTTAAACAAGTATAGTTTCCTTCAGAAAGTATACAAATATGCATTGAGTTACGACGTTTTGATGGGTTCTGCACCCGGTTAACCCCATTCCACCGTGGTTGTGCCCCTGGTGTATATATACTGTAACTACATACAGTTTTTGTTGAACATTTTCGCTCTCATAACACTCGAACTAGTCGCTTCGTATGACAATTTACCCGTGCAACTATTTCTCTTCGTTTTTAAAACGGCATTTGGTACCTTCCCTGATTGCTTCAAACTACTGAGTGAATATATATAGAAATGACTTTACCTGCAATCAAACACATGACTATGCACATTATAGGCAAAGGAATGAATCATTAAGTTTCACATGAATCATTAAGTGACACTTGTTTTATTAATTCATTACTTAGTATATTCCTTAGACGCCACAATAGTAATACATCATTTCAAAAATATTTCAGTTTAACATCCTATCGATTATGCCCTTTTAGGTTAAGGAAGACGATGATTAAAAGAATGATGGCAACTGAATGATGATGAAAGAATTGGTAGAATGAGAAAGTGGAAGAAAACGTTAGTACCCCGAGAAAACCCCTAGACACGATGTTGTCCACCACGAACTTACTTGGACGCGGATCGAACCAGAGACCCAACGCACCAAAAGTAAGCGCTTTACTACTGTGCCACCGAGCTCTCCAACACAATAGTTATAGTGTAGGGACAATAGTGTTAATAATTCCTAATAATAAACAAATATGATGGTAAGTTTCACTCCTTGCGCTATCACTTGCCTGCTTGACGCTAATAGATATCGCTAGCCGTCATATCGAGTGTTAAACTGCAGAGTATTTGCCGTTTTATAACTATTATGGCGATTTAATTACAAGTTGAAAACTGTATAGTTTCAACTTAATTATTAAAAAGTAAAGTTTTAAATTAAGCGTGATTTTTAACCTATAGTTTACAGCGAGCCGAAGCTTCGGGCGGAACAACCAGTCAAAATAAATAGTTTGAATTAGTCTTCAAGGTTTTATTTTTAGAGTCCATAATATAAAACTCTGTAGAATTTATCACCGAAAGCTTGAGATGGGAGATCGCTTTAAAACGTTTCTTTTGGGACCAATTTACAAAGTTGGAAATTTAGCAGATCGTGTACAACAGTCGTAATTTATATTGCTCTTAGGATGTGGTAGGGACGGGTAAGAAAGGGCCATAAGATAGAAGTAATGTTAGCGAAGATTTTTTTTACATATAAAACATACGTATATACCGAACAGAAAACATTGTTATCCTCGAGACTGTCAGAAAATGCTTAACCCTTGGCCATGATCCAGATGAGAAAAGGCCAAATGTCGCTACTCTAGAACTGTGGTCCACAACTACTAAGGCATTATTCATCACGATGAATTTCTTAATTTCTTCCAGGAATAAACACAGTCGCTGCAGCAAATAAAATGCGATATCTACATATACATCTAGGCTGTCTGAGATCTCTCATCATTTACGCATCTGACTTGGTATCTTAATTACATTATCGAATGTAATTTGAATGTATTTATCTACTACTACGACATTTCACTAGTAGCGGAAATTTACAATGCTGACTTAAAATTATTTCAAATTTTGGACTTTACATTTTTCACACACATTATAATTATCTAACTATTTAATTTCAATGTTCAGTAACAGTAAGGATACCCATTAATATACGTTATTTACTGAGTAACCAAATCCTTTGTATCCAGAAATAAGTAAAATCAATCCTTTGTTGAAGTTCCTTTTGTTCAGTACAGAACTCACACAATAAAGCCAATTCAGCAAAGTTTCTGAGGGAATTAGGCTCTAGTAAGTTCAACCATAACTACACCATTACCTGTAACTTTTATTAAATCTAACAGAGCCTCAATGCAAGAGAACTCTAACGTTGTTACCAACAATGAGAGTATTGAGAACAATTTGTATACACAGGGTGTTGCATAAAAAGTAACTGAAATTATCCGGGACAAACAGAAAGCTTCTTCTAGCTTTTTGAAAGTCCATATACGAACACATGCTTCACGTGACACATCATTGTTCACTACGTACTCAATGCGAATGATGATTCATGCAACCATGGCGAAATACTAGTGTGAAGTTACAGTAGTTGGCACCCAATTATTATTTGCACGGAATTCATTAAGAGTACTTGGTCTCACGTTGAAACAGTATATCTTTATCTTTTCTTACAGGGTAAAGTACCACACACCGACAGGTCTTAGCAAGTTCTTTGGACACGATCCGGTTCGAAATGCCATATTACCATTGCTGATATGTGAATTATTACCATTATCATCTTCAACCCGGATAACTTCATAATTGGACAGTGTAGCCTACACGGTAACCCTCTCATTCTGTAGAGTTTCTTTAAGGTATTTACATCATAATATCTCTTCCATCCAAGGAACTTGATATTCTGCTTGTTTATGAGCACAGTCAGGAGCACAACTCAATACCACCAATGTTTATGTGTGGAACTACATAGAAAGGGTCCCAAAACCGCATACAGGTACAAAGATCCAGAAGCTCTGTGATGGTAAAATATCTATTATGATTATTGTTGACTCCTGCAATACCTGTATACAATAGAAAAAGGCAACAAATTCTTTCATCGTGTCTAACCCAAGAAATAGGGATACAATACAAGAAATACAAGTAGATATAACGTTCATCTACTGTATTCATCATCCTTAGTTTATATGGGTGTTTTGTCCGAAGTGAAGTTCCAGCCTATTTTTCCAAAAGCGGTGGGTGAAGTTAGCACGTCAGTGGGGAATAGGCAAGATAGCCAGGTTCTTCCTCTGTGGATCATAAGTATAAGGAAGATGAAATTACAACGACTGAGTGAAAGGATAAGTTGAGAATTAAGTTTAAGGACAGCAAGTACACATACATCGCTATCTATTATCGTTTTTGTTTTCCACATTTATCAAGCACCACACAGAAAAGGAACCCGGCAGCATACAATACCCTGAAAAACTGAAAAATATCTGAAAATTTTATGTTTCAATAACCTAATCAGGACAAGATACGTTCATATTGTCCTGTTCGAGCATCATCCAAGAAACATCTCTGTACTCTTTGCGTATAAAGAATGCAAGTCTACAACGTACAAAGATATATTCCACATCTATATGATGGAACTTGTGTAGGCATTTTGAAGTGATTAATTGGAACTATTTTACTTGGGGATAAAAGATAAAAATACATAATTAAAAACTCCACATTGATCAATAGATTCAACTCTAATATATCTAAGCTTTTTTGTCTTTTATATCTATAGGTTATGAAAATATTTTTTAAAAAAGGAATGCAAAATAAATCTATTTATATAAATAAAAATGAAATCACAATCGCCTGTTACACCATCACTGAATAAGAGTTGATCATTTAGAAAGAATATTTTAACAGAATTAGCGCTGTCTGGGTTTTTATTATAAGTTTTGAACATGGATAGCATTTGAATCGAACTGGGGTATTGCACTTTAATTTTTATTGAAATAAGTATCTTAAGGGAGAAATGAGGTAGTACGTTCGAATTTAATTTTAAAATATTTTCTATAAAATCTGCTTCTTCTGGGCGAAGAACGGTAATTTTATCAGCGAAGAATATAAAAATCGAAATGAAAAACAAAATCTTAAGCTATAAATGAAGTAATACTTATGCTCCTATATATCCAACCCTCTTGACCTTTTCCATTCTGTCATTATTCAATGTTCTTTTCTTTCTCTTCCTTTCCTCTTGTTTGTTCATTCAGTGAAGTCTAGTATCCGTTTCAGCGGAGCAAATCTGTTTTCAACATTGAGGGGACGGGTAAGACCGTTCCCATAATCTTTTTTTCTTTAAAGCGATCTTCAAAATATTTATGAAGTTGAAAAACAATGCTGTGGAGGATCAGGGGAGCAGAATTGTCTTCAACATTAGGAGGCGGGCGGATTTGAGGCTTATTCTGGCGGGAGGGAGGAGATGAGACTCATATTACAGTAGATGAATCTGATTTCTGAGATGAATCTGTTGTATATTATACAGCAAGGGACATCAATTTCATCTCACTTTCCTTTGTGGCAGTCGGACACAAATCATCACATTTCTCCGCAAAAAACACATTTCAAATCGGATTACTTGGAGAGACAGTCTCCCGAATTCCAAGATTGGAGGTGACATGTTCCCCTCATCCCGTCCGGAGTTTGCGCCAGTGGCCCTTTTCAACACCGAGGGTATATGAGAAGTGGACCAATAGTTTTAGGTGGAATATAAACAATCTTAATGCGTTCAATACTCTCGATTTTTACCTAGGATCACGCTCCTTACTTCTTTCTTTTGTAATTTTTTCACTTTTACTTGTCGGATAGTATAATACATGTACTTTCCATCATTGTGTTAGTTTACTGTCTATTTTCCCACTGAAGTTAATTTTTAAGGAGATTGTTTACCAAAAACTCATACATTTACTCTGCCCGTGTATCTGGCCGAAAGACATAAGATCTTAAGAACCACTTGATGAATCACCATTGATTTCGATCATTATGTGGAGAGTCAAATGGTTAGCAATCGACTCCGTTGATGGGGCCCATATTCAAACCAAAAGTGGTATAAATTAACCATTTCCTAGAGAATTCCACGTTGTTCAACGTTTCAAGAACTGACAGCACTGTCTTTGCCTTCAGTATAAAGTATGAGAGATCTAAAACAGAAATGAATGAAGCAGTAGCAATACTTGAAAAAGGCAAGAACCTCAATAGGATAACGGTCTTCAACTCAGCCAAATATGGTTTTTCCTCATTGAAAGATAACGTATACAAAACAACCAATCAAAGTTTGCTAAAAGACTGTTCCGATTGGAAGTTGCAACTGACCAAACTCCACACCCTCTCATACTTTACCCTGAAGACTAGAACAATGTTGCCAGTCCTCGAAACATTGGGTGACGTGGATTCACTTGGCTGTCTGCCCGAGAACAACTATTTGCATCACGACAACAGGAAAACTCCAGTTCTTATTTAACCGTTTCGAAGTTTAACATTCATCACTATACAAGAGAAACAATAATAGATACCGATAAGCGGTTTCGTACAATCGATTAAGCTTTCAACAATATTTCATCTCCAAACTTAACTCCCTACTGAAACCGGAAGTGATATCAATCCATTACGACTTTCGGTTTTATCGTTTTTTATTAAATTTAGCGCTCTAAAAATAGACACCATATGCTCTTTTAGTCCTCTATTCAAACCGGAAGTGGTAGAAATCAACCACTTCCGGTTTTTAACGTTTATTCTAAAAGGAAAAATGGTAATATTTAGCGACAAATAGTTTTCAAAAATCAATTAAGTGTCCCAAGAATATATTTCATCTGCACTGTAGTCTCTTTACTAAAACCATAAGTTATAAAAAATTGCCTATCCCTTCCGGTTTCAATATTGAAAAAAAATGTCACGTTATATAAACCAAACTCTTTCACAAAGTAGGGCCGCGGTGGCTCAGTGGTAGAGCGTTCACCTCTGGTGCTTGGGGTCCTGGGTTTGATCCCAGCCCACGCCAAGTGGACTTTGTGGTGGACAAACACCGCGTGCGTGGGTTTTCTCGGGGTTCTCCCGTTTCCTCCCACTTTCTTCATTACACCATTTCATTCATTACTCATCTTCACCGTCTTCTTTAGCCTAACCAGCATAACCGTGGGACGTAAAACTCAAAGATTTCTTTTTTTTTTTTTTTTTTACAAAGTGTATGTCTGACTGTTGCTTGTTAAAACGTTGCACACCATCTAAAATATAGAAAAGTACACAAGACGAAGAATTCCAATACTGAAGACATAACATAACCGCATGTTAAAAACTGAAGAGAAACTTTAAAACAAAAAAGCACTGACAGACACAACATACCATACTTACACAAAAGGATTGTTTGCAAGCCTAAAATGAGCCTAAGGAGAATATTATTTTAGAAGAAGATTGCTTTCAATTTTAGAAAAATTAGGCCAAACCCAAACATGAAGATAATAACAGCATTTTGTAGGTGGGATATCCAGAATAAAAATACATCTGTACTAAATAAAGCATCTTTACTCATAATTTTAAGTGCTATCACTAAAGCTGTTGGTTGCAGAGACGCAATTACAGACCTCGCTGGATGTGGTTATCCACCACATGGTTCCCTAATTGACTGATCGCTTGCTCTGTTCACCATAAGCTGACAGCCATCAATTCTGATGGCTGGAGAGATATAATGAATCATTAACGTGAATTAAAGACTATATCCATATTCTACTATAATCAAGGATGTTATAAAATAGAGAATCTGCCTATATGTATCTACATCGTATTAAATTAATGAAGCCAAATAACAACCGAACATCGGCAAGTCTGATTGGCTATTCTCGTTTTCTCCATTGTCTGATTCGCTACTTTCGTTGCCGCCATGATTGTTGGCTCAAAACATTGCGATCTTATTGGGCGGAGTGGGCAGAGTAGGGGTGGCAAAACTGTGACGTATTGCTTCAAGATTTTGTTGTAAGGCCAGATCCTATATTTTATAAGATCCTTGACTATAATAGTCTTACAAACTGTTACGTAGATAAGTAGACAGCCCGTGCAAATAGGGAATATGGGTGCAACTTTATAAAATTATTTACTTTATAAAAGATATTTATTATAAAATTATTTTATTTTAAATAATGCCCTCTAGAGTCTTATTTTCTTGGTATATGCGCAAATAACTACGTACACATTGATAATATTCCGCCCAAATTGATATGCCCCGAAAATGGTTGGTGATCATTTCTGTTGCAAACTGCTGCCTTAGACAGTGTTTTCTTTATTTAGGATGAGTTGTATTAATGGATGCAGATCGGCTTTAGGAAGTCTGAGTATAAATACTACATATGGACATATGTCATAACAACTACAGTGCATAGAACAAAAACCAACTTATAAACAGGTGAGGTGGCAACTAAAAGCACGAATACTATCTAACTCGGTCAAGGCAAGAGCTCAGCAAAGAGGCTCGCGCGGAGTGTGTTTTTAGGGAGCAGGCACGTCAATGACGGTGGGTATACAAAATAGGCTAGTGGAAAAACACTTCCTTACTTTGTGTTTGACACAACCTTGTAACACTTCTATCATCATTTTGTACACTGCCTGCACATAGCACTTCACTTCATCATATCTTCCTTGAACTCGTATCACTGTCCACCTCATTAAGGTATTTGTAAATGCAATATATAAGGATTGACATATTTTTCTTACTAATATTACTAAATACAAATGTTGTATGCGCTACGGACATAGTACAATATCATGGTAATAGAACTAACTTCGGAGTAATATTTCTACGTAATTATACGAGTTACAGGTTTGTCCCCTACACAAATAAGCTCTTTAGTGTAAATAACTACCACTTGCTGACAAGATATTAATACACTTATTTATTAAAACTGAAATAAAGTGTTACACTTCAAACTTTGGCTTTTATCAGAAACTCAGACAGATTGAGTATTTGATGAAGACACCATTAAGTTGTTGAAACCGTAAACTTTTATTGTAGTTTTAGTCAATAAGTGTATTAAGCTTTGCATAATAAATTTCAGAGTCGTTTAAGTTTTTTTTTTTAAATTTTTCCTTTGTGAATTAACACATTTTACTTCAAAAAGTGCTATCTATATTCAATATCTGCTTCAGATAGTTCCGAAACATAGAAATTCGACATACGTAAACTTATACTTACGTAAGAAATTATCGATATATCATAGATAAAATTTTGCAAATGACACGTCTGAGGTAAGAAGTAGTAAATTCCATTTTGGGGGGGGGGGTCATCTAATGAGTGACGGATCAGCTACGGGCTAATTTAGTAACACTTCATTTATTATAAACTGTGTGTAAAGTATGCATAATTTACGTACATTTCAACTTACGAAAGAGCCCTGGATCTATTTATTTACGATCTATTTACGTAAGACGGGACTGTATGTATTTCGATTTTAATTCATTTAATTTCATTCATACTTAAATTTGTTATACGGTTCCCTTATGCAAAATTAGAATGCAGGTGGGCCAAGATAAGGAAATGCTACCTATACAAATGGTTCTTTGAAATTTCATCTCCAGTCTTTCTTGATCTTTAAAATTGGTAAGAGACACGGATACTTACAAGGAGACTTAAGAAAGTGTCGCTCAGTGATTTAAATGAAACTTTGTATACTTGCAGAACATCAAACAACACGTATTTTTTTTATTTCGGCAATGGTGCGAGTTTAAGGGTAGAAACCACTCTTTGAACGGTAGATTGGTCTCCAAGCATAGGCAGAAAACAATCATTTAGTGCAGGAGAAAACATACTGCTAGGGACGTTTAGAACAGCTGATGCAGAATCTGATGTCAAAATTACAAAATTCAAAATGGTGGATCCAATATAGTGATTACAATTACAAAACGTCTTCTGGTTTAAAATGCTCTGCAGTTAGGCAAAAACAATCATAGTTGGCAGGGGCTACTGCTAGAAGGTTGCTGACCGATTTGAAACCCCTTTCTGTACGTATTTCAATGATGCTTGATTAATGTGTGCCTCTGCCCCTCTCACTATTAGGGTTGCTTATTTATAGTGAGCCCCTCGTCCCTTACTATTCGGAGTGCCTATTGAAAGTGAATTTCTTCGACTCTCGCCAGTCGATGTGTTTATTTTAAATCAGTCCCTTCGTCTCTCACTACGTCAGAACTTCATATAACCTCAATTGTTACAATTATGAATTTATCGAGAAAACGTTTTACAGTGATTTAGGAAAAAACATTGTTTACACGACGCACACCTTATTACGGTAATAACTGTGCACAAATCTCAAAATGCTGCTGAATCTTTGAAACAAAATGTTACGGGGTTTTCAAACGCAGGTGGCTTTTCTTTCACATTACCGATTTGTACCTCGCATACCTAATAAGATTTCCAAATTTGGGAGAAAGAAACTGCTTATAAATCAGTGATTGGATCTTTATTATATTATTACAAAGATGTAAATTTATGTTATAGTTGTAAAGAAGGATAACGTAAGAAAAATGCCTCAAGAAGTTTTATACGACCTAAAGAAGAACACATTTAGAGGCTGAATTCTACCAGTTGTTCCTGTAGGAAGGATTTCTATTTTGAGGTACTCTTTTATTCTTAAAATAGGCTCAAAAGTTGATGAATTGTGATCACTCCACGAATCGAATAACAAAATGGACTTTGCATTAGTGCTGTGAGAGAAACCTCTTGAAACCATGATCTCACAAGACTTGATGTTAATTTTCCCTAATTTAATGCTTTCACAATGACATTTTCAGATTTAAAGAGATTGTTTTGGATAATAGTGAGAAGCATGGGGACTCCGGGGCATTGCATTGCATTGCATCAATAAGCACCCCGGAGAGTGAGAGGCGAGAGGATTCACTTTAAATAAGCACCCCTAATAGTGAGAGGCGCAGAGACGCACTTTAAAATCAAGCATCCCGTTAAAATACGTAGAGAAAAGGTTTCAAATCGTTCAGCAACCTTCTCGCAGTAACCCCTGCCAACAAGGATTGTTCTTGCCTAACTGCATAACATATACAAACCAGAAGACGTCTTGTAATTGTAATCACTAAATTGGATCCGCCATTTTGAATATTGGTAATTTTGACGTCAGATACTGCATCAGCTGTTCTAAACTCCCCAGGCAGTATGTTTTCCTCTACATTAAATGGTTGTTTTCTGTCTATGCTTGAAGACCACCCCTACATTTCAAAGGGTGGTTTCTACCCTTAAACTCGCACTATTGCCGAAATAAAAAAATACGTCTCAATTATTTTTCGATGTTCTACAAATATGCAAAATTTCATTCAAATCGCTGAGTGACACTTCCGTAAGTCTCCTTGTTAGTGGTAGAGCGCTCATATTTTATGCTAGGGTCTCTGGTTCGATTCCAGGTCATATAAGCTTACGATGGACAACATTGCGTCTGTGCACTGAGAAAAATCTCTTATACGGACAGGGGTACATTGAACAAATATATGGAATCTATATGTTTACTATAGACATCTGTACGGAGCATAAGTTATCAATATTCTATATACGCACTGCCCTTTTCACTCTTAGATGTTACATCATACCGCTGCAGAATGTTTCTATCTAACAGTCTTCCTTATATTACATACGTATACATATGTTACATACATCAGCTATAGGTTATATACGTCCATTTGTATGGTGTACGGAAAGTACGTATATTCAGAACATGTACACGGAAATTACGTATAAAACATACGTTTCAGTTATATGTTTGCTGCAGGATGTCATATAAGGTTCACATTAAGTTCAAAAACTACAGTATTTACCCATGTAACCTATGTTTCTATGAACGCCACATACGTTTTTTCAGATATCACTAGGATCTCTCAGATATCTCCTTTTATTTGTATCAATCATCCGTCTCGTTTAGCTTACAGTTGCGCGATGTAAAACTAGAAGGTTCATTTTAGGATTTATGATTTAGATTTCTGGGCTTTCGGCATCTAAGGCCATTTAGCCCGTCACGTTTTGAGAGATGACGTCCCTCGGCGAGCACACAATCCGGGGGAAGAAAAGGAAGAAAGGATTGGGGAAGGAAGGAAGCGGCCTGGGACCTATAAGTTAGAAAAAAAGAAATCTTTAAGTTTTACGTCCCACGGTTATGCCGGTTAGGTTAAAGGAGACGGTGATGATGAGAGATGAATGAAATGGTGGAATGAAGAAAGTGGGAGGAAACGAGAGAACCTCGAGAAAACCCACGAGCACGGTGTTTGTCCACACGGCGCGAGTTGGGATCGAAACAGGGACTCCAAGCACCGGAGGTGAACGCTCTACCACTGAGCCACCGCGCCCCCTTACCTATAAGTTAGGTACCGCCCCGGCATTTGCCTGGTGTGAATGAGGAAAACCCAGGAAAACCTCATTCAGGGTGGCTGGCCTGAAATAGCGTTTTACACTTTTTCGACCAAGTGCCCCCACCGAGAATCGAACAACCCGGGACCGCTCGCACCGGTTCATTTTATTTAATTGAAAATTGTTGTTTCTTTTCTGTAATTTCTCAAAGAATAAATGGAAACTCAATTAAGTTCGTTATACCCACTGATGTCCACAGTTCTCACTCATATTTATTTAAATTATCATCAAATCTTGTTGACTACAAACTGCCGAGGGCGGTAACATTTTTAAACAGATCTCTTATCTTACCATTTGCACAATATTCGATGATCTAATTCATATTTTCTAAGCGACTTCTAAAATGGGTCGAGATTACACTTAACTTCGACATCGGTGATTTTTTTCTTTTGAGAGAGTGTACCTTCTTTGCGGTCCCATATAAATTTCTGTAGAATCTAATGGAAATCTTTGGAGATAGATTTTGAAGCACGACAACATATCCTGAACTAATTACGGAAAGTAGGCAACCACACATTCATTATTGTAATTGTGGTTGCATAACAACACAGGGGTTATATAACAAAGTTTCCATATACTTTCACAATGCATTTTACTACCTCTGTTCGTAACATTTTAAAGAAGTTGTACTGTATCACTTTTTAATGTATTACCAATTCAATATTTCTGCCATTGACAATTTGTTCTTATAATTCAATTTAATATTACTTGTTTAATTTTGCTTAATTTTACATGAGTAATTTCACTGAATTTAAGCTTCACTAAATAATTTTATTTGAAAGGGAAAGCCGTAGAAATGTGAACAGTGGAAAATCTAGATCCTGGTTTCTCCGCTGCCTCCCACCTAGAGCAGAAGTAAATAAATAAATCATCAACAAACTTTAAAAAACTTTAAAGGTAAAACTAATTTTAGGTTGTATTATAAGGGAGATAGTGATAATAGGATGGGTAATGATGGTGAAATGAAGAAAGTGAGAGAAAACGGGAAAACGTCAAGTAAATCCACGTACATATGCTGTTAGTCCATTAGGTGGGTGCTGAAATCGAACCAGGGAAGTCTCACGTCAGAAGTGATCCCTCTACGACTCACCAACTACGGCCCAATCTCATAAGGTTATCGGAATAGTAAAATAACCGAACTACACACAAAATGAAAATACATCGAGTAAAATGCTAACACCATCAATTGATGTATTAAAACCGCATTTTTAGGTTCCATTTTTGCATCTTTGTTGACTTACATAAACGTTGATATACGTGTAAACAGTTTCATTATAGAATTAACCACACTCTTCGCCATACAGTCTTCTTCGGACTACATAGGGTACGTTGCAAGAATAATACAGTGAATTGAGTCACACAAATATTTATATTTTAAGGATGAAACGGCTTTATGCTTGTGTTTATTATTTTATTTTATTTACTAAGAATAAGCCAAATATTTAAGAAAGGTAAAACAAGAATGATTAAGAAATAATTATTGTTAATGACTATACCAGTCTCAATACAGACATTGCTATCCTCTTCAGAAAGAATATATATATATATATATATATATATATATATATATATATATATATATATATATATATATATATATATATATATATATATACGAGTAAAAGTTCATAAATAGTGAAGTGTATATCACTAGTATATCACTATTTAGAATTATTTCGTGTTCGATCACCGCTGGGAGAGGCATAGAGGAGAGTAGCGTGAGTATAAAGTAGGAGAATTAGTAAGTGTTGGCAGTATACGTGGAGTCATCGAACAACGAGTAATAAGTGTGCCTGCAAATCCATCGACTACGCTATCCACGTTTTTGTTATCCTGTCACCACTGTTTATTTTATCAACGTCTGATTACGTGCCTGCTCCTTCTTCTCTCCATTTGGTTTACTGTAAAGGAGGAAAACTGTAACATCACAGAGCAGTCACATGAAAATGACAGATTTAAAAAAAAAGAACTGAGGTTTGGATTCCAATATAATATACAATCATTTACGTAATCATCATTGCGTAAAACCCAGTAAACAAACAATGTCCAAATAAGTTACTAAATTCTGTTAACAAAAATATAGAACGAGTAAACTTTGTGTGTATGCGTAAAAGAAGAAGTCCTGATTGACAGATCAACGACAGGGTCAAACTATTTAAGCTAGAAATCTAATTAGCTTGGATTTCTAACGCAAAGCACCATTAAGGGAGAATTTATGGAAACTGGGCATAGAAGAGGAGGAAATACAGGCGGATCTAGAGGATAAAGACTGGGGTCAGCCAGAACTTAGACTATGATAAGCATACAATAAGTTTACAATGTTTCATGGCTTGGTTGGACATTGACATTGTGGACAAGTATTGTTTTACATATTGTATAACAGAAGAACAGCAGCTGAAACTAAATCTCTTGTTTCAAAAATTTTCCAAAATAAAAGGTCACGCTTACTATAAACTTTCAAAAATGTATAAATAATAGTTTCAATTATTTTTGTTACTTAAAAAAATGGGGCCCATGTTCCGGGATAGATGCGCCCCTGGGGAAATGGGGAGTAACAGTTATTATAAGATGATGTTCTTATCTCAGAATCCCTTATGTTTAAAGATACAAAATTTGGTATTCATTCATTCCATTTAAAATAATTAAGCATGTATTTTAGCGTTTCTTAATTTTTGACCTAGAAGAAGAGAAAAGAGATGGAAAGAGTAAGATTGGATTGCAAAAGATGTCTATATTTCAGAATCTCTTAAAATTGGAGACACGAAACTTGGTATTTTAATTTTTCACTTTAAAAATATGTTAACAAAACGTATTTCAGTGTGTATTGGTATTTGACCTAAAACCTAAGAAAAGAGTTTTTTAAAAAAGGAGGCATGGGTTGTTACCGACGCAACTAGGCTAGTTATCGCCCAGGGCAAGAACTCGCTTTAGCGCTCCCCTCCCCCTTGACCAACCAAACCAAAACGCTCTGCGACTACACTTGATAATTGTCATTATACAGTAATTCTCCTATTCCATTTCTTCAAGTGGTAAAACTTGCTTGCAAAATTGCACTACATAATTTATTTTTTGGTCAAATAATCTGAGAGTAGCATGCTTGACATATTCTTATAGTCTTATCATAATAACTGCAAATCACAATGTTTTTGGAATTATATCGGGATATGTATATGTGTAGAAAGAATCAACAGTCTGTTGTTCTTAGAATAGAATATTTAATTATGGCAAACAGTTTTTCTCGAGTATTATACTCGGACACTTTACAAATCTCGTTAAAATAATCGATGTAAGTTAAATGAAAACAAAAATCTGGAACCAAAAATTAACTGTTTGAGCCCTTTTGGCTGCAAAGGTTTTTTACAATGTCCTCAACAGACAGCTTTGGAGCTAACTTGTGCTCTCTGTGTATGATCTTAAGGTTAGTGAGTCATTGTTGTCCTGTTAAGTTTCTGAGGTATTTTTTTATGATTTTTAGTTTGCTAAAGCTTCTTTCCTTGCCTTATAGTGAAAATAAATATTTGCCCAGTTTTGCACACCCCCAATCCGTCGCCCGGATCACAAACCTCATTTACCCCCCCCCCCTCCGTTAGTTAAGTCACTGGGGGTTGCAATTATGATATTAAGATGTCCATCATATTAAGATGTCCAGACAGAATCCCTTAAGACTAGAGACAAGAAATTTGATATTTGGTCTTTTCATTTAAAATACTGAAACACTTGTTTCAGTATTTTTAAAAATAGTTCACCTAAAAGGTAAGGTAAAGGAATAGGAATTCACTAATATGTCAATACAATGTGTTCGAATTTCGTTCGAGACTTCGTGAATTTTAAATGAAAGACACAAAAGAAGCTTAGAATAATGTCCGCACTAATACGTTGGAGTATTTTCTATGTACTTAAAAGAAGTAGTGTTGGAAAATGAAGACTCGTGCAGGAAAAGAAATGTGAAAAAGGTAGCAATATATTTGCCAGCCTAGAGATATGAGAGTGTATTTGCTAGTAATGTTAATAAATTCATAATTCTCTCTTTCTGTTACGGATCTTACTCTCGTATTGACTCATTTGTCGCGCTGTTCACAAATTCTAGTATCACGTCCGTGAATATACGTATATTCTTTTTCGTTGTCCTTTAGATTTCTATTCTAACAAAGCTTGTGAGCACAATCTTATGAATATTCATCTGAGTTGACGTCACATTCTTATGATGATGTTAATTAGTGATAGTGCTATTGTGTTATCTTGTGTACTCAAGAGCGCACACAGCTAATACACACACACACGCACACATGGACACATTCTCTCCGGAGATTTATATTCATCTTTGTCTTATCTCCATTTTACAATGCTATCTCACGCTTTTTGCATTCCTTGCATATATTCGTATAATAACAAAAGTATGAACTAGGAAATTGCGTACCGTATAAGGAAGAGGATTAAAGCAGAAGAATTGCTTTAACTTTTTACCCATATCTAAGTTGATTCTTTGCGAAATTATCATCGAAACTTCTCTGATTTTACAACGAAAGTACTTTGTCAATCTGTTGATAAAATCTGTCACAAGAGAATATTTCATATTTTCAGTCTCTTCAATCGTCTTTCAAAGCACGTGAACAATCTGAAGAAAGTTATTTGTGACAGTGAAATATTGAGACAAACTTTAATAGGCTAAAACGACACACAGCGAAGATCTTACTAGAATGAATGAAAGCAAAGTGAGTGTAACTTTAAAGTTTGTTATCATGTTATCTGGTCAGGTACTGTTTATTAGAAACTTTTTGATACGGATATTACGCTTATCATGTTATTAACTATTGCAAGTAATGCAAATTTCTACAGACATTAACATGTAGTGTATAAATGTACGCATTAACATGTAGTGTTTAAATGAGGTATGCGAACAACCCACTACTACTCCACTATTACAGCGAAGCAGGTAGGCTTGTGAGGTAAAGTAGGAATACCATTAAAATAAAAAACTCTGCAACTACTTTATGCATGCCTACTTTAGATGCTGTGTTTACTCTCGAAACATTTTCAGGTTTTATGTAATGAAGTAATTAAGCACCATTTTGTAAAAATTCCAATTTTAGTTAGAAACAATCTATAACTGAACTACATAACATAGAAATGCAAGAAAGAATCTTTTTTCAGTGCATTTTTAAATATACATGCACTCCGGCTTTTTTGGTGGAGGGGCTTCAGAAAACGAAACAGTACTTACCAGCAATAAAGCCTGTGCAGCCATTCTGTAAGAATTTTTGTTTTGGCCTGTAACTTACCATGAAATTTCAGATTTCATAAGTGAAGAGAACTAAAGTGAGATGCACTGCTACTTTTTTGTTAACTTGAGCTAAAATTTTTGTAAAATTTTTAAGTCATATTTTGTTCTTTAATACTTAATAAAGTCATGCATAAATTCAAAATGGTAGCTTTATAACAACTTCCTTAGACATTGCCTACAGTTCGTATATATTTTGTAGTTACCACTGAAATTAAAGATAACTTCAATAAATAGTTATGAATGTACCAGTTTACAGGCACGTAGCCAGGATTTCGCAATAGGGGGGATCCGTGACGAAATACTGTGGTTATCACACCAGGGGCTCGATTATTTTAAACTATTTTACAACATATATTCGTTCGTTTAGCAGGATTTCGTAATGGGGGGGATGACATGAAATATTGTGGTTACACACCAGGAGATGAATCAATCTAAACTATTTTACTGGCAACATATCCATATTGGTTTGCTAGGATAATAAAATGAGGATATGTTAGTAATTATTTTAATAAAAAACTGTGAAGAAATCTTGATTAAGAGAATATTTAAAAAATATTGAAAAAGATATAGTCTACCGAGATCATTCGAACTCGGTTCTTTTTGTCTTCTTTCTTCTTTTTCTTATCCTCGTTTAATGCTGTCAAGGATAGGAACGAAATCTCTTTTGAGAGTGAAGACATTCTATAAAATGGATTAGTGTTGCCGCGGAATTCAAAATGACTCATATTATTGGTGATTCTGAGCATTTCTTAAGTTCTACCTGAGAGTCTGTCTTATCCAACTGGTTTGTCGATCGTCATTTGTAGTTCATAGGATTAGCATGGAGATAGATGGAATTCGGAATGCTCCGTTGCAATAATATTCATTTTTAACTTGACTCCTCCGTTTCTTCCACACAAAGCTCTTCATAAGAAAGAGTAACCAAACGCTTGGTGTAGCTTTATATTTTTGACGATGATTCATCTTTTTCTCGTTTCTTTTTGTTTCATACTTCGTTAAAATTTTTCATTTCTGGATTCGAAGGGGGGGTCCGGACCCCCCGGACCCACCCCTTGGCTACGTGCCTGCAGTTTAGAATGTACAAGACTTTATTTTACGATTATTAACGTATTTTACTGCACCATTCAACATTATGCACCTAAGAAGTATGGCGACACTCACAGTATTTTATAAACATCTCCTTGACAACCGCTAACATCACCATAGCAAGGCACAAACAAAAATTCTATATCAACCTACTAAATATTTTCTTCTTCTTCTATAGATGGTGTTTGAGCGCGGCTACCCTGATCACAATCGAAATAAACAATATATATACAACATTATCGTTGTAGCGTCATTTCAGGTAAATGTCCACCAACATAAGACTTGCACGTTTTTATTAGTATATTAGAATAATATTTATTGAAAAGCATATGCTTCTCAAACTCACGGGGAAGAATTAGTGGTGGGCACAAAAACCGGTTTTTCGGTTTTCGGTTTTTAGAAAAATCGAAACCGGTTTTTGAAAATTAAAAAAACGGTTTCTGTTTTATCCAAAAACCGGTTCGGATTTTCACCGGATTTGGTTTCGGTTTTCTTCAAAACCGGTGAGGTTGTTGTGATATACCACATATTCTTTTCAGATAATCTTACAAATAAAACCTGGTGTACATTAATCAGGTGAGCGAGTAAGCCACAAATTTTGTGACATCAGTTGATCTTGAAAAAATTCAAGGAGCATCTCCATGTTCATCTTTGGTGTATGGTTCTTTGGCTCGCCTTGTTGGAAACAGAAATATTGTTCACATTGTCCGAATATAGACACGAACTCAGTGACAATGTCTACATACACATTTGGATTTTAAGATGTATCGAAATGAGTTGGCGCTGTAATTCACCACTTACAAATTGCACCATGCAGCAATAATTGTCTCACAAGAAGCTTTACTAGGACAAATATAGTTTTCCTGGTATAGGAATACCAGGAAACAGCTGTTTGCAAGATATCGCTGCAATATTTGTACGATTTTGTATCAAAATATGCTTCTACCAAAGAAATTATCCGTTCTTATGTAAAGAATAATGGCTTACTTACTTTCTTCCCTGTGCTTCGATCGCGGGTTACTAGTAGCTCGCGGGGACATTTTCGGTAGATCGCATTAACGATCCTGTTGGCTAACCTTGATTCCTCCACTCAGCTGACGCTAACCACAAGGAACGCTGATGAGAACAACTGCTTGCTTCTCCCGCGCAACTTCCATACCACTGTCAGCCCCATCTCACAGTTGATTGTATACGCCTGAGGTTGTGAACGTTGTTTTTCGTTGTGTATATTAGACAGCGGCGCAAATCTGATTTTAATATTGATGGGGACAGGTAAGACTGTTCCCATAATTTTTTTAAGCGATGTTCAAAATATTTATGAAGTTGAAAAACAATCTGTGGAGGATCAAGGGAACAGAGTTTTCTTCAACATTGGTAGGCGGGCAGATTTTAGGCTTATTCTGACAGGACATCAATTTCATCTCACTTTCCTAGTTGACAATCGGACACAAATCATTACATTTCTACCGAAGAAACACATTCGAAATCGGATTATTGGGGGACAGTCCCCCTCAGAAGCGAGGAATAGGAAGAAGAACACAGCTGGTTGATGATTTGAAAGGTAGAAGAAAATGTTGGGAGTTAAAAGAGGAAGCTGAAGATCGACAAAAGTGGAAGAAACATTTCCAGGTCCAAATCTTACAACGGTACATTGTACATTTGGATCATAAGATATTCTAAATATGTACTAGGCTGGCTGATTTTAATATCAGAAGAAGAGAAAGAAAAAGAAATAATATATAGATATAATGTTAATATATAAAAAGATATTCAAATGTTTAAATAATAAGATTGTCGATAAGAGGTTGTCAAGACAACAAGATATAAATAAATGGAATTATGTCAGTGAAGTTTGCATTGTAGAGGCTCAATTAATTTAATAAAAAGCGAACCGTTATAATCTAAAATTGAAAAAAAATTCTCATTAGTCCCAGGACCTGCCGAAAGGCAGAATACCTAATAATAGTAATAATAGTCCCCCTCAGTTCCAAGATTGGAGGGGACATGTCCCCTTAATCTCCCAGGGATTTACGCCAGTGATATTAGATATTTGCTAACTTGGATAGTTCGATTTCATATTTACTTGAAATGTAAATTTACAGGCAATAAATAAATGTAAGAACTTTTTTTCTAAAAAAAGAAAAAGAAGTTGGTAGTTCTTTTGGTTGGTGGCTCACAGTAAGATTTAAAAATGGTTCGGTAACTCAGCAGCTTTATAAGTTTGGAGACTACTGATATAGTGCACAAGGATCTTATAAAATAGAGGATCTGCCGTTACAACAAAATCTTGAAGCCATACGTCACAGTTTCGCCACCCCTACTCTGCCCACTCCATCCAATAGGATCGCAATGTTTTGAGCCAACAATCATGGCGGGAACGAAAGTAGCCAATCAGACGATGGCAGAAACGAGAGTAGCCAATCAGACGTGCCGATGTTCGGTTTTTTTTGGGGGGCTTCATCGATTTAATAGGATGAAGATACATATGGGCAGATCCTCTATTTATATCATCCTTGATAGTGCATGCTCTTTACTTGGTGCTAGTGCCTGGTGGTGGCAAATGTTTTCCATTTTCTTTCGCAAATATCGCAATTAACAATAATTCTAAATAGGCTATTGCGTTTTAATTGTTACATTTTAAACTCAGAACTCGGTGACTTTTGAATCGCACTGCTGATATAGGTCTATTTCGGAATATAATCACCGGAGGCAAGTGATCTAGATATTCGCTACACACAAATTAACAAACGGTGTAGAAATCATTTGCAGTCGATAGATTTGTATCAAATGATAATTGAGATGTTTGTAACTTACCTTAAGTATGAGTGCATGAAATGTAAACTGTTGTCAACCATAATCCAAATTATAGTTTATAGACATATTGACGATTCGATTCCCCATTTTGATGCAAGCTCAACAACAGGTCCTATAATAATAGATCAACCTTCAATGCTCTGACTGACAAATGTATGCAAATACCATTAGGCTACACAAACAACGTATGCATTTGTGTTCCTACTGCTTGCTTTTGTTCGAACATAAGAAAAGCAAATTTCACAATAACATAAACAATCACATACCTATATAGCTGAGTGAGTATACACAAGCTTTCTTTGTGTGTATGTGTATATATGTGTGTTTATGTGGCGTTTGTTTGCATCTAAACTTCAAAACAAACTCATTGATAGCCAGTAAGGTAATCGAGAATGGTGCTTCATAGAATGACCAGAGAGAACAGAGAGAAGAGAAATGGAAACGACTATTTTTACAGTATATACGAGAAGGCGCAAATTAAGAGTACTCAGCATAGCATGTTCAAGTTTTCCTACTACGAAAAACTTATCCTTAATTGATTTTTAAAATACAAATCCTTATTAAAATTGTTTTCTGAAATTTTCACAAAGTCAAAATCTCCAATTCGATGACACATAACCCGGGAACATCTAAGCACTCACACAATAATATTGTACATTCTTGTACAGTCAGCGACAGAATTTCTTGCCGTTTGGTAAAATTTATTTTGGGAATAACGGTGGAACGTACACCGTTTGACCAAGTTTCGGGGTTCAAACGTACAGAAAGTTACATTCGTTTTAATTTACTGCAAACTCTACTGAAATTATCCTTCCATTCTGAAGTTATTTAAAAAACTAATTTCATCAAACGAAAAAACTTGTTGCTGACTGTAGAGCAAATCAATATATACCACAACACAAAGTTTAATCCAGATATGTTGAGTCCGATTGAAATCTTACGTTCAAAACCCAAATTTGTTGGCCCATAATTCCGGAACTAAACATACGTACAGTGTAATACAGGGTGGCGCAGGGAAACGGGAAAATGTGAATGTTAGAGTTGGCAACATTATAGTGTCGACCAAGGGCGCCCATATTGTAGTTTCCAAGGGGAGGGCAAGTATAAGCGACTAAGTTTCAAAAATAGTTTCAAATTTTGCTGTAACTAATGTAAAAATTCTATTGGATTTTCGATATTCTGAAGTACAATTTCCTCTAGGGTGGGCGAGCGCCAAACCTTGCTTCCCCTGATGGGCGCCCTTGGTGTCGACAGTTGTTTGGAACCGATGTGTGGTGGTTGTGAATGCGTTGCCATTTAGTAATCATGCGGAATTGGAGTGGTGTGGAACTTGTTATCGCTGTGAGAGCGTTTTACAAGCAGAGTGATAGTGTGACTTCTGCGAAAGGGTTATTTTGACAGCATTGCCAACTAGGATGTCATGAACGTGTACCATCTGCTCATATAAAGGCACTTAAAGGCAAGGTGTACCGCATACGTCCTGCAAGTATCCACGAACTGATTAAGAACGAAATCACAGCCATTTCCCGAGACATGCTACACCGAGCATTCTGGGATTTCTGTATCATGCTATTAGAACGTAAATGCGAAAAGAGAGCACATCTTTAAGAAGTTTGTGACATTTTCTAATAAAAATATACCGTAAATGGCATACTGTATACAGTACTTTCGTCAACAAAAGATGTTTTTCCTATGTTTATTCGTGAAAATAATGTAACTCCAAAATTTCCCTCCGCCACGCTGTAATTCTTATGTATATTAAGTTTAACAAGATTTATCCCTATGCTACGTTTAGTTGAGATTAGATGAATTTCTTCAAGTGCATAAGAGAAATTATTTTGCGAAACCCCAAATTTGTTGGTCCATAACTTGTGAACCAAAAGCCTGCACGTCATAATATTTCTTATATGCATCTATAGCAGGCCAAGATGTACGACATACACTACCAGACAAAATATTATGATTGCCCAATAACTGGTGAACATACTGGTGACATAATATTTTGTCTGTTCACCTTTGGATCGTAGGACAGTAGCAACGCGTTTTGCTACAGAAGCAGTGAGATCTTGGTAGGTGGCTGGAGGCATGGAGCACCACATTTGCACATACAAATCACTTAAATCTTGTACATTCCGTGGAGGGGGGTCGATGAGCTTGGATCTGAGGTTCAATGATATCCTAAACATGAAGATTGGGTGAATTTGGAGACCACTGCAGCAATTGTACTCCTCAAATTACTCAGCACAATGTTTACCTTGTGACAAAGAACATTGTTCTGCTGACAGACGTCATTACCAGCTGCCAATGTGGGCGACGTGATCAGCAATAAATGCCAATAACTAGGAGTTGACATGATGCTCATTAGAAGCAACAACGTGTCCATGGATAAACATGTAAAGATTTCTCAATAATGGAGCCATCATCCTACTTTGAGTATCTCTGGAAGCTATTTCAGGGAAGACGGCGGGTTCTGACCTGACTATCAATGATAAAGGCAATATCGTGATACATCGGAAAATGCAAAGTTTTGCCATTGTTCTGAGGTTCACTGACGATTGGGCACGTTCTCATTCCAATCGTAATCAACGAGGCCGTGTGGAACATCAGCTACGGAGTCCCATATCTAACGGTATACAGTAAACTGTGTGTTTGGCCATACTGGTGCTTTGTTTGCTGTTATGGTAAACTCTGCTATTAATTGTGCCACAGTTTGAGCCTTATCCTGTCGTATCAACCCTGATGTCTGATATCTTCAATGAGATCTGGTCGTCCCCTATTTTGTAGTATGGTTCTGGTTTCACAGCCCTTTCCGACCGTTGGAAGACACTAACATCAAGCACTGGACAAGTCGTGCTGTTTCCGAGGGGCTCATTCCCAACCGTCTGGCCATCACAATCTGGCTCTTATCACGCTGATGTATCGGCGCCCTTAACCATTTCTACGCACACGGGTCATACCTACTGATGAAATGTGATCCCTGTCGCCATCTGGTGAGCGAAATTGTGATGTGCCTCGCGCTTCATATGTCAGCACAACGACTATATTTAAAACGTAGCAGATGGCCATAATGTTTTGGCTGATCAGTGTATAGGGTCTTAAAGAATGAAAAAAGAAATTTAACGAATGAAATCTATATGTATTTTATTTTATTCAAAATGTGTTAAAATTTCTTGTTATTTTTTTATTGGTAGCCGTTATTTCCGTGTCGTTAATCTATATCATAAAATTGAATGTTACTATCTTCGTGACTCTTAATTAGTTGAGGTGCTACGTATATAAAAACTGCAAATTGTGATCAGAACATCCCATTTAGTATAAATAATGTTTAAGGTTATTCAATTAAATTAAGCCGGGGAGGCATCGTCTAAACGCAAAGAAATTCAAGATGGCGGCCATATTTCAAAATAGCTACGCTGTTACAGTTTTTCTGTAATGCGTCGCAGGAAAGGAGTGTTTGGTATCGGTTTATAGTTTTTTGAGGTGAAGAATTGCAATTTTTGTGTTAAAAATGCGTTAGCATATATATATATATATATATATATATATATATATATATATATATATATATATATATATATATATTGTGCTGTGCGCTAAGGGAATATTCTGATCACAAGTACAGGATTTTATATTTCTGGTTCCTTTATAAAACAGTAAACTCGTTGTAAGAAATGCAACACCCAACTAATCCCTGTCTTAATTTTTTATTTTTTTTTCAAATTTGAGTACGTGAAGGTGGCAATCGAAAATGGCAAAGCGTCTCCGATTAGTTCCTGCTTGGACAAAGTGTATACTGTGTTAAAAGATATCTGATGAACATTTGGTATGTTCTGCAAATAACCCAAATGCATCTTTTCGTGACACTGGATACACAAAGCTTGCGAAGAATTTAGAAAACTTTCAATCTATTTGTGCCTTACCCAGTGATACGGATATAAAACTGTTTGATGAAGATAACTATCGAGTAGAAAAAGCACTTTTAAAACGACAAACTAAATGGCACAAAAAATGTGCATTAAATTATAACTCTACAATGTTCGAAAGAGCAAAGAAACGGAAGCTTAATGAAGGTGACAAAGAGTCTAACATTACATCGTTATCACATGATCGTAAACACCGATCATCTACTTCTAAAGAAGATGTGCTTCTTTTATGATGGTTCTGCGACCAGCAAGGATCAATTCTTGAATGTAACCACGTTATAAGTAGATCAAAAGGTGAGGAAGTGTGCCATTGAACAAGGAAATAGTGATCTACTAGCAAAACTTAGTGGTGGTGATATGATTGCTCTAGATGCAAAATACCATGCAAAGTGCGTAGCAGGACTGTACAACAAGTTTCGGAGTAGTCAATTGTCACCAACTTGCAATGTTCATGTATATGAAGGGGTAGTTTTTGCAGAGTTAGTTAATTTCATGGAGGAAAGTATGAAGTGTTCAGATGAAACGCAACCAGTTTTCAAGATGCGTGTCCTGACAAAGATGTACAAGATGAGACTAATGCAATTACTAGCAACGGATGAGAAAATGCCACACCTCGAGATTACGACAGAGGATTCTTGCACATTTCCCGTATATGACGGCACAAATGTCTGGCAGAGAGTATATATTAGCATATGATAAAACTGTTGATGATACCATGTTAGAATCTTGTAAAAACAACCAAGATGAAAACGCCCTTGTTTTGTTGCTAAAATAGTAAGGAAAGAAATGCTATAACAAAAGAACGCATTCAATGGTGATTTACATGCTGAAACCCAGCGTAAATCTGTTCCTCGCTCACTACTTGCCAATGTGAATATGCTCTTGTATGGATCCAACATTGAAGACAATGAAGTTGTTACACAGCTATTTTTAACAATATCGCAATTGTTTTATTTTAATATATAATCCCGAAAACCAACTGGAAACATATTGGGGCATGAAACTGATAGAGAACCTCCGCTGCCAGTTTACATGGGTCTTTCAATATTTGGAAAAACACGAAAAAAAAAGAGAGAGATAGTGGAAAAGCTACATTCACTTGGACTTTCAATCTCCTACACCCGTGTGCTGGAACTCTCTACAGCGATGTGTGAACTTGTAAATGTCAGGTACCAAGAAGAAAAGGTATTGTGTCCATTAAAACTACGTAAAGATATATTCATAATTGGGGCGTACGATAACATAGACCATAATCCTAGTAGTTCAACTTCGGGCAGTTCCTTTCATGGGACAAGTATATTAATATTTCAAAATCCGACACCTGAATGTTTAGGAACAGTAAGGGCTGCACAAGATATACAGTATGACATAAGTAACTTCAAAAAGCGAAGTGTGCCTAGTCTTCCGGACGAGTTTGCTATGGTGGAATCAGCAATCTTTAAGTCAAAACAACCCACTATTCCAACTTGTTCTGATGTTACATTGAAACTCATGCTGACACCCATTGCTACGAATCAGAAGAAAGAAGAAATTGCCTGGCTAAAACATGTCATCAGTCAGGGAATCGTGGGCAGCCTACCATGCTTATAGACAAACTTGCTTCAACTGATTTTGTTCCAGGAATATCATCACTTTTACCATTATTCTATAAAGATTCATCATCAATAGCTATGATCAAGCATGCGATAACAAAACGAGTTACACAATTTCTTAAGGGAAATCACATTCCTGTCATGGTAGTGGATCAACCACTGTTTGCGTTATCGAAAGTGATTCAGTGGAACTATCCAGACATGTATGGTGAGAAGAAGTTCATGGTGATGTTTGCTGCAGAAAGCTATCTCAAAGTAACCCACGTAAAGGAAGCCAGAGGAATTCACCAAGTGACTGCAGCAGCACTATACCATTTGTTGCAAGATGCTTACCACCAGTCTGGTTCCGAGCTTGAATTTGACATTTGGTGTGAAGAGCGAGCTGCAGACAGTATCGTGTTCAAATATTGGCTGACTTGTCTTGATATGGAAATCCTATTGCTTATCTTTGTTCGCTCAATTAGAGAAGACAACTACTTTTTGCATCGTGACTGTTTAAGAGACATGATTCCTTGGATTTTTGTCCTGGATCACCATAACTATGCCCATTGGCTACCGGTCCATCTGAAAGACCTTTTTGATACAGAGTCTCAGCTACCAGACATACATCGCTCATTTTCTTCTGGACAGTTTGTGATAAGAAAATCAAACAGAATCTTTTCAGCAATCAGTATAGACCAAGCATAGCATTATATCATATACTTTTAGATAAAAATAGTGTATAATGATTTAGCCTATGTTTCAATTTAAAAAGTATATGGAACAGAAAAACACCTATAGTAATTTGTTTTTAACATAAAAAATGGCATCCCTGACGTCAAAAACCTATAATCGATACCAAAGACTCAATTCCTGCGACGTGTAACAGAAAAACTGTAACCGCGTAGCTATTTTGAAATATAGCCGCCTTCTTGGATTTCTTTGATTTTAGACGATGCCTCCCCGACTTAATTTAATTGTATAGCCTTAAACATTATTTATATCAACGGGAATGTTCTTATCACAATTTGCAGTTTTTCGTTGATTTCTCCGATGTAGCACCTCAACTAAATCTCTTGAACCGCCAGACCGATCTCGATCAAATTTTCAACATAAATGAAGTTCGAGCCTGGGATGGTTTTTATTTATTCACTTTGAAAGTAGAAGATAGAGGAGGAGAGGGATATATATATATATATATATATATATATATATATATATATATATATATATATATATATATATATATATATATATATATATATATATATATATATATATATATGTGTAACTTAATCACTTTTGAACCACACGGCCGATCTCGATCAAATTTTCAACATGGATGAAGTTCGTACCTGGATTGTTTTTTTTTATCATTTCACTTTGACAGTGCAACTTAATGGAGGGAGAAGGAGAGAGGCATTTAAAAATGATCGAAAATTACCAATATTAGTGTCAACTTTATAATTTTCATGGTCGTTGAGTAGAATAGTAGCACTTCCGTTTACATCCAAATTCAGCCCCGCAACTTCGGGAAGGGAGAAGGGAAGATACAGAAAAGTGATCTAAAATGACCAATATTAGTGTCGAATCCATAGTTTTCGGGGTCACTGAGATGAACAGTGACACTTTTGATGCCGTTTAAATCCAAATTTAGCCCCGCAACTTGGAGAAGCGAGGGAAGACCAATATGAGAGCGCGCTTCAGTAATAGTAAAAAGTGATTGACTAACGGAACATATTACCAATTTTTCTTATTTTAACTCACCGAAGCGGATAATTGACGTTAGTTATTTAATATATATATATATATATATATATATATATATATATATATATATTTAGAAAAAATGAAATGAAACTTTCAACGTTATGCCCTTTAGGCTAAATCAGTCGGATGATTAATGAAAATGAATGGCTGTGAAATTAATTTTTATGTTTCCTCACCGGAAATTGAATTCCCAGACCACGTGCACCATAATGACAACTTGAAATGTTAACAACAAATAAATAACTTGAAAGATTAATAAACGAATAATAGTAAGACCTTGTAATGCGATAGTGAAACGAGGGGTGCATTACAACTATTTATACTCCATAGGTAATATCAGTGGCATATTTACGATGTTGTTTCGGGAGGGGCTTTGCTAACTTTCGGGGGGGGGGCTTTGCCTGAAAATATGAAAATTCTGCAAGATTTTTCATATACTTTACTATAGTAAGTAAGATTTCGGGGGTGGTTTAAGCCCGGAAGCGCCCCCCTAAATACGCCACTGGGTAATATACACATACGTAAAGCATTTAAGGTTCAGTGACTATAAGTAACGCCCTCCGCAGTATGTTTCAAGCCCACTTGCGCTCTCACAGACTTCTATGCGTCCGTATGGGTTAGAAAACACAATATAAATAGCAACATTGTAACCCGCTAACATTCTACACTTTCCTAACATGAAGCTGTGCAAAATCTATGCCCCTTTTAATTATCTGATATAGTCATATCCAAATGGTCAATTTGAAACGAGTTAGTACTCTTTCTTTTTTGGAGAATGGATACAGAGCAGCAATCAATGCAAAGGACAGGGGGAGGCAGATGGAGCTGCATCCGTACTGTAGTGTCAGCAGTGTTTGATAATACGGACTACAGATAAGTAAGAAAAAAAGAAGCCAATTATGACATCACAAGTAATCCAGAAGAAATAACTTATTTAATATTTCACGTATCTTTGATGTTCGTTATGCCGGCCTGTATTTTAGAAAGAGTTGTATCAAATATTAATTGATCACCATGTTTTTAGCCTATACGCAAAGGTCTTTATACCCTGTGCTCCTTTACAAGCATCCCAACCCTGTCGCGCCTCATAGCTTGCAATTCACAGTTTCAAAAGCACTCTAGAGTGCTTACCTCTGTGTGTGGGGTCCTTGGTTCCATTCCCGGCCAAGTAAGTTTGTGGGGGATAACATCGTCTCCCTAGGTTTTCTAGGGTACTCCCGTTTCCTCCCACATTCTCATTTCGCTCTTTTTTTCCATAATCGTTCACTTTCCGTAATCACCCGTCTCTCAGCCTAAATGGCATAAACGTGGGACGTTAGACTGAAAGAAAGATAGATTTAGAAGCCTTCTAATCGCGCCTGTAAATAGAATTTTTTATATATTCATTTGCAAGAGTCTTCAAAGAGATAAATAACACGTACAATGTTTCTATTAGCTGCGATCCTATCCACAGAAAAAAAAATAGATATTCTGAAACAGATGTGGTATTCCGGTTTTCGACTGTATGTTTCGCGCCTCCACTTTTTGCTTTTATTGGAACTGTTTTTCAAGATCAAAAACAATATTAGAATCCTAATATGTAGCAAGCTGAAAAAAAAATTAAGGAAATGCAAAAAGGAGTTAACATAAAAGAAGAAATATATTAAAATATAGCTTCAATGCAATCTGTTCTAAGCGGAAGCATGTGGTATTTACGATCCTGTGTACTTCCATAGACAAAAACGTCTTTCTAAATCTGAATAAAGGAACTTTCTTTTGAGCCCAAGATACAGATTTTTCCATGTCTTAAATTTTTAACTTATTTACGTATTCGAAACAAGTCTATGACATATTTATCTGTTATATATAGACGCGAGTTCACGATCCAACATGTGCTGAATATGTAACATATTGTAGCAATATAAACGTCGTTTTTCAGGTTTTAAGAAACAAAATACAACAGTATAAGCGTTTTGCATCAGCGTTTAAAACAAAATGTAGCAGTATAGACATTGTTGTATTAATATCCTTGTATGCCTATGCTACTGAGGCTTACCTGGGCTCAGAAGCACAGCGCACACTAAACGCTCTTTTCCAGATGAGGTTTCCATACCTACAAATCTAGAACGTATCCTCATGTTTATTCTACGAGGGAGATTATCAGAGTAAATAAAGGATACACAAATTTCGTACAGGAAATTGTGAGCAAAGGGAAACATTCATTAATAGCAAAAGTAGTGTGTCAGTCTCAATGCGAGTACCTTTGTTTTCTAAAATGAATCTAATTTGGAATTTAGTTTCTAGGAAAATTTTGATTAGTGTCGGACTGAAAACAACACTTAACCTAAAACGGACGTTCAGACAGGAGAGCAGAGTTATAGGCATTGTAAAGAAACTGCAACAGATTCAGATTTATGTCAATGAATGGTTACTACTTACGGACTTAAAGTTTTCCATTCCAGTTCGTCGTAATTGACACCAACACTCACACAAACACTTCACTACTACACAGTTATGGACATAATGTAGCAGTAGGTGTATTCTTGTACGATTATTTGAACAAGTAGAATGCAGTAGTAAACGTTGTATGAGTATGCAAACAAGCAGAACGAGTGTAGCAGTACGAGTGTTACTGCATAAATATTTTAACAAATAGTATGCAGCAGTATAAGTATTGTTCTACAAGTATTTTAACAAAGAATGTAGCAGTATGAGAATTGCGTTATATTTTCGTGAACATAATGTAGCATTACAGGCGTTGTTATACAGATAAAATGTGACATTGTAAGTGTTGTTGTGGAAACATTTTATCAAATAAAACCCAGTAGTATGAGCGTTTTTGTGCAAATATTTTACAAATAGAATACACCATTCTAAGTGTTATTGTAAAAGGTCCGGCAGAAACAATCTACCATTTTCAACAGTTGATAGCTCGCACGGTCACACAGTGAGGATAAAACCGAGCGGGATAGAGTATAGCAAGAAGGATGACATTTTAGTTACAATTGAGCATTAGACCAAGACGCATCGCACTTTTTGATTGAGATGCATTTCAAAAGTGGTGACAATGGGATAGCTACGTAGCAGAAGCTTCAACAGCACTAAACATTGGGAGACATGGAAAAGAACCAGAACGGCACACCTTTCAAAGGTGGGTTGATCAGTTTCGTGCTGCAATAAATGCCACAAACAATAAGTCACCGGGAAAGCCGAGGACAGTGCGGACACCAGAAAACATTGAGAGGGTGTGGAATGCTATTGACAGAAATCCTAGGCATCCAGTCAACAAATATGCTACAGTCTTACGCATGTCAAACAGAAGTTTGCGGCACTATTTTCCACAGCGATTTAAGTAGTCATCAGTACAAAATGGGGATGATTCTTAAGTTATCCAAGCACGACTATGCTTCCCAGAAGCAATTCAGTATAGATTTTATTTACCTATTGGACGAGAATAGGGACAGTCTTCCCAATCTGATTATGTCGGATGATGGACACTTTGGATTGACAGGCAACAAGAAGATATGCGATACTAGAGTAATGTGAATCTACAGGAACTCCACGAAAAACCACTCCACAGTACAAAGGTTACTGTTTGCTCCGGTGTTTCGGTTTCCAGGATTATTGGACCCTACTTTTTGAGGATCGTCACGGAGTCGCAGTCACATCCATTTCACAACGTTACAGAAACCTACTGACGACTTTCGTTATTCCTGTATTACTGAGACAGGTCGTTTGTCATAATTTTATATCCAGCAAGATCGGGCAACTGCGCATACTGCTTGAGACACGATGTCAATGTTATGTATACTGTTTTCGGGGAAAATCATCTCACGCTTTTGGAATATACCAAGGTGTAGCAATATAAGTGATGTGAGAACATTTAAAAAGAAAACAGCAAAATAAAAATCACCAAGTAAGACAGAATTTCTCGTTCACAAATGAATAATATCAGCAATTAAACGGGTTCCATTTGTTAATGACAAACTTTATTTTAATTCTTTTAAAGGTCAGTAATGTGATATTATTGTTCTAAATGTACGAGTGCATGCCTCAACAGAAGATGAAGATAGACGATATGAAAGACAGTTTTCACGGTGAAGTAGAATGGATATTCGACCAACTCCCGCGATACCATGTGAAAATACTATGAGGATATTTCAATGCGGAGGTAGGACGAGAGGAAATCTTCAAACCGGTTATAGAGAATGAAAGTTTGCATTAGGGAAGTAATGACAACGGTGTTAAACTCGTGGACTTTGCAATATCCTAAACCATTATCGTGAAGAGTACAAAATTCCCACAAAGCGACGTTCATATATCTATTCGGACCTCACCAGATGAATAAAACACATAATCAAATTAATCACATTTTAGTAGATAGAAGAAGATAATCTAGCGTAACTGATGTTCGGACCTCGGAGCTGACTATGACACTGTGGTAGTGATAATGGCAAAGAGGTTATCACTGAATCTGTTATATAAAAATTGAAAGTGACTATGTTTGACCTAATAACTCTTGAACCACCCGACCGATCTCAATTAAATTTTCAACATAAATGAGGTTCAATCCTGGAATGATTTTTATCATTTCACTTTGACAGTGCAACTTAGAAAGGGGAAGGGGATATATATATATTGTTATATATGATGTTTTGGTTCTGTTTTTGTTCTGAGATTGGCGTAGCAATTATGTACACTTTCTTTTGTGAAATCGTAATTGAGATCACTTCTTCACTCTCCACCCAGTATTACAAAGTTGGTTCGGAGTCCAACTCCCTTTTAGCCTCGGTTTCGAAAACGTCGTCGGCTTACTGGTTCGAAGATGATGAGAAAATGCACTAAAGTGGTAGAGCTTGGTACTAGAAATCGAAACCCAGGTAACACTTGAAGACTGTGAGTTGAATCTAACTAGGTGGGATAGCTTGACTGAATCAAAGAGACCATTTCACTTTACTTTTTATTAAAAAAATAGAATAAGAATACAGATCAATTTAACAAACTCGGTTACTTGGAGTTACAACTTGGAAGTTTTTCTACATTATTCAAGTGGGAGCACAACCCCTTAATACTCAATGGGTGCTAGAAGGTTTTTATGCTAAACCGCGAGTTATTGAAAATAGTAAAGTGTGAACTTTGTACATCGCAACTTGCATTGGCCCGAAAGGAAGAAATGTTAAGTCTCGAAGAGGGAATGTGGTCTCAGATTGATGGAACTTGAAAATAAAACTCATATTGATCACTAAACAATCTCAAAGTGCTCTTCCCGTGTGGAGGGGGAACTTAGAAAAAATTAGCACATACCTGATTTTTCTGAAGACCGTCCCTAACCAGAGCGAAGTTCACTGTTAGCCGTCCGTCCGTAGAATCAATCGGTGCGGCAGACAAGCCTCGTTTATAAAGGCGCTTCGTCCCACGCATTTCTGCCTTTTCTGACGTAGCTCGAAGGCGACGTCACGAGCCTCATCGAGCATGGGAGAGACTTCTTCACGCGCATGCTCAATAGTGGTTAAGACTTCTAGTATTTCGATGATTTTTCTCTATCACGCCGGGATTGAAATTCCTATTTTACATTTCTTTTTACAGTTTTTTTTGTTTTATACCTGGTTCTAACTACATAATAGATTTCATATATTTATTGCTCTCGTGATATTCCCTAACTATTGCCTCTAGGACCCAGCTCTGTGATCTGAGTAAAATCAAAGCTAGGGTCATACCACTATCCCATGCGTGTGGTTTGGTGTCAATGAGGCATCAGGTTGATAATTCAATCTGGACCTCACCTGACTCCGTTCTCCCTATTTCTCTTTCCCTTACTGCACACACAATTTGAAACGCGCGGGCGTCTCGCCCTATAATTTGGAGTCCGGCTTAGGACTACGAGGCACAACTGTGTAACAGTTATCCGCCGACCTCGGTAAAAAAAAAATAAACAAAAAAAAATGTCGAAAGTTATCTTTCTGGCATTTTTATTCGGTTACAGAAACGGTTGTCCAAGGCAAGTTGCTGGGAGTTAAAGGGTTAATATAGAACTGGCCTTACACAAGGCGTTAGGAACTAACAACAAACTTTCTTGAGGGATTGGAGATTATGCACGACTAAACTGCAAGAGAGCGTGATTGTAAGATTTCATGTGTCATAACTAACTATAGTACGTATAAATGTTACTCAATTCCATTAACAAACTCTTAGATTAAAACTCTGTAGAATGAAACCTTACAACCATGGATTCCTTCTAGCTTATTCAACTAGAAATGAAAGAATTTTTGACATTATATACACTCAAACAAAAAAATAGCGTGAAGCGCTTTAAAGTTTGACTGTGATGGACGATAAATTACAAGAGTAGTTCTCATTGTTTATAGTATAAACCAAATGGGATAACATGTAATGATGTAGACTAGTATACTCAATTGTGTTGCCTGATTTTTTTTTTTTTTTTAAATTAATGCGGGGTTGTGCTTTACAGTTTGTGAACAACATTTCTTACGTTGTTTCTATATACCAGTTATACTTTATCAATATCTACCAACAGGTTTTGCATGAACTCACACTAGTATATATATTTTATTTTATAAAATTTTTTTTCTTTAAAAAAAACCAATTCCTAACCATATTATTAAGCATGACTTCGAACTGATTATGAGTACAGCTTCTAATAGTATAAAGAAAAGTAAGATTTTGTGAATCCAATAATTTGCTAATTACCATTGTATTTACGGTACTGAGCACAAGTATAGTTATACGTGTTAAATGTGCTTGTCGCAGGCTATTAAGTTTATTCAACTAGAAATGAAAGAATTTTTGACATTATATACACTCAAACAAAAAAATAGCGTGAAGCGCTTTAAAGTTTGACTGTGATGGACGATAAATTACAAGAGTAGTTCTCATTGTTTATAGTATAAACCAAATGGGATAACATGTAATGATGTAGACTAGTATACTCAATTGTGTTGCCTGATTTTTTTTTTTTTTTTTTAATTAATGCGGGGTTGTGCTTTACAGTTTGTGAACAACATTTCTTACGTTGTTTCTATATACCAGTTATACTTTATCAATCATAGGCTATACTCTACTTTCCAGAATCAAATGAAGATTTTATAACCTGTAATGTATTGAAAGTATTGGAGTACTCCCTTGAGTAAACCTTTGAAAATAGTTGAGTACTCCATTACATATCTGGTAGTATATTTATTTGTTAGATAGAAGCGATTGCATACTAAATGATTATACCGCATATGTAAAATAACTTGAGTAATTATCAACTAACGTTTAAAACAGTTGCTGAATGCTTAATAAATTTTATAAGTGCGTCTATACGCATTTTATATTAAACTCATCCTATTGTTATCAAAAATGCATCTCACATTATTAGTTATCGCTCTTTGTATTGATAATGCAATAAAAATGTAATATATTTCAAACCTACTGTATAGCTCTGTTCCATACAGGGTAATCATAGTATGTACATGTGTGTTTCTAAACTTCTACTCAGCTTGATTGCTATTTTGGCCTCGATTTGGTTTCTCTCATCCTGTGTGGTATGCATTACGCTAGACACATTGATATTCACGTATACTGATAACGTACAGACATTACAATCGATTAGCGCATTTTAGCACACCTAAGGATTACATATAACAACTCTAGACTTCTTTTCATGAATCCATGAGAGGTTGTGTTAGCAAAGGGGGGAGTCTGAATGGTTAAAATACTGACCCTATGGTTAGTGTGTTAGTTTATGCCCTAATGGCCTATGGTAGTATCAGATACAAAATCTAATAATCAGGGATGCAGTTACATTTGCTATACCAAAAGACAGGTTTCTTGCAGGGGATTTCATATCGATTCCTTATAATTAGAGGGGAACGTCAGTGGGGGTTAGTATTGTTAGTATTCCTATTCTTATTACTTTAATAATAGTATGAACGTATGTTATGTCTTCTTTATTTAATTTATTTATTTATTTTTTTTTTAAATATACACCGAAATCGAAAGGGATTTCTTTACGGTTACAAAGGGGATTTTACGAAGTCAAGTTACATCATGTTTCATCGTGTTAGTGGATCTTGTTGATTTATAGGATAGATTTTAAACGCAAAAGTTAACCACAACATAGCTATATTTGATATGTTTTTAAAACACACCGGAAGTATGTTCCGTTCTTTCTTTTAATTCTACTAGCCTTGACTGATAACAGGCCTCGGTTTCCGTTGTGGTGAACTTTTCTGTTTTTTCAATCTTAAATGCCTAGTGTAAGGGATATAGTTATGCGGAGAATAACTCTATATGATGACGTCACGGTGACCTGTTGTTGGGCACAGTTAAATACAATGTGCAATGGATAATTTAATAAAGTACTTCCTTGTCCTGTTCGCTTCGGTGTTTGCCAAAAGATAGCTATACAGAGGGTTCCAAAAATTACGGTTTTTAACATGGTGGAATGAAAATGTGCAAACTCGATTACCATACTCACTTATAGGCTTCGAACATGTTTAAAAAAAAAACAAACTTGTGCTTTTACTTGACCAAACAATAGAAATTTAATTTTTACATTTAGACAATAACTGTCCCTGGTTTTTGTTATTGGTCCGTCAGATCGTGGATATTACAATGAAATTGAGTTGTTTCATATATTGAAAAATATTTAAAGTCATTTATGCATATATTGAAAAATGTTTACAATCTTCTTATGATTTTTCACAACGCTGATTTGAAAGGAGTTTTTATTCCTTTTATTTTGAGTCTTATCACTTGTCCAAATTTTCTGTTTGTACTGATACGAGAAGAGTTTTTCACCTGTAAGCAATGAACTGAGGTAAGTCAATGGAAGTCTGTCCATAGATAAACGAGATTTTCTTGTCACTGCAGGATTTTATAAAATTTTGTAGCACAAAGAAAGTTCTGGATCCGGATGGAAATTCAGATTTTAGATCACTGTTGCCCATTTCTAAACAGTGATGGATCGATCAATAACAGTAATCGATTACCATATCATCCCTCTGGATCAGCCCTGGAGGGGGCTGACAGGTTGCAATCTGGATCCTTGGGTACCTCCAGATACCAGGGGGGGGCCTTACTCTAGACATCACACTGGGTAGGCAATGGATATGGCTCTGCAATCAGAGAGACTATTAGACTACATAATCATTAATGCGTTACATAATATCCTTGTCTTATGCGAAGTACTTGTTTACATAGGAAGTCCACCGAATTCCTTTTTTAATTGTTTATTATATATATTTATTCAACGGGGCTGACCACACATCAAATCTAAGAAAGATGTAGTAATCAATGGAACCTGCAGGGGTTACCCAAAAATGAGGCTATTCGAAGATGAGATTCGAATACAGAATGTTTTTCCTCCAGATGTCCTGAATGTGCTGACCACACATCGTCAGCATCTAGGTATAGAAACCTGTTTAAATATTGTATGTGATTGTAGTAATATTACAAGAATCAATTTTGTATCATTGAACAAATAAACCAGAAGCCTAGAATTGATTGTATGTGCGCTGACCACACATTATTGTTAGGATGCCTCTTGTGTTCAAGCTGTGACTGTGGATGAAGATCGAACAATGTCACGGTAAGACAAGTTCTTCTCAAATTGATTGATGTACCTAACTCGGCTTGTTTCGTTGTGAGTGGAATGATAATGATGGAGGAAACTGCATTGTTAAATATTCTTTCCACTTACTGTTATGATTAATGGGTGATGAATCATATGGTGAGTAAATCCAAGGTACTTTACAAGATGGGTCAATACCTAGTGTGTTATGACACGTCAGGACGTAATGGCCATATTGACATACATTTGCCGTATCTTTTGTTTCAGCTGTAGTCAGGTTGAGAACTAGAGTATTAAAAGGAAGTTTGAATTTAGCCAGCGTGGCGGAAGTGAACTAATTATACAGCTTGGTATACTGACAAGTGGCTTGGTAAATTATCAGCTCAGCTGACGAATGTTTGGAGGGAGAGAGGGGAAAAAGGGAGTTTTGCATCGCAACTGAGAGAATTCATCTAGTATACTGTTACAGAAGCCAGCTTCAGACCAGTGACATCTCAGCATTGTCAGATAAGTATATTTGCATTGTTTTTCTGATTTAGAAGACAAGGAGTGGTCAGTCGTTCAGCTTTTCATGCATGAGTACAAGAAGTCTATTGTATACAATCTTTTATACCTTGGAATGTTAATATTATCTACCTTTTCTTTATGGTGAGATTTTATTCTAGGTTACTGCGTAAACCACAGAACTAATGATCAGAGTCTAGATTCAACAAGATTTAAATAAATTTAGTTATACCATTGCACATATGCTAGTTAAGAAAATTAGTTCCAGAGTATCATCAAAATTTTGTTAATGAATTTAACTAAAAACAATAATTGTAACTTATCTAAAGCAGACTAATAAAAGGTTCTGGCAACTAATTGAACTAAAACACAATCAAGGAGAACTGATATAACTTTAAACATGCAAAATTTCATAATGGAACTGCATTTCTAGCTTTACACTTTATTACACCTTAAGTACTCATAGTGTTCAAGACAAGACGTATCTCACAATGGGGCAATCCAGCACTTGAGAAATGCTCAGTTAACGTGCATATTATTTTTTCACAATTGTAGTGTCTCGCTAAATCTCTAATAATTTGTTGTCTCAATCGTTATAGGTTTCTTAAAATAATACTGTAGGGTTTTTAATTCTATAAGGTTAATTAAGATAAGTGAGTCCCTCAGAGGAGGCCGTCTTATCTTGGGCACATGGTGATTTATCCATTATATTGCATCCTTTTTTTTTTTTTTTTTTTGTAAGTAACTTAGGAAGAATAATAAAGGAAAATGTCAAATTCCCTTGTCAAAGTGAATTGACAATCAAGTGATTAAAAATAACTATCTTTTAACAAAAATATAAAAAGGAAAATGAATACTCAGTTATTTCCAAGGAGTAGGTCCTTTCACTGCTTTCACCCTTACCACTTATTTCTGGGCAGGTTCTGCTACTTCGACTTCTGTAAGGAAAAACCTGAAACGAAAAATTCTCCCACACACACATAGTATTATAGGCTGGACGCGGGAACCTGAAGTTGAGTGTAGTATCCCGGGTACGTATTAGTCGAATTTTGACGAACTTGGTAGTTAAGGCATGACTGGATTTAGAGAAAAGGTACCTTTATTTAATTTCTAAATATTAAGTATGATGCTGAGTATTGCACTGTGTTAATTTATTAAGTATGATAATCAACGAGTTTAAATAAGATCTTAACTTTGTGGTTCATATTTTTTCAGCTTGTTGGAGTATTCGTATCATCTGTTGCTCGGAGAACGTAAAAGAAGGAGAAGGGAAGACTCACGTCTCCAGAGACAATAGGGGAGGTTTCTTGGTACAGGGTAAGTACTAATTCCTTGACTTGTTAGTGTGTTATTTTGGAAGCATGCATTTCAATTTCTTCCCGTCAGGCTACCAATTGGGTTTACTAGTGAGTGTTACATAGTTGAGTGCTAACTCGAGTGCAACGAATTCGCAGTTCATATCCTGGGTGTATCCCACACTGATTGTTATTATTACTGAATTAAATGAAAAACCGCAATGAAAGAGAGTGACCTAAGTTACAATGTAACAGTGATCATACGAAGTGCGGTTTGCATTACCTGTGAATTTAGTGTTTCCTTAAGGAAAAACAAAAACGTTGTTTAGTGTGTGTCACTCATACAAAAAAGTGCGTGAGTCGGGACTCGATCTCCGACTTATCTGTTTTCTTTCAACGTTAGATACAATTGCGTAACTGCCAATAATCATCTCCGGTAATTGAAACCATGTTTACAACGATATTAATTTTGAATTGAATATTTCGGGGCTCGAACTCAGGACCTCTAGTGTAGGTAGTGATGATATGTGATCCACTAAGTGTCCATTGAAAGTATTTGATTCTAACCTGCTTTTACATAACCAATTCAAATACAAACTTGCGCTCGTGAGAAATGAGCGATAATTTAGATACAGGATAAAAGAAATGATCCATTAGGGGCTCGAACCAGGGATCGCTAAGAATCAATTGTTTATCTGAGACTATGGTTTATCCCAATCGTGATGATTTATGAGGCAACCTTATTATTATTATTCATTTCGTTGTGACGTCATTTCCCTATTTTCTTATTTATCTATTTTCCCGTTATAAATGTTGGTGTGTATAGAAGCTACACGCAACAACATCCTGAGTCCTTGTTAACAGCTGGACTCACTTCCGTCACCCGATAAGAGGTGATTTGCTTTTTGTTTTTAAGGCAGAATGAAAGACGAGTGTTGAGGAAGTATCTGTGAACATTATAAATATGTGCACCCAAACAAAATGCTATTCGATTAACTTTTAATTTTTAAAGATTACCCTTATGTTTGTTTATTTTCACAATTTATTACTACACAATTTATTCACAATTTTAACTACTGTCACGTTCATATATCATATCCTAAAGTTCTTGTGCGCCATGCGCTGTTGTGAAGCAGTGTTTTCCACCTATTAAACAGGGCCGCTTATTGAGGGGGGGGGCACCGAATTTTGAAAGTCTCCTGACTTGTAGTTTTAAATCTTGTGACGGGTATAATCATAAGTTTTATTCTAAATAGAATTAAGTTAGTTTATACCAAATTTATTTAGAACAAGTTGACAGAGCTCGAGTATCCTTAATATGTGTCCTTTAATTTATGGAAATCTCTATTATTCGAGTATCGAACCTAATTACGAAATGATGTACACGTACTGATTCGCTTCCAATGTTTTATTATTATTATTATTATTATTATTATTATTATTATTATTATTATTATTATTATTATTATTATTATTATTATTATTATTTTAATACCATTCTGCGGTATAGTAATAGCGTTGTATGCCTTTTAATCAAGCCAAGCCAAGATTTTAACTTGTAGGAAGGCAGTTACACAGGGATGATTGAGAAACACGAGTATAGTGGTGTAGTGGTAGGACAACATCTGGGGAGTCACTGTAGCCCACAATGATGTCCTTTTTGTAACCGTTACTTTACATAACATGGCGATAGTAATATAATCAAGGTAGTTACAATGAGCGGTTTCTAGCCCATTACCCAATGATGGGAGGACAGGAAAAAAAATGGGGGGGGGATCAATCTACCCCCAAATGTTCTTACGAAATACATATGGTAGCCTTAACACTAACTTAAGTTTATCTTACCACAATGAAATACTGATACGATATAATACTATCTAGTATTGTGATAAATATTAATGACACCCTTATAAGTGAAAACATTATTTTAAAATGTGCATCACTATTGATACTTGATCCTAATTCAACATGAACTAAACATAACTTAAAGGTAATGTAATCTTACTGACTAAATGTAGCAAAGGATAGTACACAAGTAGCTATTTACATTCTTTTAAGAAAATGAATAGCCGATACATACATAATTGTAAATACATTATGTACAATATGCGCAGTATGCTAGTACATTGCCGTAGGTTATCAATAGGTTGGTCCTTGCTAAGAGATTGGCCATTTTTACAGTAGCATAAGGTCACTTGTGTTCACCCAGAAGGGGTCGCAGAAAAAAATTTCACTCATATCTATGGAGCAGCAGCAGCAGAGAACAACATGTCAGAGACTAAGGCGTATTTCTCCTTATTTCGTTTTCTACTTTAATTTATTTTATTTTTATTTTTTTTTTTTTATTTTAACCAATATGCTTCCCGCCCGAACTACGCGGAAAAAAAAAAATAAAATAAAAATAATAATTGCTCAAGGAAAAACAAATGGGGTAGCATTGTGTGGAGTAACCTATGTAAATGTCTGGTGGGGGGAATCCAGCTTCCCTTTTCCTCTCTTTTTTTTTTTCACAAGAAAGCAACCCGTAAGCACGCGTGTATCATAAGTAGGCATAAGTTTGTAGCGGAACAACCCAGAGCAGGCAATATTGACTTTGCTTTATTTTCTAGGTTAATGCAGTCCTAGACACAAAGAGGGAGAGCGGCGAGTTTCTCGCAAGAGAGAAATGAAATAGTCAGGCGGCGGCTACGGATGGAATCCTATACTGTGACTGAAGAGTTTGCATCTGCAACGACGTATGCTAAAAGTCGGAGTTACATATTCAAGGCGTTATACCTGTACGTATTAATGTTAGTAGCTACTAATAATATTTTACTTTTCGGCTATGTCAACATTTATTTTCCTTATAGGTTCTCTGTGTTTGGCAGCATATTGGGAGTCCTATAGGAGAAGAAGAAGGGTAACACATTCGTGCCCGGGCACATTCACACAAAGAACAAAAAAAAAAAAAATTATTCATCCCAATATGTTGGCAAAACATTTATTTTGGTATTAATCCGACATAACTTTTCTGTGACGCGTCAAACTTTTCCTTGGTATTGTAGTTATGGAAGGTTTGGTAGATGTGGTAGGGCCCTAATTTTAAAAATGACTTATTTGCTCCCCAGACCACGTATTAGCGCCGCCCACTAGGATGACTGCCTATTTCCATAGTAGGCCATGGGTGTTTAATGCCGCATCGAATGGAGAGGAGAATGGATTCCAGGAAGTAACTTATTGTTTTTAAGTTGATGAAGAGTATATTATAACTTTTTTGTTTGTTTTTAATTTCACAATGTATTCTTTTCAGGCTCTAGCTATAGCCCTGTATGCACGTGTTCCGGTATACCAGAGGTCTGGCATCACTACAGGTACTCCACTTTTGAGTGGTCTATGCGATGTAGGCAAGAATCGACACACTCACTAATGAATATACGCCAAGTTTTCTTGTTTTCTTTTTTTTTTTTTTTTTTTTTTAATAAATTTGTCTAAATTGAGGCGGCGAGGCCTCATGATCAACGCGTACTTCACGTTTAACATTCATCGTCCTCACTATCGCTAGAATTTTCCAGCTCGCGTGAGCTGTCTCGGGGGAAATACTTCTTCAATCTTTCAATAGCTACAATCTGAGTGTGGTTAGGGTTTGCTACTAATTCGATTTTACAAGCATTTGTGGGAGAAATACTCCTTAGGTAATACGGTCCCATATACTTGGGTGTTAACTTTGGAGAAATATCCTTCTTAGGCAAATAATCTCTACATAATACTAAGTCACCAACCTTTAGCTTAATAGGTTGTCTAGTGCGATCAACGCGTAATTTAGTCTGCTGCTGTGCATGTGTCATAGCCTTCTGGGCTAGTTTACGGATTAACTTTAATTGTTTCTGATGTTCCTGTATTTTCGTGAATTGATACGGGGTGTCCAATTGAGTGGGAAATCTGGCCTTTTGACCAAAGACAATCTCATATGGGGAATATTTCCTAATAGGGGAGGTTGATATATTATAAGTATACGCACACAAGCGGACGTATTCCGCCCACTTAGTAGGCTGTTTAGCCGTGTACTTAGTAAGGAAACTTGCAATGACAGAGTTGAATTGCTCACACAGCCCGTTCGTTGACGGTTTAAATGCTGCGGTTCGAACATGTTTAATGTCAAATAAGTCATTCAATTCGGCCATTATCGTTGATAAAAAATTACTTCCTCTATCCGTCAGTACCTCTTTAGGAGGGCCAAAACGCGTGATTAACTCGTCCAACATGGCCCTAGCCACCGTCGGGGCTTTAATATTTCGTAGCGGTACTAATATTGCGAAATGGCTGAGATATTCTATCATAACCAGGATATAGCTGTAGCCTGCGCTACTATGTAGCGGGCCAAAAATATCTAAACTCCAGCGGGAAAACAATTCCTCTTCTACCGGCAAAGGGTGAAGAAAACCTTGTTTCTTTTCTCTAGGGATGTTCACCCTCTGACATTCGTCACAAGAGCGTACGTAGTCCTTAACTATTTTCCCCATGTTCGGAAAATAGTAACGTTCGTTTACTTTAGAGTAAGTGCGAGAAAATCCCGTATGGCCTCCACACAGCGGAGACGAATGGGCCTCTTGTAAAATGTCGGGGATCGCCTTTTCTGGTATCACTAGTTTCTTATCTTTGTTCATGACTCGATATAACACATCGTCAACCACAACATAGGGTTTTAGAGCACGATCAGTAGGGTTGTCTTTTTTCTTTTGTATTAATTCTCTAATTTTATCGTCCTCTTTTTGCATTGTTTTGATATCTATTTTGGGACATAATACTAGGTTGCACACTTCTGCACAATCTTCTTCTTGACCAAATTTGGAGGGTAACTCATCCTTTAGCGGACATCTTGACAAAAAGTCGGCGGTCACGTTATTGCGGCCCCTGATGTGTTCGATTGTGAATAGATAGGGTTGTAAACGAATTGCCCAACGCATAAAGCGAGAATTTAGCATCTTATTGTTTCTTAGGTAACATATACCATGAGCATCTGTTCGCACAATAAAGGGACGGTCAGCCAATAGGAAGTGGAAATGCAAAATTGTCTTAGTAACTCCTAGCGCTTCAAGCTCAACCGTGGAGTAGTTGAGCTCCGCTGGGGACAAAGATTTTGAAAAATAGGCTATTGGGTGTTCTTTGTTATCTTCTTTAATTTGTGCAACGTATCCGCCTATTCCGTCTCGACAGGCATCCGAATAGACTATGGCGTCCTGATTCGGGTCAAAGTGGGCAAGGACCGGAGCAGATATAAGACAAGATTTCAAAGTATCCCATGCTTGTTTCTCTGTTTCTCCAAACTCGAATTTGGCATTCTTTTTAGTCAATGAAATGAGTGGTTTGGCAATAGTAGAAAACCCTTGGACAAAAGCTCTGTAGAATGAACAAAGTCCAATAAAACTACGTATTTCTCTGACTGTAGTAGGGTATGGTACCTTTGCTATAGCTTCCGTTTTTGCGGGATCTACACAAATTCCTCGTCTACCGACGATGTGACCAAGCACAGAGGCTTCTTCGTAACCAAAGTAACATTTCTTAGGGTTGAGTTTTAGGTTGGCCTCCCGGAGTCGAGATAAAATAATTCTCGTTCTTTCTATTAAATCTGAGAAAGAAGGACTAGGACAAACCAAATCGTCTAAATAACAAATTACATACTTCCACATAATGTCACCAAAGATAACGTTCATCATATTTTGAAAAAGAGCCGGGGCCGTGCTTAGTCCGAATGGTAGTCTCAAAAATTCGAATTTTCCACGGCTGCAGATGAATGCAGTCTTCTCTATATCACACGGACGGATTAATAATTGGTTATAACCATTTTGCAAATCGAGCGTATTTATGTATTTGGTACCATTCAGAAATGCTAATATATCATCTATACGCGGCACTGGCGTATAATTGGGCCTTAATATTAAGTTCAGTTTTCTGAAGTCGACACATATACGCGGGGAGCCATCTTTTTTAGTTACTATCACAATTGGTGCAGAATATGGGCTTTGACTTTCTCGGATAATATTGCTATCTAACATTCTCTGAATCTCTGCCGCGACTATCTCTCTCTGTTTTGGTGTTTCTCTATAGGGTGGATGAGAAACAGGTATATCTGTAATGACCTCTAGGGGACACATAAATTTATCGGTAGCCGCAGTCAGACGAGACTTGTCCCAGGCTACAACGTCCCTAAATTCCATCAATAAGTCCAGTAATTGGTTTCTTTCTTCGGGGTTTAAGTTTGGGCCAATATTTAGTGCTTGAGCTAATTCTTCCTTTGTTTGGGGGACTTTCTGGGGTTGTTCAGGGACTTCCACGTCATCTGTTTCATCTTTGTTAGTAAGGTGTATGATCTGATTAACGGCCTGTACGTTATCCTCCGTTTCGTCAGTTAAGGACTCGGCCTGGGGTACAAGTTTCCCTAGATAAAGGTTTTTAGACAAAGATCTGGTTCGATCTGAACTATTGAAAATAGTCAGAGTAATATTTCCATTGTCAGTAAAAACTGGACCTCTCGGGATCAAACAGGAGTGCCAATATCGAATTCCTTTGGACGGTAAGAATTCCCAAATATGCACGTTCCCGGTCGGTGCGGTAATTTCTATGTCATATGAAGCCTTGGACGGCACGCGGACATTTGTCGGAAGGTGTACTTTGTAGGTAGTGTACGGATAGATATCAAAAAGTTCGTCGCCTAACCCCAAGGGGTTTGGTACGACCTTTTTCGGACTATGATCCTGGGCAGAACTCTCTAGGTCAGGGGGAGTTGCTGGATCATTTTCACTTCCTTGCGTTATCAATTGTTTTTCTAATGGCTCTAACTGTCCACTGTTTGATTTTTCCTCTACAGGCTCATGAGGCGCCTGGGAGGCCAGGGGTGGCTTTACAGAGCGTTGGTTCTTTTTGTTATATCTTGTCTCATAAGCCGCATTCTCTTTCTTTCTCGGTATAATCTCTGTATCCGAACTATCTGTGGAACTAACTGCCAAAATTCCACTAGGGCCTGGCTGAGGGTCAAAGTTGGATAGGTTCTTTTCCTCTTTCTCTAAGTCAGGCGAATGGGTAAGTTCCAGCTCAGGAGCACTGGAAGACACCTTGCTTTTCTTAGTTCGTTTACGTTTTGCATTCCTACGTCTATTGACTTTCCCATTCGTTTTATTCGTAGGCTCCGAGGGAAATTTTGTAGTTTCCCTGGAACACACGAATACGCGGGACGTAATTTCTTCAGTATGAAGTTTTTGTCTCTTATCGGGTACGCTAACAACAGGATTTATGTGATTTCTGGTGACCAATTCTGGAGACGGATCCTTTCTCTTATATGAGAGGTTCCGTTTCCTATAAATTGGTTTGTTTCCATGAGGGGGGACAGAGTAAGCCGTTTGTCCAGCATTACCGTTCTGTCTTGATTGGGAATCATTAAACGATCTTTTTCCTACTGATGGTGGGTATCGTTTAACATGTTTTAAATCTAAGGTATGAATCACACCATGACGATTTCCATATGTACTTTTTGGGACTGTGAACCATAGGTCTTCAACATGATTCCCGTCTTTATCTGCTAATTCCATATATTTGGAATGAATGGTGGTGACATACTTGTGCAGAAAATCTATCCCCAAAATAACGTCATAGGCGCAAAACTGTGGGTCAACTATAGCTACGTCTAGGAATCTTCGTTTGGTTGTTTTCAAGTGATCCTTGAAACAACACGCTATTCTCACCACAGGAATGTAATCTGTGGGCTGAGCACCGACGCCGCGAAGTTTCACATAACCCTTCAGTCTTTCAGTTAGTGGAAATTTTGGAGGTAAGAGGGTTTTCGAAGCTATCGAAATTTCAGAGCCAGAATCTATAAGAGCTTGCGCCCAGCGGTCTCCTATTTTTATCTTGACTGTACAAAGCTGCGCCTGCCCATGGCCAAGGCCATAGGTATTTTGGTGAGTGTTCCTATACGTTTTGTAACCCGGTTCTGCTACTACTTCGTCTGTGTAACAAGAACTAATCTGTACAAATTCTGGTTGGTGTTGTTCTTTAATGCTAAACCAGTCCAAGCGGTCATTTTCCCATATTATGTCATAACCATTCCTTTGACTAACTAATCTTTGCGCTGTGTGAAATTTTCTAAGATATTGTAGGCACTGTTCGAGATCATCGCAATCATCCACTTCAAGCATCAGCTTATTTAGGATGTCTGGCAACAAACTCATTCTAAGTTTACTCATCAATTCACTTTCATTAACCCGACCTCGCAAAAATTTCAAATCCTTTATTAACTTATAAATGAACGCTAAAGTACTCTCATTGGGTTGTTGTTTTCTTGTATCAACGTCATATTCTAATCTTGCAGTATACTCAATACTAGGAAAAGCCTTTTTAAGTTTTTCCTTCATCTCGCTATAGTTTAAAGATAAAATGTTTGCTAGGTCTACTAAATAGAAGGAGAAAGCTTCCCCTTTCAGACAGTAAGGAAGGTAATTTGCTATTTCTAGGGTTGACCATTCGTATATGCTAGCCACTAATTCATAGCCTTGCAGGAAAAGTTCCACACACTCATATCTATTACCTGAGAAGGAGGGAATTTCAACATTTGGATAGATCTTAAATGCTTGTGGTCTAGCACCAATAGTAGAATTTTGATTGTCACCCTCGGGAGGAGGGTTGCTAACTTTGCCTGTTACAACTGTATCCGTAAATTTAGGTTTCTCAAAACTATATGGTATAGATGGCTCGGTAACCGGACTAGTTTTTATTTCTTGCTCAGATTTTAAATTTATACGAGGCTTATCCTTAGGATCTACTTTTAAAAAGGACGAAAAATTTGATTTTTGCTTATCAGAGTTCTTATCTTCACTTGATGAATGTGAAACGGGCTCATCTTTCAGATCTAAGGACCTGTCTAAAGAAGCCGAGGTGTTGAAATTTTCAGAAACAGACCTATAGTCGGTATCGGTTACGCTTCTATTTTCTAACTCGGAGGTTTGTTCTGAACTAAATTCTGAGGTATAAGATCTATCTTGTTCGCCAAATGCTGATTTTTCTGTCTTTTCCCCTTCGCAAAACTCTAATTTCTCCATGGGGGCCATGGGTGTAACTACGCTACTAGGTGGCGAAATGGACACTATCTGTAAGGGATTTAACTTTTCCTCTTGTTGGTACTTTTTCATTTCTTTAGTCGCAGGTGATTCACCAGTTTCATTATAAGAACTAATTTTAGAACTAGTACTAGCTGAAGGTTGTAAACCACTATTCTTAACAGTATCAGTTAGTTTGTTAGATTCACTTTGGGTTGGAGAGGTTGAGGGATCGTTTCTATTTTCTACTTCATCTAAACAAATTACTGACGCACCAAATTCCGCGTAATCAAAGATTTTACCAATGTTTTCGTTTATTCTACTTTCAGACCAGGAATCGCTATTTTCTTTTTCTTCTTTCTCAATTTGCTTCTGGCGGTCAGAGCAAACTGAGGGAAAAGCATCATCACTTTTCGTCTCTTCGCCTAACCTCCTCTCGATTGGAGCAGGGGCGACGAGGTCATTTCTCTGGTCAGCGTCCTCTTTGGGAGGGTCTTGGTTCGTTACTCGGGGAGTAGAGACCGTGGGAGGATCCCAATGGTCATATCGGAGTTCTTCTTCGGAGTTCCACGAAGGTTTTGACTCATCCTCCAGGGATGACGCAGGAGAAGACTCCGGGTTGTCGTCTTGTAATTTCGCTATTTCGTCGTTTTGTAATTTCTCTAGTTCGTAACCTAACCAATCGTCTTTCAACGATTCACCCCCATCTGAATCTGCACTACTAATATCTCCGTTTGACCACCTAACTTTACTAACTACACTGAGTACGTTATCTATACTGTCCAAATATTGCAGTTTCTCTTGGAGGGTGAGGCTGTCTTCAAACATGACAGGGTTGGTTTGAGTAGCAGTTGTCCGAAGAACCTTAAGTTCACGGTCTGTATCAATTCGGATCATTTTAGGAAACTTATATTCGGTCTGAACGCTAACATCTTTCTTTTGAAAAACGTCGGTCTGTATTTCCATATCAAAATTTCCAACTACATTTTCCTCAGGTAATAAATCTTCAAAGGGGGCTGAGGGGTCCGCTTGAAATAAAATACCTAATTTCTCTTCTTCGTCACCTTGGCGACGAACAACTGTGACCTGTACTTTCTTGTTTCGTAGTTGTCTAGTTAAGGGTCGAATTAAGTTTCCTACTGCCGGGGACAGTTCTGTTTGTAATGAATGCTTAATCTGGTCTATTAACGCTTCATCGTTAAATTGTGACAAAGAGCGCGATTCATTTTCATTATTCTCGTCAGGGTTCTCAATTTTCGTTTCCCTTGGTTCGGTTCCTATATTTGCATAAATCGGCTCTTTATTCGTGAAAGCCTTGGGTTCGAGACCAATATTTTCGTAAATTGGCTCTTTATTCATTGATGTTCGTGATTCAGTATCTAAGTTAGCATACATGGTTCTAGGACCGATCTCGGCATAAACCGTTTCATCACTACTACCAGCATAAAAGGATTGAAAGGTGGGTCTTTGAATTTCTAATGGCGTTCTAGGATCTGACAGTTCGTATTTTATGGGGAAATATAGCGCTACTGGGCTATCCGGTCCTTTAGATACACCAATATATTTATTTTCTGAACTTAACACTAAGTCACTTAATCTATTTTCCTTATCAGCTAACTTATTATTATCTAAGGGACTTTGGTTCGAGGGGACATCAGGTATTACACCTGCTGTTGTTTCTATCTCAATTGTTGCCTGAGGCCATTCCTGACCTGCAGTTATTAGTTCGGCTATCTCTAGTTCATCTTTTAAATTTACATCATTCACTAGAGTTTTCGGATCTACCCCAGGTGGGGTCTCGTCCGTATCTGAATTTACATATATCGTCCTAGGAGCTGGCATTGGTTTTTCACTTGAACCAGCACTTTGTATTGCTATATCATTTCTAGTCGGGATAGGGCTAGACGCGGCCAGCGGCGTTAGATCGCAGCCACTCGCCGGGGCATCTGGAGTATGAGGACTAGCGGTCGTTGGTTCACGATATCTGGGCTGACTCCAGGTATCCAAGTATCTCGGTAATGGATTCTTTTTCCAACGGCCAAATTCAGGAGGAGAATGCCCGTGTACTTTTATTTTATTGCACTCAATACAATAGTAATTATTCCACCGATCTAAAATATAACGGTGCTTGCCCGTGGGCGTCTTAGGACAATGAGATTGCCCTAAATCTAATAGCTTTTCTTTTATTTTCTGTGCGAAACTCATTTTGACAATAAATCTGTTTTTCGCAAGTCAGTGGCCTCTCAAACCAGGGCAGTGGGTAATCAACCTATTTCCTCTGATATGGTAAGAATTTAATCACTGATAGCTACTTCCCTCGGAAATGCTACGTCAAAATTTCTTACGTATTTTGCGACTTATTATTAGTTCAATATCTTTATTTAACTTCCTTTGAACTTGATATACTCAACTTCCCTTTCTTTATAAATTTTGCTTTACTTTTTTAGAACGGGAAACGGAAAGTGACTAGACAGCTGTTTTTAACAGATAATACCTATTTGTTCACTTATGAGAAGTTTTACTTTTTACTTCTATTCTTTAACTTTTTTTTTTTAACTTCATTTTTTTTAACTACAAATCCTTTTGCTTTTAAATTCACAAAGGGGACTTCGATCATCCAACCATTGGTTCATGTACTTGCATTTTAATTTTAGGTATTGCATTTGCATAAAGGTGAGTTTTAGGCAGTTATTCCCAGGCAGCCGTCGGGCTTGCACCCCTAGTACAGAGGGGCCCTGCTGGACCTGGAGAATAAGATACCTGTGACCCCCAAGCTTTGCATGGGAAAGGATTTTAGACACTTATCGCCAGACAGACTAGTCGAACTTTCATCCCGTAATACGGGCGGTTCTGCTGTCTTAGAGATAAACTGCCTGTGATCCTCCCCAAATAAGTGGTAGGGTATTAGCCACTTATCGCCGGACAAACTAGTCGAACTTTCATCCCGTAAAACGGGAGGTTCTGTTGACCAGAGATAAAACTGACTGTGACCCCACCAAAGCGAGCGGAAGCATAAGCAGACTTAGGGTTTTGCAAGTACATGAGACAAGAGCTGAATTCTGTATTAACACTCGCGTCCCAATTTTCCATTTCCCTTACTGCACAAAAAAAAACGTCGTGAGGTGAACTGAGTCTTGTTCTGCGGAACCTAGCAGCTATTCCGCTGACTTATAACAACTTAAAGCGAGAGAAGTTGAGAATAAAAAATTTTTCGTCGCCACTTTACTACTTGTGAAACGCACTATTTAGAGCAGAAAAAATTATATTTGTATATCAGAGTCATAGGCTGAACACCGCCTAGGCTAAGTACGCCACTGAACTTTACTGACTTTACATAGTATCGATTCACCACTTGACTAGTCAAAAGAAAAACTTCGCGTACACTTTTCACTTTTATCTATTGGAAACTCTTTCGATAAAAAAAAATCACTCCCGATTTGCAAAAATCGCGTTTCAGGCAATTGAGATATTTGGTTCCCCTATAAAGTGAATGAGCACCAGAGATTTGTTTAGAGATTCAAGAACACACAGTTGGTTACCCGGCGAACACCGAACACCATAAAATGTTATATATGATGTTTTGGTTCTGTTTTTGTTCTGAGATTGGCGTAGCAATTATGTACACTTTCTTTTGTGAAATCGTAATTGAGATCACTTCTTCACTCTCCACCCAGTATTACAAAGTTGGTTCGGAGTCCAACTCCCTTTTAGCCTCGGTTTCGAAAACGTCGTCGGCTTACTGGTTCGAAGATGATGAGAAAATGCACTAAAGTGGTAGAGCTTGGTACTAGAAATCGAAACCCAGGTAACACTTGAAGACTGTTAGTTGAATCTAACTAGGTGGGATAGCTTGACTGAATCAAAGAGACCATTTCACTTTACTTTTTATTAAAAAAATAGAATAAGAATACAGATCAATTTAACAAACTCGGTTACTTGGAGTTACAACTTGGAAGTTTTTCTACATTATTCAAGTGGGAGCACAACCCCTTAATACTCAATGGGTGCTAGAAGGTTTTTATGCTAAACCGCGAGTTATTGAAAATAGTAAAGTGTGAACTTTGTACATCGCAACTTGCATTGGCCCGAAAGGAAGAAATGTTAAGTCTCGAAGAGGGAATGTGGTCTCAGATTGATGGAACTTGAAAATAAAACTCATATTGATCACTAAACAATCTCAAAGTGCTCTTCCCGTGTGGAGGGGGAACTTAGAAAAAATTAGCACATACCTGATTTTTCTGAAGACCGTCCCTAACCAGAGCGAAGTTCACTGTTAGCCGTCCGTCCGTAGAATCAATCGGTGCGGCAGACAAGCCTCGTTTATAAAGGCGCTTCGTCCCACGCATTTCTGCCTTTTCTGACGTAGCTCGAAGGCGACGTCACGAGCCTCATCGAGCATGGGAGAGACTTCTTCACGCGCATGCTCAATAGTGGTTAAGACTTCTAGTATTTCGATGATTTTTCTCTATCACGCCGGGATTGAAATTCCTATTTTACATTTCTTTTTACAGTTTTTTTTGTTTTATACCTGGTTCTAACTACATAATAGATTTCATATATTTATTGCTCTCGTGATATTCCCTAACTATTGCCTCTAGGACCCAGCTCTGTGATCTGAGTAAAATCAAAGCTAGGGTCATACCACTATCCCATGCGTGTGGTTTGGTGTCAATGAGGCATCAGGTTGATAATTCAATCTGGACCTCACCTGACTCCGTTCTCCCTATTTCTCTTTCCCTTACTGCACACACAATTTGAAACGCGCGGGCGTCTCGCCCTATAATTTGGAGTCCGGCTTAGGACTACGAGGCACAACTGTGTAACAACTGTGTACTCATAATCAGTTCGAAGTCATGCTTAATAATATGGTTAGGAATTGGTTTTTTTTTAAAGAAAAAAAATTTTATAAAATAAAATATATATACTAGTGTGAGTTCATGCAAAACCTGTTGGTAGATATTGATAAAGTATAACTGGTATATAGAAACAACGTAAGAAATGTTGTTCACAAACTGTAAAGCACAACCCCGCATTAATTTAAAAAAAAAAAATCAGGCAACACAATTGAGTATACTAGTCTACATCATTACATGTTATCCCATTTGGTTTATACTATAAACAATGAGAACTACTCTTGTAATTTATCGTCCATCACAGTCAAACTTTAAAGCGCTTCACGCTATTTTTTTGTTTGAGTGTATATAATGTCAAAAATTCTTTCATTTCTAGTTGAATAAGCTAGAAGGAATCCATGGTTGTAAGGTTTCATTCTACAGAGTTTTAATCTAAGAGTTTGTTAATGGAATTGAGTAACATTTATACGTACTATAGTTAGTTATGACACATGAAATCTTACAATCACGCTCTCTTGCAGTTTAGTCGTGCATAATCTCCAATCCCTCAAGAAAGTTTGTTGTTAGTTCCTAACGCCTTGTGTAAGGCCAGTTCTATATTAACCCTTTAACTCCCAGCAACTTGCCTTGGACAACCGTTTCTGTAACCGAATAAAAATGCCAGAAAGATAACTTTCGACATTTTTTTTGTTTCTTTTTTTTTTTACCGAGGTCGGCGGATAACTGTTACACAGTTGTGCCTCGTAGTCCTAAGCCGGACTCCAAATTATAGGGCGAGACGCCCGCGCGTTTCAAATTGTGTGTGCAGTAAGGGAAAGAGAAATAGGGAGAACGGAGTCAGGTGAGGTCCAGATTGAATTATCAACCTGATGCCTCATTGACACCAAACCACACGCATGGGATAGTGGTATGACCCTAGCTTTGATTTTACTCAGATCACAGAGCCGGGTCCTAGATGTAATATTTAGGGAATACCACGCAAGTGATAAATACATGCAATCTATTGTGTAGTTAGAGTTAGGTATAAAATAAAACTGAAAAAAGAAATGTAAAATAGGAATTTCAATCCCGGCGTGATAGAGAAAAATCATAGAAATACTAGAAGTCTTAACCACTATTGAGCATGCGCGTGAAGAAGTCTCTCCCATGCTCGATGAGGCTCGTGACGTCGCCTTCGAGCTACGTCAGAAAAGGCAGAAATGCGTGGGACGAAGCGCCTTTATAAACGAGGCTTGTCTGCCGCACCGGTTGATTCTACGGACGGACGGCTAACAGTGAACTTCGCTCTGGTTAGGGACGGTCTTCAGAAAAATCAGGTATGTGCTAATTTTTTCTAAGTTCCCCCTCCACACGGGAAGAGCACTTTGAGATTGTTTAGTGATCAATATGAGTTTTATTTTCAAGTTCCATCAATCTGAGACCACATTCCCTCTTCGAGACTTAACATTTCTTCCTTTCGGGCCAATGCAAGTTGCGATGTACAAAGTTCACACTTTACTATTTTCAATAACTCGCGGTTTAGCATAAAAACCTTCTAGCACCCATTGAGTATTAAGGGGTTGTGCTCCCACTTGAATAATGTAGAAAAACTTCCAAGTTGTAACTCCAAGTAACCGAGTTTGTTAAATTGATCTGTATTCTTATTCTATTTTTTTAATAAAAAGTAAAGTGAAATGGTCTCTTTGATTCAGTCAAGCTATCCCACCTAGTTAGATTCAACTCACAGTCTTCAAGTGTTACCTGGGTTTCGATTTCTAGTACCAAGCTCTACCACTTTAGTGCATTTTCTCATCATCTTCGAACCAGTAAGCCGACGACGTTTTCGAAACCGAGGCTAAAAGGGAGTTGGACTCCGAACCAACTTTGTAATACTGGGTGGAGAGTGAAGAAGTGATCTCAATTACGATTTCACAAAAGAAAGTGTACATAATTGCTACGCCAATCTCAGAACAAAAACAGAACCAAAACATCATATATAACAATATATATATATATATATATATATATATATATATATATATATATATATATATATATATATATATATATATATATACATCAATATATATATATATATATATATAAATGAAAGTGACTATGTTTGTGACTTAAGAACTCTTGAACCACCCAATCGATTTCAATCAAATGTTCACCATAAATGAGGTTCGATTTTGGAAAGTTTTCTATTATTTCACTTTGACAGTAGAACTCAGGACAGAGCGAGGGGAGGGGAGATTTATAAAAATAAATAAAAACTTAATAATCTTTAACCATCCGACCAATCTCGGTCAAATTTTCAACATAGATGAGGTTTGCGCTTGGGATGGATTTTACTATTTAATTTTGACAGTGCAATTTAGGGGGGAGGAATATATATATATATATATATATATATATATATATATATATATATAACTTATTAACTCTTAAGCCACGCAACTGATCTCGTTCAAATTTTCAACATAGATGTGGTACGGGCTTAGAATGATTTTTGTCATTCCACTTTGACGGTGCAACTTAGGGTGGAAAAGGGAAGATATATATATATATATATATATAAAATGATAGAAAATGACCGATATAAGTGTCAAATCCATAATTTTCGAGGTCGCTGAGATGAACGGTAACACTTCCGATGCCGTCGAAAATAACTGATATCAGACACCGCTTCAGTAATAGTAAAAAATGACTGACAAATGGAACATATTACTATTTTTTTCCTATTTTAACCGAGAAAAATGGGTAATTGACACTAGTAAAAGAAAAATTCAACATCTGAAAACGGAGAGGTTAAATTTAAAGGGATTAGAGGAGGACCAGGTGAAAGGGAAACACCGGATTGGAGTGTCGAGTAGATTTTCGGTTTTAAAGGGTTCGAAATGCACTAGTGTTAAGGATACTTGGGTTGAAATTAGGGATAGCATAAGAATATCAGCACAAGAGAAATTGGAGTACGTGGAAATAAGTAGGAATAGACAATGGTTAGACGAAGAATGCACTAAATTAGCAGAGAAAAGAAAACAGGTAAAACTGAGTTGGCTACGAAGTCTGAACGATATAACTACACAAAATTTATTTGACGTCAGGTGGAATAGCTCCAAAATTTTTAGACAAAATAATGCGATTTTTCAGAAGTTAAAATTAATAACTTGAAGATAATAGTAAAAGTAAAATCATTCGAGATATGTAGAAAGGCATAAAGGAATTTAAAAAGAGCTATTAACCTCGTGCTTATATATTAAAGAAAGCTGACGAACAATTATCACTGATACAGATAGCCTTTTGAATAGACGGAATGATTTATCTGACGATTTGCTTAACACACAGCCTAAAAAACAATGTTCATGGAGATATGGAAATGCATTTAATGGAATCGTATATTTCAGAGTCTACTCGAACACAAATAGAAATTGTCATATAGAAATTAAAGCAACACAAATCTCCGTGTGTAGACGAAATTCGAGCTGAGCTAATTTTAGGTGAAAGGGAAAAATTATGAAACAAGATGCACAAACTTATTCTTCTTATCTGGAACAAGGAGGAATTGCCACAAGAATGGAACAAATCAATCATCGTTTCGATTTACAAGAAAGTCGACAAAATTAATTGTAATAATTATCGAGGTATCTCCCTTCTATCAACATGTTATAAAATTCTCTCAAAGAGTCTATTACCAAGATTGACCCAGAAATTATTGAAGATTATCAGCGCAGATTTAGGTGAAATCAATGACCATACATTTACAATTCTTCACATACTCAAGAAGAAATGTGTATGCAATACTTCGGTACATTAATTATTCATTGATTTTAGAAAGGCCTACGACTCGGTTAGGAGGTAAACATTGTACAACATTCTTAGAGAATTAGGAATACCGAAAAAGCTAGTAAAACGATAATCATTCAAGATGTGTTAAAATGAATCCCAAGTAAAGTTCGAGTTGGAAAATTCTTGTCCACGAGCTTTCACCTCGAGAATGGCCTGAAACACGGAGACTTGTTGTCATCATTAGTATTCAACTTTGTTCTGGAGTACGCTATGAGGAAAATCAAAGTTAGCAACCAGGGTCCAGAGAGTATGGTATTCACCAGGTTAAGAAGTATGCTGATGATATAAATTTAATAGGGGATACTTATTAATAGAATAGAATCTCGAGGGGATACCTAGAGAATAATATAAAGAAATGCAGAGGTCTTATTAAATGGTTTGCAAGGGCATGCAATTAGAAGTAAACGCAACGTTCATCGGGATCGTAATACAGCAAATTATGAATGCGTTAAAATATCATGTAATACTTTTGATAAAGTGGATACTTTCAAATATCTAGGATCAATATTGACAGATCAAAATCATATCCACGAAGAAGTTAAATGTCGACTGTATACAGGAAATTCATGTTATTATTCAGTTCAAAATCTTTCGTCTTCGAGAATTCTGTCGAGGAATTTGAAGCTTAACACTATCGCTGCCAAGCTGGTTTTGCGTGACTTTCACCGTGGAGACCAGACGATTTTTTTGAACTTACCTTAAACAGAGTGGTGTAATTTTTAATATATGTTGTTGTTTTGTCTTATTGGCCATCTATTGGCGTCTCTGTGGAAATATCCACCCGTGGTACACTACATTTTTTCATTATTCCATCTCTGTTTAGTATCAAATGAAACTGCTAATGTTTAAGTGTTATAATTGTATACGTTATTTACTGCTTAGTTAGACATTCCCTGTCTAATGCGCACTTAAGCAGATTGTAGGAACATGAGGGGATATTTTCATTGTCGTCGCAGAGACAGCAACGAGAACTGCCTGGCAACCCTTCTGTTTGCTTTCAGTGATCTCAATCAGTCAGTTCAACATGTCCATAATACAAAGCGAGAAAATAATCGAAGTCTGGATCAGCATCCGAAACATTAAAGAAAAAAAAAAACTTATATCACTAGAATTTTTACTTTCTGATTCCATCAGAATATCGGTTATTTTCATCACCTTCTATTGTGGACATGTTGAACTGCATGACTGAGATCACTGAAAGTGAACCAAAGGGTTGCAAAAGCAGTTTTCGTTGCTGTCCCTGCGATGACAACGAAAATATCCTTCCATGTCCCTACAATCTGCTTGAGTGTGCATTAGGCACGGAATGTCTAATTAAGCATTAAAGAACGCATACAATTATAATGATTAAACATTAGCAATCATCTTTGTGCGTAAATCAATTAAACATGTGCCATTATAGCTTTTCAGAAAAACAATAAATAATAATAAAATAAATCTAACTTTGTAAAATAATCCAGTAGTTTAAAACTTGTTTTTAAAAACATGCAAAATAGCATTAAATACTTCAGGAAGCCGTGAACCATTTTTGTATGATACATGTGGAGGTCATCTCTTCTAAAACACATATTTCACTTTACGTTATATCGTCGAATGAGAACCAGAGAAACGTAACTCCAAAAATGTTTTTTTTTTGTTTTGTTTTTTGTTTTCTTTATGTTTGGACAATTTTGAAAGCCCCACTTGGTGTAAATGGAACGTAACGCCATCTGCTCTCCTTGTCGATCACCTGTTGTAATGGTGTTCAATTACCATCTTATTAAAAACACATCTTTCTAAGAAAATAATATTTTTGTCCTCTCGTCTGTAAACCTACGAAAATGGAGTTACGTTCCTCTGGTTCTCAAGCGACGATATGTACCCGTCGGTAGAACACGAGGCCTCAACGAGTAAAGGTTGCGTGCCTACAGCTGGTACATGTGGCCCGCTGAAGCGAGTATGGTGTGACCACCAGTGGTATACATGACAGCGAGAGTATTAAATTACATCAACGATAATCATACCTGTTGCTCTGTATGGTTGCGAAATATGGTCGCTTACTCTCTCAGGGAAGAACATTGACTGAAAGTATTTGAGAATACTGTAGAATCCTGAGACGATTAGTCAGAATCCTAGTCAGAATGGAAGAAAATAGGAACACTTTCAAAGTTTTAACTGCATATCCAATCACAAAATGACTATTAGGAAGACCTAGAAGCAAATGATAGGACGATATTAAGATGGATCTCTTAGAAATAGGAATAGAAAATAGAAACTGAATACAGTTGTATAATGACAGAAGTCAATGGAGAGCTGTTGTGAATGCAGCATTGAACTTCCGGGTTTCATGGGCCATGTTCACTGTAGCAGTATAAGTGTTGTGATGGGCTGTAAAAAGATGAAAATTTTAACAAATACAACAGAATAGAAAGTTCTTTGTGGTCGTAATATCATTATGAAGAACAACGTTGGAGGGAAAATATTGGAAGAGATCAAGAGTCCCTTTCTCTGCAGTTGGATTTTACAACATGAATTAAGAAACGATTGGGTATATTTATGTAATAAATGTATCAATTCTATTCAGTAGAACTTAGAATGAACCTATAATTACTACATTCTAGTACGCGTTACGTATAATCATAATTCTCCATTTATGCTTTTCCTCCAGACTTCCAATCAAATTTCCAGTTTCCTAAAACCTTTTTGACTTACACCAAGTAGCTACGTTAGGTAAATGTATGTAACCTGCTATCGAGGAAACCATTCAGACAATATATATAGCCTATGAATTATACGCTTTATGAGTAAATAACGCTTCACTTACTAAATGACTAAAAGGGGAAATTATTTAAGATAGTTATCTGCAAAGTTCTTGAATTTCTGGGCACGTCATATATAGTTAAGAAGCACTTTATATTCACATTGTATCTTCCGAAGGTCCCAGACTACGTACATATATATTCCAGAAGGAGTACCACTAAATCACTGATATAAAAGGTAGCTGCTGTTTCTTGTTCTTTGACGTTCGTTCTCTAAAATCTATTTATTGCATTCAGTATGCTGTTGGGGCATTCTTTAGCAATTTGGAAGAAGGACAAATTGGAAAACGTTGGCTCCAGAGATACGATGAGATTGTTTGCAATGAAAAGGGCCCAAGAGAGTAAAAATTCCCTTAGCGATCACACGCTGGGATGGGCGGTTTTTAAGTGCTGAACGAATTCGTCCAAAATATCTCAACTCTGTTACTTTTCCGCCTCTGTTACTTCATTCTTCTCCCCTCAAGGATTTCCTCTTTTTTTTCTACAAAGGGAAAAAAACAAAAACTAAATCCAGTAGCGCACCCCCCACGAACTTTTCTACTTCGGAAAGAATTTAAAAAAAAGAAAGAGCGGTCCTCCTTCCCCATTTATTCGGCAGCCCGGGTTATCGATCTGGCTTTGCTGGTCGCGCGGCCCTGGATTCGACGGGGCTGGTACTGTCGCCCGCGAGAAGGTGCTCAAACAACTGTCAACTGACGGCGCGGGGCACGGAGAAACGAAGGGGTAGTAGGGATTATAACTGGGAGAAAGACAGGCAAGAACAGACAAAGGATTTGGATACGATTGGATACGTAGAAATAAAAAAAAAAAGAAAAGATTCTCAATTTCAACAGTAAATAATTCTGTCAAATCTTGTCATTGCTCTGTGCGTTCAACTTAACATATACCGATTTTTTTAAAAAATAAAATCTTCATTATACTCGGAGATTTTCGTATAACGAATAGTCACAATCTCGGTTCCAATATTTTGACACGTTTTATTGCAGAATTTAGGAATAATTTAGCTGTTCTCTCTCAAATTTCCCAGTACTTTAAATATTACGAGTATAGAACCTGATTGTAAAGTCAAAGGACCATATCTTTCAGCGATAGCCAGTCATTGGGTAATATCGAGTGCAATTCCAAAATATAATGAGGATTCTTAATAGTGGTGCCCTGTACAGTAGAATCGAGCGAAATATTTTTTCTTATCAGCATCCTTTCAAACTAAGTTTGAATTCATGCTTTCATTTACATCCCATCTCAACTCTAACCAATTAGGCTGATTGGTAAGTCTCGCAGAAGGGTATACAAACAAAAACGTATGAAGAGTTCCTTCGTGGCTAAGCGCTTAGCATACGCGCCTTTGGAGTGGGAGACCCGGGTTCGATTCCCGGAGGGAGCTCATATGATTCGGATTCCACGTTAATAAGTAGGTCGCGTTTCATATAACATCCCTGCTGAAAGGGACGTTAACTCAAAATCAACTCAACTCAAAAAAGTATGAACAAAAGATAATCTGAAATAAAGAGCAATATCTCCAGGATGTACAAACATCCAGGATGGAGTTTAATACACTTTCTTATTCCTGCCTGATTTCAAGAAATAGGAATTTTAAGCTTCAAAGAAAACCTAATCATGTTTAATCAAAATCAGACTTTTGTTTATGTTATTTTCAACAACAAAAAGTATAACTTCGAGGATAGTGCCCATTAAAAAATTCAAATTAAATAGTTTCTTCAAATGTAAACTGATCCAAGTATTTACTTTAATTTGCTGGTCTTTGGTTTTCTAATTTGCTAAAAATTATAACACTAGTCAATAGTAAAAATGTAATTGAAATGAAATAAATGTTTGTTAACTATATCGACCACGCTGATAACGAAAACCACAACGAAAAAGTCGAATTAGCTCCCGTTTCCAATTTAAAGGAAGTTGTGCATTTAATTATAATTAGTATATTTTATTAGCATTCATTGTCAATTCCTTCCCATATAGACTTCGAAATTCCACTGATGGTAGACACATGGATTAAGTTTTCTGTAGGGTACAATAGCTGTGTTTATTTTGTCGCTATTTTTAAACCCGGGCTCGTAGCAACAAGGGGAAAGAAGAAGAGGAAAGGAGAAGTGGAGCATGTTTCATTTAAACGTAGTTTCAGTCTGTTACAAGCTGGACCTTAGTTAGATCTTATTCCACAAGTGTGCTTTGTGGTGGGCAAACACAGTGAGTGTGGGTTTGTCGCAGTTTTCCTTCCCTCACAGTTTCTTTATTCCATTCATTTTCAATCATTTCTCATCATCGCTGTCTCCTTTAGCTTAGCCGGCATAACGGTGGGACATAAAACTTAAAGATCCTATTTCATTTTCTGTTACAAGCTGTTTTTCTTTGTTCGTGGGCTAGAAGAACATGTTGCTGAAGTGTAGTTAGTGTGTGTGTGGTCATTGTAATTCCTGTGATTCAATAAGCCTCGCAAATGTGTAAAGAGTGCTGACAATTTTGGCTACATTTGCGGACAGGCTATATTGAAATCTCAAAGTTTGCCAATAACCCCGTATATTAGGAAGGCGTACATACTGTACTTTGGCTGTGATATCGGGGATCAAGACAAGCCCTGGGCTCCTCATGTATGTTGCATATCTTTTGTCTCGAATCTTCATTCCTCGTTGAATCGTAATATATTTTCCATGGGCTTTGCTATACCCGTGACCTGGCGAGAACAACCAACCCATGTGATTGTTCTACTTTTGTATAACAGCTTCATTAACACATGGTATTTCCAAAAAGAAAAGGTCTTCCCTGACATATCCTGACTTCTTTCCCGACAACTATGATGCTGTAAGCGACGAACACTGGGAACGTTTCCAGTAGGAAATTCCGGACATTGAAATGAGATACCAAGGAGAATGAAGTGCATCAATGTTAGCAGATTACTGCTGGACACTAATCAGGGAATCACCAGCAGAAAACTAAAAGTGCCAGGCAAAGCGGTTGCACCTTCAGTGATCTTCCTCCGAGAGATAACAACAAGGCAAATACACGGATAAGCTTATACAGGCAATAACGTAAAATTATTATAACTTCAAAACGAGAGCTAATCTTACATTTTCATGAACATTTTCGTTATCAGCACACCCGAAAACATAGAGATTAGCTGTTTTCATGCCAGTTACAGAAAAAGGTAAAATTTTGTTGGCTAGTGTAATATGATAATTCTATCAGGATGGCAGATACACGTACGAGTTTCATCATTGTAGATATTGTCCCATCATTGGTAGGTTATTTGCCGGAACTTAGAATCTTCCATGCTCCACGGCCTTCAGATAATCTCTTCACCTTCACGTACGATTTTTCTGTTTTGATGCTGTCCATTAATTGTAGGCTCTTCTGCACCACCTCTCCTTCTTGTCACCATACTTTCTAGCACGTCCCTCATTATGCCGTTCCTTCTTGACCTATGTCCCAACCAGGTTCTCTTTCTCTTTTCAATGATAATTGTCTTTTTCACAATTATTTTCATCCCATATTCTTCAGAGCATTTCCTCAAGCTTTTTTAAAACATCTTATTCGTTTGTTTTTTTTCAGATACCGTCACAAGTGTCATATCATCTGCAAATCGCGTACATTTAATCATTCTACCTCCTACCGAAAAACTATGTTCATTATGTATTTTCTTCTAAATAAATGTCAAATAATATTGGCGAAAGACAGCATTTCGGTCGAACTCCACTTCCAATTGTTCTCTCCTCTGTCATTTCCTCTCCTATTCTAACATTTTCTTTTATTGGTTCATATATAAGTTCCTTATGAGTCTTCGATATTTCAATTCCAACCCAACCTTCTTTAGAATTCCCAACAACAATTTTCAATTCACGCGATCGAAAGCCTTTTATAAATCAATAAATACAACATACCCTCTTTCCCTTTTTTCCATAAATCTTTTACTGATTACTCTTAATAATCCAATTGCATCTCTTGTGCCCTTATCTCTCCTCAACCCGAACTGTTCCTCCTCAATTAATGTTAACTTTGGACTATACTTCATTAATCATACTACAACTGTCATCTTCTTAGTATCGTAATGAAAAGCTTACTTTAATAGCTGGCGTGGTCTACTTCAGTATCAATTCTCAGGTTTACAAAATATATATTTTTTCAATTTTTCTCGAAAACTACGCATGAGGATTTATATACACTCATATCATTTTTCTCTACTCAGAAGGATTTATCGAGTGTCTTGTCTTTGGACATTTTTCCATTAAACACTATGAATATTGTAGAATTGAATGAAAAATTCATGGAAGACACTTTCAGATTCCACTGATATTAATTTTGCTTATAACATTAATTAATATACAGTACGTCCCACTAGCTTTCGAACCCGAAAAAAACGTTATAATTTCCAAACAAATTTACATAAGAAAATGAAATTCACAATACACGTACCTTGTTTCATGATAAACACGAGAAAGGGTTGAACAGAAGCGCACACGTCAAAACAAAGACGACAGATGCGCGTCCGTTAGTGTGACTCGAGTCGCTGCATCGCGAGGATGGTTCTGTACACCGTACATGAACGCGTGTTCATTGTTAAAAATATTTGATATCGGGATCGTATCAGACCGTTCAACGTGAATTTTGCCGTGAATTTGGATGCCGTAAAGGACCATCGAAATCATCAATACATCATTTGGTAAACAAGTTCGAAACAACACGAACGTTGCTTACGGGACATGGAGGCGCGCGTCCACGGATGTCCGAGGAGACAGTACAGAATGTGCGGCAACGTCTTTTGCAGTGCCCTAAGAAGAGCCTGCGTCGATTATCACAAGAGGTAGGGATGTCAAAGTCAACTGTGGAAAGAGCCACCAAAAGAGCCAAGCTGTTTCCATATCGCGTTACAGTCGTCCAGGAGTTGAAGACTACAGATTGGGAAAAGCGCGTGATGTATTGTCGTTGGTTGTAAGCTTTGTTGCATGACAATCCAGGAATCCTAGACTATACTTGGTTCACAGATGAAGCTTGGTTCCATCTCTCCGGTTATGTGAACTCGCAGAATACTCGGATGTGGGCCGCCGAAAATCCGCATGTGTACCATGAGATTCCACTTTATTCCCTGAAGGTAGGAGTTTGGTGTGCAATTTCCCGACAGCGTATCATTGGACCCATCTTCTTTGAAGATACAGTAAACACACAAGTTTACTTACACATCTTCAGTAAATTTGTGAATCAGCTGGACGATCAAGAACTGCGTCGCGGTTATTTCCAACAAGTCGGAGCAACATACCATACTTCCATATTTCGCCACGGCAGAAATTGAGTCCTTTTTTGGTGACAGGATAATCTCCAAAGGATTGTGGCCGCGAAGATCCCGGGATTTGACACCACCTGATTTCTTCTTATGGGGTTTTCTTAAAGGTTGTGTCTACAGAAGCAACCCACGATCACTGCATGAGTTGCGAAACAACATTAAGAATGCGATTCATGAAATCACACCGGAGACTCTACATCGGACTTTTCAGAATATGGAACGCCGCCATGAAGGACACTTTCAGCACCTGCTGTGACGGTCATGTATTCAGCATGAAACAAGGTACGTGTATTGTGAATTTCATTTTCCTATGTATATTTGTTCGGAAATTATAACTTTTTTTCGGGTTCGAAAGCTAGTGGGACGCACTGTACAAATTTTAACTGTAATTCAATATACAAGGTAATATTAGAAACACGAAGAACATTGACCCTAACAATGTTTTGTAAACGGTATAAATTATGCAGTTCCTTCTTATGAAGCTCCTGCAGTTCTCCATTCCCGGCCATCGTGGATCCAAATATTAGTCTCAGGATTTTATTCGAAAATACTTTCAGTTTGCGTTGTTCCCTTAAACTAAGTGACCATGAATATATAGGACGCGGGACTAAGAAAATATAAAAGAACTGTAGAATTAAAGGAAACTAAAATGTTAGTTATTCTAATAATAGACGTTTATTAACTAAATTTAAGAAGTAATACCCTTCTAATAAATAATAGGGGTGACAGTACCAATTCAACAAAACTAAATACGTTTTAAGCCCTGTCTCCATGCACTTTGATAAAAACGTTTGCTACTCTTTATGGACAGGCCAAAATATATCTCAAATTGCTTGTAAAAGAGCAGTTTCGAGGTCGCAAAATGCTGAATCATACGTTTAGTATCACAGTTGTGGGTTATTATTATGACATTTTGCACAAGACGAATTTAATTCTCACCTCAGCTGCCTCGGTGTGACGTCATTTTTATCGATTTGGAAGTCGACGCCGTGTGCACATGTCAAGAAACCTTGAATGGGTGCAGACTGAGACATAAACTCTATGAATGGAAAAATTCTCATCAATGAATAACTCCTCTCTGGTTCTCAAAGAGTCTTTTATTAGATCTTGCTTTCGCATGGTAATGTATCAGTTTATTAAGTACTAATAAACTCATTGTCTGTTTCATTTTGTAGGAGAAAAGACAAAATCAAAATGGGTTAGCTGCGTTGAAACATTATTTGTTAAAGGACATGTCCTGCGAACAAGTGATATGTAATTGAAATTTGTCTTAGTTCCGGAGGAGGGGAGTAAACTCCGAAGGGCAAAACCCCTCGGGAAGTGTGTCTTTTGAAAAACGCTGCTTGTACTGTTCTGCAAACAGCTGCCTATTACAAACTATGCATCTGAGCACCATTTCCAAGTAATAAAGACAAGTATTTGTCTTGGTGTGAGGGTTCTACTCTGTTTTGTTCTTAGCAAAGCCGGTCAAATTGCTCCAATGAAAATCTAACTTGTTCATTTGTCAAGCGAAAGCATTCTTTATATTTGGATTTTCAGTTTAGCGTCCCTTTCAACAGTGAGGCTATATGAGACGTGGACCTACTGATTAACGTGGAATTCGAACCACATGAGCTCCCGCCAGGAATGGAACCGGGTTTCTCACGCTAGTTTTTTATATTTGAATAAAGTAACATCGTAGGAGTTGGTTGTATCTTTATGTACTTTTTGCGGAATGTCATCCCTAAATGATGAATATATTAATTACCCGAATCATTTCGTGAACGACAATGGCTCTTACTCAGTCATTGAAGCAAAATATACGTATATAACTTCTCTTTGAAAAAATACGACACAACTTTGAAAAGTCTTGCATCGTACTTTTCTATTGTAAGAGGATGGTGGAACATAAATCAGTCTGCGAAGCCTTTGCAAGTTGAGGCTTTGCACTTTGCACTTTTCACTTCGCAGAATTTGCTTTTCTTGGAACAGAAATGTCCTTGCAAATTGCAAATCCCAAATTGAAAAATTGCGAAGTTTAATAATAGACTAACCAAAGTGCTCGATGTACTCACACTTATGATGCCTCTCCCCCTCCAAGGTAGTCTATTTAGTAACGAACGTCATATGATTAAAATGTCACTGAAATATTTACATTATTTTTCTGGGATAATATACAAAATGATTCGCGTTTCTCTTGTGAATCTTTACTGGTAATAAATTTTCAAGACGCTTGTAAGGTTGGCTAACCTGAAATTATACTGTAGCTCTATTGCCAGACCTCCGAGTCTTTCTTCTGCAATCAAACATCGAAGTAAAAACAGCGCTCTTCTTTGAGGTTTCTTTATTTCAAAATTTGAAATGAAATTGAAACGAAACGTTAGGTTAATATCCCATGATTATGCCTTTTAGACTAAAGGAGACAATGACTAAAGCAAGTGAATGATAATGGAAAAATTGGTTGCAATGATAGTGTAGGAGAAAATCCAAGGACACAATGTTGTTAATCTCAAACTTACGTGGAAGGGGATTGAACCAGGGACCCCACGCACTAGAGGTAAACGCTCTACTAATGAGCCGCTGTGTTTCTTATTTATAATTTATATTATAGTTAAAATTATATATAGTTATATACGTAATTTGAAATAATCTATAATAATAGACATCTGGAAGTGACACAACAAGCTTCTCTCCGAATAATTAATATGACGGGCTCCTAATGTCTGTACCATCTTCTTTTTCGCTAGTGGGTGTTTGACAAGGAAATGGTACATCGATAACGTGTTCGATGGGATTGTTGTTCCTTTACTGCGCATTCTGCATGGAACCTGTTTCCAACAAGATAACAAGCGATTACGTGTGACATGCAAGTCCTATTTCTTGGTTAAATACGATGTTTCCGCTGCTTCCTTGACCGGCGTAATCCAGTGATCTCTTGCGATTTTTGAACATGTCTGGTCCAAAGATTTCATAACTTGATTCACATGGTTCGGATCTCACGTTGAGTTGTATGTCCATTGTCATATAGGGTGTTGAGAGCAGAAAGAAATCGATTTCAGTTCCAAAACCGTGAGGAAAACAGATATAAAGTTTGTATGGTATGCTTAGGGCTCTTCCCTACACTCACCTTAAAAAAAAAAAAAAAAAAAAAAAAAAAAAAAAAAAAAAAAAAAAAAAAACTAAAGACAACGTAGAATGTGAGCCAAATACTACAAAACTTTAAATAAAGTTATAATTATTTCCAACACTGCTCGTGTAGTGTGTAATTTTGGGTGCCCAACGTCATAAACTGCACATCTAAATTTCTGCTCTATAAGGAAAGCTTTACAAACGATTATGTTTTATCTAATAGTGTTTTGTAGACAAAGTGGATACTTTCCAATACCTAGGATCAATATTAGCAGACGAAAACCATATCAACGAAGAAACTAAATGTCGACTAAAAGCAGGAAATTCATGTTATTATTCAATTCAAGATCTTTTGTTTTCGCGAATTCTGCTGAGGAACTTGAAGCTTAAAATAAATATAAAGAAACAATCACGCCTCTCGAGCTCTATGGTTGCGAAACATAATTGCTTACTCTGAGGAGAAAACTCAAACTGAAAATATTTGAGAATAAAACCCTAAGACGAATATTCGGGCTCAAGAGAAACGAGAATGGGAAATAGCGGAAACTTTATAACGAGGAAACTACATGTTCATATTATTTACTAAACATTGTTATGGTCATCAAGTCTAGAAGACTCATGTGGGCAGATCATATACCCAAAATGGAAGAAAGTACGAACGCTTTCAAAGTTTTAACAGAAAGTTCAATCAGAAAACGATCATTAGGAAGACCTAGGCGTAGATGGTAGGTCAATATTAAGATGGATCTAACAGAAATAGGAATACAAAATAGAAACTGGACCGAATTGGCTAAGAAAGAAGTTAATGGAGAACTTTTGTTGACGCTGCATTAAATTTCCGAGTTTCAGTTAGTTAGTTAGTTAGATACTACTTTGCTCACTCTTCCTATTTTTTAAAATTTTCATTGTCTTTTAAGTTACTCATTTAATAAATTTAAACAAGTAGAGATGATCTAAAAGAAGAGTCTGAAGCACATAGATGAGTAGCCTGTTTCTTACATTAGTTACTTACAATATCTGGACGTGAATCTTTTATGCTTTGAAAGTAGTTTTAAATAGAGATCTTAAAGATGAAATATGTCCGAAATGACCAAAAGCAGACTTAATTTCCTTGTGTACTGAACGCCCCATACACGCTTTGCACTGAAAGAACCCTAAACCTCGAACTAAGACAATACCAAGTATGTTAAACGTATATTGTGAAATGTAATCTATGCTGTAATCCATTCAAAAACTAAATAATAATAATAATAATAATAATAATAATAATAATAATAATAATAATAATAATAATAATAATAATAATAATAATAAACTTTTTTAAGCCAATAAGGTAATTTTCTCATTTACAATATACGGGTTCTCCATGGTTTGGGAAATATAATGAACATTTAAATCCTTTATAAATTTTTAAATGGTGGTCTGAAAAGCTAAATACTCCTGAAATAAGGTAGTATTTCGTTTACCAATTGACATACAGGGTGTATCAAAAAAATGAATACTTGCACCTTATGGAAGTACAACATTTGTCGGCATTCAAAAGTATTTCTGTTCTGGAAATTACGTGAATAGATATTTATAAATAAATGTGGAAATACCCAGTGTTATCCTGCTTTTAGAGAAAAAACACTAGCAAATCCATTCAACAATTACAAAAGGATTGTTTATGCAATTGACTCTAATTTGCCTATGGGGTGCATGGTGGCTCAGTGGTAGAGCGTTCACCTCCGGTGCTTGGGGTCCCTGGTTCGATCCCTGCTCGCGCCGTATGGTGAACAAACACCGTGCTCGTGGGTTTTCTTGGGGTTCTCTCGTTTCTTCTCACTTTCTTCATTCCACCATTTCATTCATTTCTCATCATCACCGTCTCCTTTAGCCTAAGCTAGATAATCTTCGGACGTAAATCTTTTTAAAAAAGAAAAAAGTCTTATTCGGCTATGATTACGGTCTTAAGAGTAAGTTACCAATTATCTGTAAGTTTGGCAGTAACCTATGTCCTTGATCTTCCCTAATAAGAAAATCAATAGGAGAGAGGTTGGGGAACGTGGAGAAAATTCCATAGAGCCTTGTCAGCCAAGAATATTTTATCTCCACATTGATCGTGTAGAGGTACAATGTAATGTTTTAGATTTAAACCGTGCGTCAACTCCAACAGAGCATGAAGTACGGGTACCAACATAAATATAAAACAATAACATAGTAAATATAGCTCCTTCAACATAGTATATGCATTATTTTACAACATAATGTCTATTTTAATTGAGAATTGAATTTCGTCTTTTTCTGGGCGGAAGCGTCTCATTCCGAAGGACGTTTGAAAATAAATTACTTCTGCATGTCCTAATGCAAAGTTACCTTTTCTTCTCAGTTTCTTAATTAGACACAATCTGAAATTAAAGGAAGGGTTCACTCTAGTCGAAATATTCTTCAATTAAACAACATATACATTCCTTTCTTGATTATATATTACTAACAGAATAACCATTCTTCGCATGGGAAGAATACTAAGTTTCACGTTGGACATGAAGAGGTGAGTTTGGATTTAAGCTGCATCTAAAGTGTCACTGTTTGTCTCAACATCCCCAAAAACTATCGATTCAATATATCATCGAAGCAGCCAGTTTCGATAATTTTTATGTATCTTTCCAATCGACTATCCAAGATGCGGGACTGAATTTGGGTTTAAACGGCGTCGAAAGTGTCACTGTTCATCTCAGCGACCCAGAAAACTATAGATTCAACAGTAATATCGGTCATTTTCAATCAATTTTAGATATCTCCCCCTCCTCCTCCCGTAAGTTGCACTGTCAAAGTGAAATGATCAAAAAAACATCGCATGTCCGAACCTCATCTACACGTATGTAGGAAATTGGATCGAGATCAGTTTCATTGTTCAAGAGTTATTAAGTTTCATTTATATATATATATATATATATATATATATATATATATATATATTCCCCCCCCCCTCCTCTCCTTCCTTACATTGTACCGTCAAACTGAAATAATAAAAACCATTCCAGTCCCGAACGTCTTCTATATTGAAAATTTGATCAAGATCGGTCGGGTGATTCAAGAGTTATTAAGTTACAATCATAATCACCAGTGGCGTATTTAAGCAGGGGCTTCCAGGCTTAACCCCCTCCCCCCGAAATTTTATTTACTATATTAAAGTAAATGAAATATCTTATAGAATTTTCACATTTCCAGGAATAAAGTCAGCAAAGCTCCCCCCGAAACGAAATCATAAATACGCCACTGATTGTCTCTTTCATATATATATATATATGTATAAATTGACAAGTGTATGAAATATTCTCGAAAGTATTTAGTACGAAAGTCCATAAAGTTCTTATTTCCGATAATCAAAGCAGTATGTATATATAATATAGAGCAGGCTATCTTCAATTTACAGGGTGGCCCAAAAGTAGGCATACACCCCTACATTGGTCAAGTATAACATTCTGAATTATGGGTTTATTTGTTTCGGCTCTTCTGAGTTTAAGATATAAGTAAAAACACATTAAGAACAAATAACTTAATAAAGAAAGTAAGTCTAACTGATGCATAACAATAAGAAATTATAAAATGTATTGAGCTGATCAGTACGGTATTGTATACATACTTTTGGGCCACCCTATATTTCATATCACGACCTTCATTTATCACATCCTCTTGCCAGGGATCCCATAAGTAATTTCCGGTTTGTCCAATTATCTTTTTAAACAATTTTTAATTTGTTTAATATTTTGTTTAATGTGCTTTGTTGTAATTGACAATAAACAAGAAAATAAAATATGTCTATCAAAATAAGAAATCGAAAACAATTGTTAAAAATATTTTCTTCCGCTGTTAGATTCTAGTTGCATTTGTCACCTCCATTCGCGACTCTCAACGAGTCACGATCCTCAGGTTGAGAAAACCGATATGGAGTAAAATAGACCGTTGGAGGTTTACATTTTATATTAACCAGAAACAAATATGTAGTACATACACGTCAACTTATTAAAATTAATTGTATACTTAATCGATATTCTGTACATTACTGTTTGCAATTGATGAAATGGGCTATTTCACGACCTTCGACCTTTAGAAAGCAGGTATAATGTTATTACTTTTTTTTTATCTCGCTCGCTCGCTCGGCAAAGCATATTTAGTCGCTCCTGACGAAGTCTGATCCTCCGTATGTATCAGCGTCTAATGAATACAAATCCAGGCAGGAATTATGTGGATTTGTTTCGATAATCCCTTACCTTGACTAGCGTCACGGTCTATTCAGGTGGTCGAACACCATTCAAGGGAAGTGACCGAAATCGAAACAGAGAGAAAAATAATTGCCTTTTGTATGCTCTGCACGTATGATAATTCTCGCTTTGGAAAATATTGAAGAAAAAAGAATAGGGTATTATTTATACCCATGCTAGATAGAACACATTATTTTTATATTGTTCTTCGAAACATGGATTGTTATTTGAATCATTGCGAAACGATTATAAAAAAAATATAGTAAATATTGATTCACAATACTATATTGAACACATAAAACTAAGATCTGGTTGGTATGACAAACCGTTTTAAGGAAATTTTATTCAGCTTGGTGTGCGCGTGCCCCTAAGGGAGCGCGATGACTTCTTAGAAGGTATGTCAAATTTAAAATAACGTATATCTACAACATGGTTCTATTGTGTAACAACATGGAGAGAAAAATCAAGTGTATTTAGAAGTAAAATCTGTAGATTCCGGCTACAGGCAGCTTTCCTGGAGCTTCTTTTGAAACAGCAGGAGAACTGCAATCTCCTTTGTGGTACAGATGTTCAGTACTGCGTTGAAGGCAAGTAACCATAGTTCGTACGTATGTGCTTGTTATCCTTCTACGTATGTTCCCTACAGATTTTCTAGATGCTGCTACGTACCCAATAAAATTTTCCCTGTATCTTTATTTCCAGCCAGAGAGGAAATCTACAAGGAGATTCAAGTTATAACACCTCCATTCTTTCCCCATGATTGGTAACAGATAAAAACGTGCTGTTTATTTTAAAAATACACGAGCACTCGTTGTCAATGTGTGACATAGATGTCAACACCATAAAGTACACAGAAGTTTAGCGGTAACGGTGAGAGTGATACGATTCATTACAAGAACAGCGTGTAATCATTCGTTTTCTTCATTTGCCAGGTGTGATGCCGCTTGAAATTAATCGTCAGTTGAGTGAGAAATATGATTTGGTATTATGAATGTGTCTAATGTGCGTTTGTAGGTGCGACAGTTGAAAAAAGGCAGAGCGTCCTGTGACAACAACAAAAGACAATCTCGGCCTCCCACAAGCCGGTCTGACGACAGTGTGCACAGATCGCACGGAAATGCCGACTTTGGAGACAATGTGCTCCACATTCATTCAGTGATACTCCATACTTTCAAAAGCACTCTTAGTTAGACAAGCATGAACCTCAAGTTAAGGTAAACACTACAGGTACGTAGTGTCTGATCTGGACTCTATCAAATAACAGACTAGTAAAGGAATACTAGCCACCTTCCTCTTTGTCTCCAAAACCATCGCCTATCTCCAATCAGATATGGAACTGGATTTGTATCCAAATGACTGGATCTTGGAATACACCTCGTCAAAATTATCTCAAATATATGAAAGAGAAATCTTTTTGCGTTTTAGCGTTTCACTTAGTGCCTACAGAACTAACAGACATAAAAACAAACTCATCCATTTAAGATTAAATTTTGTAAAATATTTCTCTAGATAGAAGTAGATGTATGTGATTTCTTCTACAGAATCATAGTTCTACAGAATCAATGAGGTCTATTGATCTGGATAAATACCGTGTCGGAAGGATTTCTCGGGGTTCTCCCGTTTCCTCCCACTGTTTCCACTATTATTCGCCATTACATAAGCACCGTAACCTCGGAACATAAGCGTAGGACGTTAAACTCAAAAGAAAGAAGATCTATTAATTGATGTACTTCATTTTCTACAATCTGTTTTCCGTTACTACAATCTGTTTTCCGCAATAACGTTGTAAAATTTCAGAGAATTTCATATTATTATAACGATGAAAGCGTTACTAGATTCGTTGGTTATTAGGATTTGAGTTTAGCGTTCCTTTCAGCATCAAGGCTATACGAGACGTGAACTTACAGCTTAACTTGAGTTCTGAGCCACTTGAGATCCTACCAGGAATCGAACCCAGGTTTCCCACACCAAAGACGAGTGCGGTAATCATATAGGTACTTGGATTTAAATGCATTATTACAGTTAGAACCAGTAAACCAGTAAGGAAATAATATATTTGTATAATATATTAAGTAAATATGTTACAAATAAGGAATCGTATAAACCTTTATTTTAAAAGAGCGTTTACACTGTCCTTAACATTGCAGATACTAACACACGTGCATTTTGTTTCAGAATATTTGTTTTCTTACTTCTTCTTGATAACCGGCTCTACGTGACACAAAACGGATCAAGATTTCTGTATCTGAGATTTTCTTCTTTGTATTCAAAGCAAAATGAAAGCTTTTGGTGTTTTTTTTTTAATATTTCTTCTCTCTTTTTTTTAGAGAATATCCTATGAACTCGAGCTTTTTGTTCTGTGTCGTGCTTGATGTAAGTAAAGCAGTATCCTTTCAAGGGTAAACCATGTTCTCTCCCGCAGACTGCTTTTGAGAAGCTGCTTTGTTCTCCGATGGCGTGACTAAATTAAACCATCTCTCCAAAGCTTCAATGGGAAAACCCCTCTCCGTCAACCGTCGCTCGAGAAAGGGTGAGGAGAACAGGGAGTGCTACCTGCTACATAAATGAACATGTAGCATTTCCTTCTGTTTGGCCGTATTGTATAATAACGTCTGTTTTTCCTTCTATATAGTTCTTAGTGTTATGTAATGAGGTCTAGAATCAGCCATTTCTCGCTGAATATTCCGTGCAAGTAATATTTTGCTGCTTAGTCATTTCCCACTGAATATTCCATGCAAATAATATTTTGCTGCTCAGTTATTTCCCACTGAATATTCCTCGCAAGTAATATTTTCCTGCTTAGTCATTTCCCACTGAATATTCCGTGCAAGTAATATTTTGCTGCTTAGTCATTTCCCACTGAACATTCCTTGCAAGTAATATTTTGCTGCTAAGTTATTTCCCACTGAATATTCCGTGCAAGTAATATTTTGCTGCTTAATCATTTTCCACTGAATATTCCTTGCAAGTAATATTTTGCTGCTTAGTCATTTCCCACTGAATATTCCTTGCAAGTAATATTTTGCTGCTCAGTTATTTCCCACTGAATATTTCTTGCAAGTAATATTTGCTGCTCAGTTATTTCCCACTGAATATTCCTTGCAAGTTATATTTTGCTGCTTAGTGATTTCTCACTGAATATTCCTTGCAAGTAATATTTTGTTGCTTAGTGATTTCTCACTGAATATTCCTTGCAAGTAATATTTTCCTGCTCAGTTATTTCCCACTGGATATTCCTTGCAAGTAATATTTTGCTGCTTAGTCGTTTCCTACTGAATATTCCGTGCAAGCAATATTTTGCTGCTTAGTCATTTCCCACTGAATATTCTTTGTGAGTAATATTTCGCTGCTCAGTTATTTCTCACTGAATATCCCTTGCAAGTAATATTTTGCTGCTTAGTCATTTCCCACTGAGAATTCCTTACAAGTAATATTTTGCTGCTCAGTCATTTCCCATTGCATATTCCGTGAAAGTGAAATTTTGTTGCTCTCCTTCTCAGTAAACCACGCGAAGAGAGGAAGAAGGAGTCATGGAACCAGTGACGTGAATAACCAAGTTTTACAGGTAAGCAGGATAATAGTGTAGTCGATGGTTTTGCAACTACTTCTCATGGATCTGCGGTCATTATTATATACCCTCCCATACCGAAAGTATATGAGATTTTAACGTTACCAATATATTTTTTTTAGGTTTAACCAAGAAATCTTATATTTGAGAATAAACCAGCCATGTGCATTGGCTAGTTCCCGGGCCGGTCCAGGCCTACTGAACTCTTTCATCCTGCCCGCCTGACCTGTAATGGAAAATGTTCTAATTACGTAATCTCTTAAACTAGGAGTTTTCAACCTTTTCTACATCGTGCCACCAAAGCATATTGATTAATGTATCACTATAAACCGTATGTACCACCAAAAGCGGCTCGTGGACCACCAGTGGTACGTGTACCACAGGTTGAGAAATCCTGTCTTAAACCTGATTTTTTTTTCTGGATAACTGATGTCCAGTTTGAAAATTCCTCCGTTACGACCATCCAGCGTGCCAACGAATATTGAGAGAGTATTGAAGATTTCCATTAAAATGGTAAATAAATAGTTTTTTTTTTTTTGCTTCTTTTCTTTTCTTTAGTAAATAAATATTTTCGTTATCGTTATAACAGTTTTTGTATTTCTGTGATGTTAGTATATTGTGAACGAGTTTCTCCATTGAATACGGCTATTCATTTCTTATGAAAATATTACACATTGGCTCGTACGGCCTTCAACACCAGTAAGTTCCATAGATGGCCATTTTCCACTAGGCTCGCTCGGGCTCGTGCTCACCTGTCTCGAATGGACTCGCGCTCGCGCTCACTTCTCTCAACTGAGCTCGCACTCAGTCGGGCTCGCGCTCATCTCTCTCGACTGAGCTCGCACTCACTCGGGCTCGCGCTCACCTGTCTCAACTGAACTCGAGATCACTAGCGCTCGCGATCACTTCTCCCAACTGGGCTTGCGCTCACTTGCGCTAGCATTCACTAATCTTATCTGGGCTCGCACTCAATCGGGCTCGCGCTCACTTGTTTCATTGGGGCTCGGGCTCACTCGGGCTCGCGCTCAATTATTGAGCTCGAGCCCGGTTGAGCGTGAGTGCTGAGCTCACGAGCGTCGGGCTTGCGAGTTTGGACACCTATGCCGTCTACACGCTACGACTTGTCTGAACACTTTAATTTGCTCAGTCTTTTAGCTCCGTGTTCAGTCTTCGGAAAACTGCACATATTTCCTGTCTACGCTACGTTTTGCTTGCAACGTCTTAAAACTGCTCAGGTAAATCGTTGCCAAGACGGAGCGTGTAGACCAGTCTCAAGTTTGTTTTATCTTCATTTCAGCTACAATGTCAAACAACTTTCTTGCAACTGAGTCAATCAATTTTCCATTTCTCTGGAGGTAGCGTTTTTTTTTTTAATCAAATTCATTTTTACTGAAATAGATGTGAATAACACTGTTAATAACAGAACTGTATCTAGTCATTTTTCCGATAAGAACAAGTACAATAACATCTAGATTTTTTGATAAAACTTAAAGAAATAGTAATTCTTCTTACAGAATCTGTTACTAAGACTATTCATGGCTTTGGATTAATTGTTTTAACAAAAGAGACACTGACCAAAACTTAAAACTTTACTTTATTTTAAATTATAATTTGTAACTGTTTCGGATATCTAGCATATCCTTCTTCAGACACGATCGAAATTAATGAAAATACAGACATATATATATATATATAAATGTTGTTATAACAGAGTTTAAATTCTTTAACCGTCATATATATAGTCATTGTTATAAAAAAAATTTAAATTCTTTTAATAGTCATATATAGAGTCATTGTTGTACTTTTTATTTTTATTTATTTATTTATTTATTTTTCTTATTTATCGAGGCCTTCAGCCAATCCTGTAAGTCTTCGTGTTCACTTTCCAATTAATCACTTCCTTCATTTTTGGTTCTTATAAGGGCCTTTTATTTTTTTTTATTTTTATTTTTATTTATTTATTTATTTATTTATTTATTTTCTCTATGTTATTCAAACTTCCTTGCCATGATTCATTAATTGGTGAGCCCCCTGTCCAGTTCATCAGTTTAACTCTTCCTACCTTCTTTATCCAATCCGCTTCTTTCCACTTCCTTATTATCATTCTTTTCTCCATCTCCAATACTTCCGTCTTATCCCAATTAATTGCGTGATTCGTCTCCTTAACATGTTTGTATATGGCATTGGTATCTTTTTTCTTCCTAACATCATCTTCATGTTGTTTTATCCTTTCTTTCATTCTCTTTCCTGTCTCTCCTATATATGACATATCGCAGTCCTCACACCATACCCTGTAAATGACCCCTTCTTCCTCTTCATTAATCTTTTTAGTTCCTTTTCTATTCTTCTTCTTTATTGATCTTATTAAAGTTTCTCCACTCTTTCTATAAGTTCTGACCCCTCCTTTCTTCAATAAATTCTTCAGTTTCTCCGTTTCTTCTCCCATACTTTCTATGCCATGCCATTTTCCACTCTCATCCTCTTCATTCTTCTTTCTCCCTCTCTTCCTCTTCCTGCGTTCTTCTTCCTTCTCTAACTCTTTCTTGCTGTAACCGTTCGTCTCTAACTGTCTGTAGAATTTCTGTATGCTCTCCTTCCTTCCTTCCTCTTCGTCCTCCATCATTTCTATTCTTCTTATCATATTTGTTATGAAATTTCTCTTTGTACTCCTATCCACGTCGTTCCTCTCATGGCAGTACACTCCCGCTGAGCACTCTTTCTGGTACCACCTCGTAACCAGGCCTTCTCCTTGTTTTATTATGGTCATGTCTAAAAAGTTTATTCTTCCATTTTCTTCCAACTCCATTTCCAAGCTTATGCCTTTTTCTTTATCTTCCACACTATCTTTGAAGTTCTCTAATTGTCTCCTAGTCCCTTTCCACAAGCCTAGACAGTCATCCACATACCTACAAAATATGATCAAGTTCTTACACCCTTCTTCTTTCACCTTTTTCTCCCATTTGTTCATAATTATTTCTGCCAGTACTGGACTCAGCCTCGAACCTATACTGATTCCTTTTCTTATTTTTACCACTTTCTCACCGATTATACTTATGTTTAGTCTTGATGTTAAGGCTACGTTCCCGAGCCTTAGTAGAGAAGCAATAATAAGTGTCATAGAGGAAGAAATGGGTAGTTAAAGTATAAAAGGATGGACAAAAGAGAAAGTAGTTAAGGCTCTGAAGTTAATATGGGAAAACAGTTATTGTATAAAAGAATTTAAAAATTTTTTATAACAATGACTATATATATGACGGTTAAAGAATTTAAACTCTGTTATAACAACATTTATATATATGTCTGTATTTTCATTAATTTCGATCTTGTCTGAAGAAGGATATGCTAGATATCCGAAACAGTTACAAATTATAATTTAAAATAAAGTAAAGTTTTAAGCTTTGGTCAGTGTCTCTTTTGTTAAAAGAATCTGTTACAATTACTAAAGACAAATTCTCTTCCAGAAATTCCTCCTTGGACATAATTCCTCGTCTCGAAAGATTAGGCAGAACGGGAATTCCATTAAAAGATCATTTAAAATATTTTCTACAAAATTCTGGATGGCCTTTAGGAAGAACGGGAAGACACCATTATAAATCTTGCATTTTTGGTTTTGAAAGATTTTGAATCCTTGCTTTTAAGTGCCAATAGAATAAAACAACTTACTTTCGACAAGATAAATTTTCAAGCAAAGCACGCAACACAATATTGAATGGAAATCAACCTTTACACGGCTGTGATCATCACAACAACCTTTGATCAATCGATTGCCAACGATTTCATCTCGACGTCACATCAAGCATGAGAAAGTCGACGCTAATTGGCTCTGGCTAAGGAAGGAAACCCAATGCAATCGTTCGTTGCATCAACGAATTTTACAATTTGTAAAAAAAATAATAATAAAATAAAAATAAAATAAATAAATAAATAAAAATTGCAAGATTGTACCCCCAGATTTTTTGAACACCCCCTAAATATAAAATTCTGGATAAATCCATACTATGGAGCTTGAAACCGGAAGAGTGAAATTGTTTTACCATTTCCTATTTCAGTAGAGAGGTACAAGTGAAGATGATACTTTTCTTCAGATGCTTAATCGATTTTCGAAAACTATCGTTTCTACTACCAATTTAGTTTTATGGCGATCAATGTTAAAACCGAAAACGGTTGATTTCTTCTACTTCTGGTTTGAATGCAAGGTTAACGGAAGAAAGATGATCTATTCTTGAGACGCTGTATGAATTCCCGAAAATTATTCGATATCTCTGACGGCTCACCTCTGGTGTGTGGGGTGGCCGGTTCGATCCCAGCTCCCGCCAAGTGGGCTTTGTGGTGGACAAACACCATGTGTATGGATTTTCTTGGAGATTTTCTGTTTGCTCAAACTTTCTTCATTCCACCATTTCATTCATTCTGATCATTACCGTGTCCTTTAGCCTAGCCGACATAATTGTGGGACGTAAAACTCAAAGATGTCATTTCATTTCTAAATAATAACCTAATGCATTCTACAGTGCTCTATTCCCCAATAATAGCTTAAAGATTGATTATATGCTTGCAGATTGATATGCCATAACATTGATTATTCATGCAAAGAAGTGTACCAACATCTGCCAGGTAGTCGCTACAAGAAAGAGTGATATATATTTCGTTTTAATAGTGTTCTCTATTAAACGAGACGAGAAATAAGGTTTTCTCATTTCGTCTACTAAATTTAATAGGTCTCGTCTCGTCTCGATCCTCGAAGGCTTCTTTCGCTCTTGTCTCGAAATTTTATTCTTCGTTTTGTTCATTTATGTAAAAAAAAATCATGCCCTAATTGTTTTTCTTAATTTCAACTGGAAGTTATCACAACCGTTCTGCGTCATGATTGTTCACGAATAGTGTGATATAATAACATTTAAACCATACTTATTATTGGAGTAAATTGTGTAATGACTTGTATATTTTAAACATAGATAAATGCTCTTCTTGTTTGCGTACCATCATTTTATCAATTTTTAGTTTTTTACCACTAAAATAGTGTTTGAGATCCAAGACTTGGGTGAATTAGTGTTGCCCACAGGACTCGAGGAATTTCTCGTCACCAAAACGAGACGATAATTGTTGTGTTTCTTGCCTCGTCTCGAATTTAAAAAGGTAAAAAGATACAATATCCAGTTTTTGTTTTCTTGCGCCACAGTGAAATATTTTCCAGTATAAACTGCCAATGCACTTGTAGAGATGTTAGTTTCAAATGCAAATTAACAAGTATCTATGAAATTTTCACTCAAGAGGTCAACCCTTTGAAACTTCGTTCGACAATGCGACTACATTTATTAAGATCTTACGTGTTCCTATTTCTGTGATAATTAAGGTTTGAACTTCCTATATAGTATTACTGCTTATAATACCGATTCAAATATTATCAAAACCGGTGGCAAATTTAGGATCTTGTTTCCGAGGGAGGGGGTTTAGAATCAGTAAGATGCATTTGTGTTGTGCGTATAATGCGAAAAATAATGAAATTATTTCGGGGGGGGGGGGGGGGGTTCAAGTTCGATAGCTTCCCTAAATATGCCACTGATCAGAATATATTTGTTATAATTATTAGTGCATAAATGTAAATTAACCTTCATAATATTACTAAATACTTATGTTGATTGCATTGTTCACATAGAGCAATATCATGGTGATGGGGCAAAATTTTTTAGCGCTGTGTCTCAGTGACATGAGTTACACGTTATTCGCCTACATAAATAAATTCTTCGTTTCTGAATTACCAGATTTTACACATAAATTTTCAAAAAAAAATGGCACTCCATTCTTGTTCTGCACTTTTATCTAATTAAATTATATGATGAGCGAACTGTGAAGATCTCTCTTTGATGCAAGTGTTATATTAATAAGCCGGGAACTAACTGCTTAAATATCTTTTCTTTCCTCTTTCAAAAATTAATAAAATCACTTATTATGTTCTGCCTTGTCATTTATTTATTATAAATATTATTTTCCAAGTGTTTAGTGAATATTTTATGGGCTAACTAGGAAAGGATATGACAAAGTTTGTCCTCTAAAAGTTGCATGATATTTAATGTCCTTTCGAACGATTCCAACAGTTATACCACTTTCCATTGCAAATTTTGAAGTTGACCCCCCGTTGGAGGTATTCACGAGACGTCACTGGTCTCGCTACTATTTTTATTGCATTCTACACATACGATTTAGTAATGCAATTTTTTGTTTGAAGGCTCTACGTGCAGTATTAGCTGCGATATTGCCCTGGTACATTCTTATTGAATCGCCCTATATATATATATATATATATATATATATATATATATATATATATATATATATATATATATATATATATATATATATATATATATATATATATATATATAATTGAAGAGTTAGGGAGAAAACAATGATAACACTCATGTGAGCTTAATTGTCGAAAAAGTTCAAGTTTGAAACAACAGCGTATTTAGTTTTTTTTTTTTTTTTTAAATATTGAATTGTTTCCGCAATTTAGCTCACATGAGTGTTATTATTGTTTCCTGTAACCAACTCACGCGGTTTTAAAATTAGAGTTATCGTTGTTTTCCCCCGAACTTTTCAATCAATTCTGTAAATCAGGTTTTCATTCAAACTCAAGTGAAAAAATATTTCACTTGCTTATCCTTGGAATGCCAATGTCGGGTCCAAATGATCTAGATCCTCAGGAATATTGTAATATTTATTTATTTATTTATTTATTTATTTTGTATATTACTGTTAGGCACACGCCTGAAATTCCACTATTTGTTCTTTCATCTTCCCAAATATTTCTTTTAAAGTTATGTTTTATTTTTTAAAGTTACATTCCTTATTTTGGAAAGCAAAATATTGATAATAATGCTTTTAGTTTTGCGTTTCCTCTGTTGTGTCTTTTCCACCGCGCAAAAATCAAGACTTAGGCTTTAAAATGGTCGAAAATTGAAAATAGTGAAAGTGTATCCTGTTTGACAAGGCTTGTTATAAAATACAAGTAAAAAGATGTGTAGGCAGATAAGGTTGGCTCATTTCTGACAACAGCCAGTCTTGCTTTCCGCAACCCTTTCTTCTTCCGAACCTATGATCAGATTGTCAACTAACAACTTTTTCGAAGATATACACTCTCGACATTATTAGATGAACAATCTTTTCTCATTTCATAACTTGTTATCCTCCACTACTAACTTTTTGAAGATCAGTGAGAAACAATGGTGTGAATGAATCAGGAGAGATTGTATCTGCAACTTCACGAGCAGGAAAAGAAACCATGGTGATTCTCCAATACCTGAATTTGTGTTTATTTTTATATTATTTCCAGCGTTGTCACATTTATTTTTAAAATGTAATATTAATGAACTATAAGAGCTAGTTTAAAAAAGTGAACATGTAGTATTGGGGTAGGTTAACATCTGGAGAAAGTTTTAACTGCATAAGACAAATAGTTTTCGTAATACTTTGGAAAGAAGTTCACCATGTTATTATATAGGGACTGAGATCTCAGCTCAAAACGTTAGACACGGCCTTAAGTGAGCGCGCAAGCAGTTACCTCTACGTTTCTTTCTGCTGACAGTAGACAGTGGTATAACAGGGGTTGCCACATCGTCAGTCTCTAAGAAAGGGAAAAGGATTGCATTCCAAGCGTTAACGGTTGTCTTAGTACGTATTCATGTTTACGAAAAATATAGATAATTTCGTACCAGGAAAGGAAAATAAGCTGTATACTTATTATTTTAAATTAGTTTGTACGTGTTATATTAAATAACTTTATTAATGTTGCAGGGCTACCTACCGCCGGTAGTCCCGGTTGCCGATAAAATATGACACTGGATCAACATGGATGGAGTAATAAAATATGCTGAACAAATTAGCGTTACATTCAGTTGCGTCATTTCTATTTTTGTCACAAGGGGAGGGAGGAGAGGAGATTGTCCACATAAGTTTCTTTTTTCTAATTACAAAATAATTTATTAAAAAGCTTTTATTTCTTTAATTTTACATTTCTCAAGTATTAAGTTGGTGTGATTGAAATGTCCTTCTTTATATGTCAGTTTCAAAGAGAAACAAAGGAACCTCTGCAGCCACACACTTTTATTATCGCTCAACCAACGACTGGATTACATGACGAAAGGGACTGAAGAAGTGAAAAGAATATACCGTAAGAATATACCGTAGAATATATACCGTATCTGTATTTGTATTTGTAAAAGAACCGTACCGTATTTGTAAAAGAATATACCGTATCTATGCCATTAAAATGTGTTTATTGGAGAAATATATTGAGACATTACAACACGATGCCATCATTTCTCAACGACAGTTTACAAAGCTTAGACTTTGTCATATTTGTTATCCGTGTGTACAGTGTGCGGTGGATGACACTCTGCGATTGATGCTCCCAAGGACACCGATTTCTCTGTAAATTTGGGGGGCCCATTCAGATGCTGAAGGTATATATATATATGAGGATTTTAAAGACAAATTGCATTCGAATTATTCCAAGTATTGTATACCCCGGTACCCCAGGATCGGCGCCCTTCGATGCCCCATGGAACGATTTGAAACTCTATCAAAATCTACTGCTGTACAGGAACGTAAATACATTAATTTCTAAGAGTGCGATACGTGCATTCAACGGCACTTGTGGTATTTAACATCAGAGATGGTTCTTCTGAGTCTTTACAGCAGCTCGCTGCCCTTCAAACAGAAATGTTCTCTTGCCAGTAGACTCTTAGCTGTGAAACCTGCTACTCCCTTATCAAATCCAAATGAGCGTTATGGAACAGGATTTGGAAAGCCTCGGCTTCCCGAACAAATTACTAATACTATATCTCTAACTGATTTGGTTGGACGAGACTCCTGGTTTACATTTCACACCCTGAATCTCGAAGATGACTTCTTCGGTGACGAAGTTGCAGGCTAGCCAGAAAATCCTTTATTTTAAAACTCACTTCTTAATATCAATGCCGTGAATGTTATCAATGACTGTGCAGAACGTGGAATCAAACTGACTGCGGATTTTCTTTATTCAGCAAAACAAGAGGAACACTTCCAAAACATTCTGCAAGTGATTGAACAGAATAGGAAAGACAGTCTAAGTTTACGCAAACGACCACGAAAAGACTAGATGTCACGTGTTAGTTGTGAAATATCTTCGTGAGACAGTTTAGATTACGTTACGGTAAATGAGATATAATTTTTAAAAGATATTGTTAAAATGAGAAAATTTGTGTAATCCTTTCGATAAATGCTTTTACTTATCAAATTTTCATTTCAATTTTTAACACACTTTGAGTCTTTGACATTTGTAATATACCTAGTATATTATATTTTAACTACTTTATTTTAATATATTCTTAGAAATAAGAAAATGTATGTAATCCTTGCAAAAAAAAGAAGTTTTTATTTATCAAACTCACATTTCATTTATTTCAATACTTTAAAACGTTCGTAAATTTTTCTAAGATTTTGCACGAAGTATTAATTCACGAAATGGAACAAAACTGACCTAGGGACAAGAATCCCCGGTTAATTTTCCAAAATTGTGGGGGTTTGATGCACCCCAATATATATATATATCAAAATGAAGAACAAAAAAGTAAATAATACATCACCTATTAAACTTATTAAGAATACAGGAGAAAAGGAAAAGAAATATTATTCGGAATGTGTAAATAAATAGAATCGTCCTTTGACTTCTTACAGAGTTAAAATTTTTATTAACTAAAAGAGGAAGAAGAAAGAAAGAAAGCAAGAAAAAAGATAAATGGGGACAACAGACTACACTCACTTTAATGAAAACAAATCATGCTTTCGTCGCGACTCTGCCGCTAGTGGAACGCTGGTGGTATTATTTTCAAAACGGAAGTGAGACCTCAGCGGATTGTCACTGCACGGCATCCAATTTTTGCCGAGAGGTCGCTAGTTGCCCATCACTGGTCCACGGACGCTTTCGGCATGGGGTAGCTTGAATTTCAGGTTGTTTACATTATCAGTTTTCTTTTTCTACATTTCACAAAAAAAAAAAACGTCCATACAAAATACCGAAATAAACAGAAAATATGTATAAAAAGTAGGTTTGAGTGCGCGGGCCACACATCACGTCTTCGCGGGCCAACTGTTAGAGGTTTTGATTTCCTCAATATCGGGTAGAGTGGATAAAATGTGTAAGTCGACAATCTGTAATGTATATTATTGGTTTGTGAAAAAATATAATTGTAAACAAATACCCGAATATATATATATATATATATATATATATATATATATATATATATATATATATATATATATATATATATATATATATATATATATATAACCGTCTCCTTTAATCTAGCCGGCATAACCTTGAGATATAAAACTTAAAGATTTCATTTCATTTCATTTGCGAAGAGATATATTTAAACTATATTTTCACGTAACATTTAGCTTCGTTGCTCAAGCAGGGCGTTAAATTTCCTTATATCTAAATGCTCCAATAACCACCATTAATTTTGCCGCTATCATTCTTCTTTTTAACAATTTACTTTAACTATTTAGATTTGAATTCTCTTGACTACCGTTTCTACATAATACTTTCTATTTTATTATGACCGAACTAACGTAAGTTTTACAACATTGGAATTGTAAAAGTGTGCAATTTGGTGAAGTCACTTCACGCCAAGTTTTTCATCTCTTAATAAATAGAGATGTGGTAGAGTAATGGGATAAGCGTAGGTTTTACATCCCGGTGGTCCTAGGTTCGATTCCCGCTGCGTAATTAAAGGAATTTTTTTTATTATTTGTAACATTGGTACTTCAAATGTAAGATATCATGGAAAATGTTCAATTTCTCTCAGTCTTAGTTTTGAGGCGATTTTTTTCAGTGCAATAGAACAGCGACCAACGAAACAGAACTAGAAGATGACGTAAGCCGTACCAACCTTGATTCGTACTGTCTGGAAACGTGATGTATTTGGCGAACAATTGATGAATACGTAAGGCATATCGTTAGCATGAGTCTAAAATACAATTGATCAAAAACAAAGGTTACTTTCTCTTTCCCAACAATTACTTATGTTTCTACTACTTCTTCTACTAGAACAACTGCTGGAAATATTGTTTTAAGTAATTCACCATTTCAGATACGTTCCATATCAACAAGAAGATTTAAAATTGAATAATCAAAAACTTTATATTATATAAAATATGTATCCAAGATCTCGAGTTTCCAATAATAATAATAATAATAATAATAATAATAATAATAATAATAATAATAATAATAATAATAATAATAATAATAATAATAATAAATAACATACTTATAATACAAATTACATAAACAATATCTTCCAATAAAGAAAAATAATTATGAGATTCTAACCGGGTCTCTGCTATACGAGTTTTATGCTTTGCCGATCTTTTTTTTATAATTCGCCCTAACCGTGGTGTTGTTCGTCATTAGTACATCAAGTCCTTTCGACTTATTCCAAACACGACAGGAACACGAACACAGAAGCATCGAGGACAGTTAAAATTCCGACCTTGCTTTTCAGAGTGATTCGAACTCCCAATGAGCTTCACCTCACAATTGTCAGTAATATCACACAAATTCCTCATGCAAAGATAAGAAATTAAACTAGTAGTTACGAAAGATAGCAACAAAATTTTCTATATCTACACGTGTTGATAGAATTCCAAGAATGAGAGAATAATGTCTAACGTCTTTTCTTCTTTGAAAATTACAACTTAGAATGAGGAAGAATAGTGATGTAAATCGGGACCATCGTTAAAAACGATGAGGTAGCCTCAACTTGAACAACGTTTACAGATATTTTCTTCATTGACGAAGGTCTATATAACTTGATTTTGATTTAAAGAGGAAATCTCGAGTAAGTCATTGTGACAGTCACACAAGGAACGTCTTCTTATACGATCTTGTTTATATTCTTACATGCAACGATTTTAACTAGCTAATAGTTTTGGTGAAAACTGAGGTAACGCAATAGGTAAGTGGTTAGCGCATTGAACTTCTATTCGGCAGAACCGGGTTCAAATCCCCACCAGGTTGTAACTTTTTCAAATGTTTCAATTTCAATACATATTCAGTGTGACAAGCAAGATTTTCTCCTCTCCAGAAAGAAAAAAGAATTGAAATGAGGAGAATTGGAGAAGGTGCCAATGGAAATCAATGGAGGATCAATGGAAACAATGATTTACAAATTTATTTCCAGCAGTTGATCTAGATTTCATATTTTCACCTACTTTGAAGAATTTTCTGATTCATACGTGGTCAGTAATTTTATTTCTTTCAACATACAGTATATAATGAAATAATACATTACATACAGAGCAATATTGAGATTAATATATGTCGTTCTTTAAAAAACACACTCCGAACTAAAGAGATTCATCTTAGAATGGAGAATTGTTTCGTTAGTCATATAGTTTCAATTTTACTTGCAGAAATACCTGTCTAAGTGCTACCAACTGCTGTCAATGCGAAGAAACGTTACGTGTAAGTTGGGTTGCATCTGCCCAGGCGTTTTTAGAAACTTCAAATTATCTGGACCCCAAGTAACAGAATTAGAATACTTAGGGGGAGAGATACTTTTGCTGGTAGCTGTACAAGTATTTCAATGTGTGAAACAAATAAGGATGAAAGGAACATTGTAGTACGCAGTCCTTGTCAGTGTTTCTTTATGACCACGTAAATGTTGTCTTGATTGAATATTTTGCTCAATATTTCTGCTGGTTTTGGGATCATCGACAAATATCTTCCATAACTAAGGTAATGGATAATGGCTGCAACATAGGAGCAAGAGTCATCTGTTCGCAACCCATTTGCACAGTCGCAAAATACCTAATGTAATGTACATACATTAGCGTATGCAAATCAATTTTAATCACGTTATGCATATAATTATTTTGTGTCTAATTTACATATTTAACATATATTTTCCATATAATCATTTGCTTTTAGTATAGGGTAAGTAAAGGATTTGTTGTGGGATTAATTGTGTATAGTTTATTTCACTTTTGTGTTTATTATTATTATTATTATTATTATTATTATTATTATTATTATTATTATTATTATTATTATTGTGTTATGTCAGTATGGCATGGAAAGGATTAAAACAAGGCAGAAGATTAATTAAACATATCGATTTAGAATAAAATGTGAGCAGAAGGCAATGCTTTGGGAAATCTTAGGAAGCTGGAACGTATATAGCATGAACCCAGCACAGAGAGAAAAAAAGAGAAAATTTGGGAGATTCTTTGTCTGTAGGTAAAGAACACCCAGAAGTTAGATGCAGCTGGTCCATAGTTGCTAAGAGCTCCTCCGTGGCTAAGCGGTTAGTGTACGCGCCTTTGGCGTGGGAGACCCGGGTTCGATTCCCGGCGGGAGCTCATGTGGTTCAGATTCCACGTTAATCAGTAGGTCCACGTCTCAAATAGCCTCGCTGCTGAAAGGGACGCTAAACTGAAATTCAACTCAACTCCATAGTTGCTAATTCTATTTTCCAGAAAGAAGATAATCTGGCTGAACCTTCAGTTTTCATAAACCTATGAAAGATATGGATGAAAAGAATACTATGGTCAGACACGGTGAGATCTGGAGACACCGAGGCGAGTGCAGCCATTGTTTAAAAGTGCTTGCTGGAGTTCATAGATACATGCGTGATTGCTATTACAAAGAGGCGTGAAAATTTTGGAAGTTGACCAGAAGTAACACATTTTGAGCATGAAGCGTCGCTTCCAACGGAAATTCAGCCAGCTCGAGCCCAGCCTACACTTTCGCAGCCCCCCTCACCTCACCGGAGGAAAACCGAGGAAAGGAGCATTCCATGTAGAATCTTTCACCCCTGTAGATAATTTTACTTCCACAAGTAATTCTTTCAATATTGTAAAGATTTTCTTGATGTTTCTTTATTGTAGAATATAAGTTAGGTTAGTCGCTGTATGATATTATTTTATTGTCGTATCAAGAAAGGCTTATTTCAGTACAGGACGACAAGTCCGGCAGTAATACATGAGGGGAATGCATGATAGATGTAAGAGCGTAAACATCGCTGTCATGGCACTCGACGTCCTGGGGAGAAAAACAGCACTTACAACGGAGAAAATGTATAATATCTATGTTTTTAGGATATGACAACATGTCATACATTCAAGAAAGCTGTCTTAGTGTATATAAATGTTTATTTTAGTGTGTTGTAAGTTGACAAACATTTCGATTAGTCAAAAACAATGAAAATGTGAAAACATCACTATAACAACCCTCACACAGGTGAACTGTCGCAGAGAAATCACGCTAGACGGCAGCACAGTCGGGACTGCATGAGAGCAACGGGTTCTCTCAGCCGAAAAATATATATTTCTTATGTGAAAACTTAGAATACATGGTTAATAAGAACGTCATTAGTGTAGTGCTACGTATCATCTGAAAGCTTGACATTTCTGCTATACAGTGTCAACATCAGTTTGTGATTATCAATCACCAATTTTGAATAATTAAGAGAAGAAGCAGTGAAAGTGTAAATTAAGGTCAGAGGGGACAATGACCTCTGGAGGCAACCCTCTGTATCCCCGCTTCACCCCCGTCATAAGATTGGCAAAAGCTGGAAAGCGAGCCCAGCCTTTTGAATAGGTGGGTTTGTTAAAAACAAGGAGGCGGAGGGAAGCAGGGCAATTCGTGTCTTGTCGTTGAAGGGAGGTATAACTCTTCGTGCGCTCGTATAGAGGAAATTTGGGTCTTAGAAGAGCAGGTTGACTCTTCACGTACTCGGGAAACAGAGAAGAAAATTCGTGATTCTGTTACAGTAGCGGACAGCTCTAGCTACGAACATTGAATTTTATACTAGTGTACATATATATTAGTGATGTGCGCGAACATGCTGTAAATAGAAACTATAGCCGAACATATATAATATTTATCACGTTTATCGTGTTCACCTCAGAAATAGGTATATATATAAATTTTCGTAAGGAATCCTGCGCAGCGAAACTCGCAACTGTGTGCATATAGTACAGGACAGTGTTTTGCGAAAATTGTGAAATATGAGCAGGAAATGACCAGTTGGTAATCTGAACTCTATAGTAGAAGCAGTGCCATCTTCCCTTTAGTCTACTATTAGGGTGATGAAGTTAGATAGTCGTTCAATAGCCACCTAACAGGCTGGATCGCGTTAGGTTAGGCGAAACAACCTGTGCCTAGAACTCGTTCCACTGCAGGCACAAGATACGGGGAATCGCAAATTGTTCCCTGAATATACGACTGAAGGCAAACCAGGAGGGTAGCAGAGTCTCGTCATGCTTAATGGGAAAATAAATATGACCTCCGTGGGACCTACTTTCCACTAAATGGGAAGATAGCGGAGCCAACGCCCAAGATACAGGAGGAAGACCAGGAGACACCCAGGACAAGAAGAGGACCACCGGAGATGCATCGAATCGTGCACGAACTTTTTATACAATAAATCAGGCCTTAAAGAGAAAATAAACATTTCGGCGAAACCAATCTGGAAATTTCGAAAATTAATATTTTTTCTTCGTTGTTGTAAAGTCACTGTGTATAGTGTTTTTGCGTGTGTTATTACACCTCATTAAAAGTTTATCCAATGAAATCCGTGTGCGCATCATGCTCCACAGGAAGTCTTACAAGGTATGTGATCAGTGTGATATTATCATGTTTTCCTATCAGCTGTCCTGGAGTTGTCAATGTTCGGTACAATACGGTGCTACAACAACAGATGTTGTTGTGTGAGTGAGAATTGGTATTGTCTCTAATCACCTGGAGAAACACGTAAACCTGAAAAGTAGAGTCTCACCTTTGATTTGAAATGCTTTTCTAAATTAGATTCATTTTGTTCAGTGTGATCATTTTATCTTTATAATTTACATATTAAGCTCTACCGACTTTGCTAGTAGTTTGCATAATATTCATAACATTAGCATTTCAAGTTTAACATATTCAAATTTATTCAAATTTTTATTTCATTTACATATCATTAATTCATCCCTCTACTCCGTCGCCCTTCCCCTTTACACTAATGACCCTTTTGTAACCTTGCGTATTTGGTTTTAAATAAAGCATTTGTATGTGTTGCTTTACGTAGGTCTTGGATACACTGTCGTTTTCAATATCTCGTCGTTCTCTTTAATATACTGCATATTTATGTCACCTCTTTCATCCAACATTTCAGCCAAATAACATATTGACTGTTTATATTGCAAGGATGCACAAAACAATCCTTTCAAATATTTTTGGTAATTGGAGAAAAATCCTCAAGATCCTGTGAAGAAATAGATGTAAACGGGAGTTCTCTTGTTCGCAATTTCTTCTGTTCAACAAAGGCTGCAAAGGTGTTTTTGTTTCTTGAAGTTCTCGTAGATTTCAGGATTGCTGTGTTTACGGAGTGGTTTTCATCTGGTGTCACACGTATGGAGAATTCTATAATATGGACCGATACAAACTACATTCCATTGTCAATTTTTTCATTCAACAGATGATACTTTTTTTTCAGCATTCCATGCGTAGCTTTAGCTGCTCAAAAATTCCTTGTAATAAACCTGGTATCATTTGCTTCTGCAGTGGACAATTGTGATATTTTTGTCTTTAAATAGATACTTCATATCCTTTGTCCGCAAGTTTTACAGGGTCTATGTTCTAATCCATTAACTATTATTTCAATAATATAAAACGTACAATTCTTATGTGGATGTATCTCCCCCCCCCCCGAAAAAATCGCAACAGACGCTCCTTGCTGTCAGTATTCTTTTTTTCGCGACAAATCTACACAATGACAAAGATTCATTGTTTCGTGTTTGCGGTAAAGTGACAAGGGTGTTCATTCTCAAATAAATTGTTAAATATCAACTGATTCACTACATATCAAATTATGGATGGGGGCGCCTCAGGCCGCCAAATGGGCCTCAGTAAATTTGGCACTTCAGGTGTGATTTCTCATTCATTCACGAAGCAAATACGCTAAAGTTACATCAATAGCTGTTCTTTTTGCATTTCTTCCGTTATAGGTGCAGTATGGTTGGTTTTGGCTAATTTTGACCATGGTAAAACCGTGATATACTTTGGAAAAATATATGTGATTTTAAGGTTAAGGCGACATCTAAAATTTATTTTTCCATAATTGTACTCCCACACCATTATAGATCAAAAGGGGCTCAAAATATGGAATAGAATTTTTTGAGGAAGGAAAATGGTCGGGGTGAACTGTTAATTTTTTCATACAAAGCCCTTGGACACCTATACATACATCCAAGTTTGAACAAAATCGATCGAGCCACTCTTGAGAAATAAATTAATCCCACTTTTCCGATTTTGCGCCATTTCACATGAACCGATGAGAGTTGAAGTTTGAAACGTAAGGGATTAATACAGGGTGCGGCACGTAAAGCCGGCCCGTAAAGTGAACACATAAAATGAAATGTAATATATTGAATATGATTAACTACAACACATAAATGGAATGGAATGTATTGAATATGACTACTCACCTTCACAGCAGGTGCTGAAAGTGTCCTCCGCCCACTTCAACACACATGTGAGCACGATTGAGGAGATTCATATATACCCTTGTCAGTTCTTGTGTTGTAATGCTATTGGTGACATTCTGGATCCTGGTCTTGAGTTCTTCAATTGTGTGTGAATTTGTTTCGTATACTCTTCCCTTTAACAGTCCCCATAAGTAAAAGTCACACGTGGACAAGTCTGGTGACCGAGGAGGCCACAAGCCTTTGCTGATTGTTCTCTCTGGTGTAAACATCTCATGCACAAGGGACAATGATGCAGCTGATGTGTGGCATGTTTCACCGTCCTGCTGAAAGTAACATAACTGACGCTCCTCTTCGGTCAAGTGTGTATAAAACTCCTCCAGGATTCCCATGTACACGTCACTGTTCACTGTCGTCTCAAAGAATATGGGCCCAATAACGCGTGTGGCGGAAATGGCACACCAAACACCAATCTTCTCATCATCATCTTCTTTTTGCTGGCACAGAACGTCCTGGAAATTTCTCCCGAAACAAATTCTTTGTTTTCACAAAAGATCCAGTGAGAATGAACCCTTCAACAATGGCAACACGCTCGGGTATCGAATACGGCATTATCACACACTGACACTCACCCGGCTTAACACAAAGAGGCCTTTTTCTCAACTGGTTTCGACAAGTTTCACTGGCTGCGGCTGCACGTGACTGCTGCAGGTCACGTAAGTCGACCCGACCTCGACACGCCATCTCTTGGTAGGAAGGTAGATTATTTAAGTGTTGCCAAAAACACAATATACCAGAATATTACGACGGGCCGGTTTTACGTGCCGCACCCTGTATATCTGGGGGTACCTACTTACCAGCCACTTGTCGTTCCAAGATTCATCTGGTGCCATTTCACTATTTATCCACCCATGCCCTTTAACGCAAACATAAATAGCCAACTAAAAGCTGTCCGCACTCGTGTTAGGTGGGGGTAGTATAGACTATAGAGTATGAAGGTTTGTAATTACAATATTTAAACTCCCTTTGTTTGTTTTAGATGCAGTGGGGTAAAAATGAGAATAGGTTAACTGTTGTGGTGTTGCATAAGTCACTTAAGACTACATTTAAGATATTCATCCTCCTGCAGCGAATCAAGTTTATCGATGTGTTTGTCACCTTTACTATAGAGATGAAACTGCCAACATCCACAGTCATAGATCATCCAAATTAGGGTAGTACACGTGCTGTAAGGACTCCACTGGCCAACGTATATGCATACTCGACTGCAATAATTTCCGGTACCGAATCAAAAGTGTCATGGCGAAAGAAACGAGATTGCATTCATGGTGCATGTCACAGACACATGTGAGAATCTACGAGTGTGGATCTACAAACGCATAAAGGACATTTCACAACTCTGTAGCTACGCCGGAATAGGGTCATGAAAGCACATCTTAGTTCACAGGTGATTCACACTACGGACAAAAATACATTTACCATTGAGGAGTTGATGAACGTCCAAAATGAGCCAGTGTACTATCATCATAATATCAATCTAATATCTATATTTTAAAAAAAGCAGCTATGGTAGTTCTCAGAGTTTATCCTGGCATGGAAACAGTGTTCCTGGAGGTATAATGTTATGGAGTCATAAAGCTCCACTTCTGTGAAGCTGAGTGAAAACACATGCTCTGAAACATCAGTCTGATGTTGTGATATCGTTCAACCTCTCAGTCACATCTCCTTTGCCAAAAGATATTCATTGAGTTTTCCAACAGAATTCATAAGTCGACCCATGTTAGCAACTTTATCACGGTGGTCGAAGGGCCGGATGGGAGCCCTCGTCTCAACCTCTTGGACTATGATCTGTGATCCAAATTGGAGGCCAAGATGTGCACGAGGTAACACATATTTCGTCCCTGAAACACCCCCTTGTGCAAGCAGGAGAAGCATTTCCTTCAGCAGCATAACTTACGACAACTCAACATACAAGTAGGGATGTTGAGTTGTCGTAAGTTATGCTGCGAAATTCATAGTTACGTAAGAAGTAGGGATGGGCAAAACCGGTTTTTATAAAAACCGAAAACCTGTTTCTAGAAAAACCGAAACCTGAAAAACCGACATTTCTGTTTTCTCCAAAAACCGGTTCGGTTTTTCGCCGAAACCGGTTTCGGTTTTCACAAAACTACTACTGTCGAAACGGATTCGGTTTCCGGAGAACAACCAAACACTATTCTGGTCAGAAATAGTGAAAAAAAAATTGAAAAAAACGGAACCGGTTATGAAATTTTCAAAACCGGTTTCGGTTTTTCTAGAAACCGAAAACCGGTTTTCGTGCCCACCTCTAGTAACAAGTTTCCAATGTAAGTAAAGCTTACGAATGACGCTTACATCTGAAATAAGAAATAATATTAAATTACTAATTTCTATTTTGTGAGCCATCTAGTGAGTGAGACAGGAACTACTGCTAATTTGACGTAATTTGTTGATTTTTTAAATACTTGTTTGCGAAAATGGTTATGGTTAAAAAAAAAATACGTAAATTTCGAAGTGCGCAAAGCCCTTGAACGATCTATTTACATTAAATGAGGGCTGGCTGTATATCAAAACATTTGTCCGTTATTCACCACTAAAACTTTTAATCAAATTATACTGACATCTTGTTAACATTGTAAACAAAGATTGAAATGTATTCTTTAAGTGTTATGTCCCACGCGTATGCCCGCTAGGCTAAAGGAGACAGTGATGACTAAAAATGAATGAAATGGCAGAATGAAGAAAATTGGAGGAAACGGGAGAACCTCGAGAAACCCACCCACACGATTTTTATCCACCACAAAGTCTACTTAGCGTGAGCTGAGATCGAACCAACGACAACATACACCAGAAGTGAACTCTGTACCACTGAGCCATCGCGGCCCCTAAAAAAGTTGAGAAGCCTAGGTTGGGAACAACTGTTATACAGCGTGGGTTTTCTCGGGGTTCTCCCGTTTCCTCTCACTTTCTTCATTCCACCATTTCATTCATTACTCATCATCACCGTCTCCTTTAGCCTAACCGGCATAACCGTGGGACGTAAAACTCAAAGATTTCATTTCATTTTTTCAACTGTTATACAATGGATTGATAAATTATTTGTCCCTTGTTTTTATAATTTCAAAAGCATTATGAATAATAAGCCAGGTTAAGACAACGTATGGTTTTTTAATACTTTTTAAAATCGAAAATAAAAATGACAAATTTATCGCAGATTATTCCATCTAACATGATTGCAGTTACGGAAAACAATTATTAATTTATTGCTTTCGTTTTTCGTTTGAATATTTATCTGAACATACGAAAGAAAATAATATATGGTACTTCAATAAATCTTTTAAATTATTTCTTAGTATGCTTTTCCATCTTCATTCTTGTCAACCGTGTAATGATTCTCGTATTTTCAACCAGTTCTCGTCGTATTCGCTCTCTTTCAGATACTTCTTCGAAATTCCGCTTTCTTTTCCAAAATTAATAACTTCCTTCATATCAAGGGCATCCACATGTGTTTACATCTCAACTGAACCATCTGTTTATGGATTTACAAAGTCTCCCTTAAATACATCGAACAATGATAGAAGTCGCAATACTTCTTTACACAACAATATTACACAGAAAAGCTGCTATACAATTAAAACTTAACAAAATACATATGTTCCACATGTGGTAGCCTCATTCATAAAGAAAGTTGTATTTCATTCAGCATCGGATATTCTGTTTATTAAATAATTTCAAAGAGAACTGTTGAATCCTGTCTCATCAAGTTAACTTCCTAGTCAAGTTCTTGTGCATACTGAGCTGTTATTAGTATTGTACAAGGAGCCGAAAAGTTTTGCAAATATTTTCCATTTCACCTAAAGTCCTTTGTATGAGCCAAGGCACGGCAACTATATTCATAATTTTCTTCTTTTTTCATCTTCCAAAATTATTAACAGTGCAATCTGATCTTTGATGTAGGGGTTTCTATTATTATTGTTGTCAGCGTAGTTAAAATTTGCCAAAAGTCTCCCCTATTGGAGGCGTCTCTAGTTCTCCTGGACGGCTCTCATCGTATAGCAAGCGTTTCCTTAACGACAACCACCACTACAGCAACACAACAGTCTTTTCCACCATGGTCTTCTTTTCTGGTGTGAACTTAAACTCTCTGTACTGGAGTTGAAGAATATTCCATCAAATTCAGATTCTGGGATGTCGCTCAACAATTCGTCTTCTGATAGGTCGTTGATATGATCATCTGAGCCAATAGTAGTAAGGGAATTGTGTGTATGAATCCCTGCAAACACAAGCTTACAAAACTCAAAAATGTCAAATCTCTGTTCTTCTCCTTCATTATTTTCTATCTTCAAATTCCAACAGGAGCCACTTAGTGTGTCGCTCAAGGAGGTGGAAGACATATCAGATTCTATCCTTTGCATTGAAGGGTCCTTATGTAGCTCACGAAATGTACGAAGATCGGTTCTCACACTAACGTACGGTAGGATTCCCTTAAACTTCATGTCTTCAAGCGAAAACCAGAAAACAGCAAAACCAGTTACAGTATATATGAAGGATGGTCTTACAACTTCCTCATCGAAACGATATGTATATATTAAGTTGCCGTTGCTGTCATAGCTTTGGTATTCGGTACATCTTCGCTCGCAGCTGATCGTCAAGTGTGCGTCGTCAATATAAGGAAATGATTGCTCAAATTTTGCAAGGAAAGAAGTTTTCTTCCAGTCTGTCATATTTTCTTTTTAGAGCTGTGTCTGTATACGTGTTATTCAAAGATCAATGGGCGCTGCACTGAATTTTCAGGCTCTTAGTAACGCTAACAATGAGCACAAGAATAGAAACTCTAATTCTATCAACAATGATTTACAATATTCTATATTAGACATAACATAAAGAATAAACTAACAATATTTACATATTGAAGACAGATCAATAGAACATTGTGAATGTATATGTTTGGTTATGAGTGTTCTGCTCGAGGGAAAATTTTATAAAATTTGCCGAGCGAGGTCTGGCTAGCCATTACAGAATGGTTAGGGCCACGGTGGCTTAGTGGTAGAACGTTCACCTGTGGTGCGTGGGGTCGCAAGTTCGACTCCACCTCGCGCTAAGTAGGCTTTGTGGTGGACAAACACCACGTACTCGGATTTTATTGGGTTCTCCCGTTTCCTCCCACTTTTATCATTCCATCATTTCATTCATCTATCATAATCACCATCTCCTCTAGCCCATATGGCATAACTGTGGGACGTAAAACCCAAAGATTTTATTTTTTTCAGAATGGCTAAATATAGCCTGTTTGTTTCTCAGTAATTTCATTCTGTGAGAAAGTAGAAGTTAGTAGTCAAGGGATAACTTAGAAATTAGAATCAGGGATTCCACGTATTTAGAAACTGAGAAATAATGAGTATCTTTCTTTTAAATTCTTACTTGTGGAGGGAGGGAGGCATGTTGGCACAGTGGTAGAGGGTTCACCTCTAATGCAAGGAGTACCTGGTTCGATCCTTGGTGACACGAGTACTCTGGGTTCTCCCGTTTTCCTCTACATTACCATTTCATCAATTATAACTGAATTCACCTATCTCCTTTAGCCTAAAGAGCATAAACGTGGAATGCAAAACTGGAATGATTATTCAACTCCATTCGAGTTTCTGTGTAAGCATCGTTATGCAACACCGGGATTATGAAGTACAGGACCCACTATTACCATGAACTCAGAACTACGACTTGGGATTGAATCCAGTCCATCACCTAAGATCAACGCTTGTACTGCTCTCAAACGGGTCGGGTCAGATCGAGTCAACTCGGGTCGGGTCAGTCGGGTCAGCTTAGGTTGGGTTGTCGGGTCGGGTCGGGTCATTCGGTCAGTTCACTTTGGTCAACTGAGTTTAGGTTGAGCTTAAACTCGGCTGGAGTCGAAAGCTGCTGTTTTTCACCAGCTGCCTAAATAAAAATAGCAATTTTCAATTGATTTTATAGAAACCATAAATCTATTTTGAACACTTGCAGCTAGTGTTTTTATGGTAAATGCTTATTTTTTTACTTGTGTGTACTTTAATTTTTAAATCTGGAAGCTTGATTTTACCAATCGACTGTAATATTAATATCTACACCAATATGAAGTTGGATTTAGAACAAAACTAGAAGTTGTTTAAGCAAGGCCAAAAGAAAGATTGGATATGAACGACCAAGCCCAGCGGGGCCGCGGTGGCTCAGTGGTAGAGAATTAATCTCTGGTGCGTGGTGTCCATGGTTCGATCCCAGCTTGTGCTAAGTGGGCTTTGTGGTGAAGAAACGCTGTGTAGTGGGTTTTCTCGGGGTTCTCCTGTTTCCACCCACTTTCTTCATTCCGCCATTTCATTCATTTCTCATGGTCACCATCACTCTTAGCCTCGGTGCAGAATCGAGGGACCTTAAACTGAATATTTCATTTCATTTCACCAAGTCCAAGAACATCGATACAAGAACAAGATAAAGATTGGATATGCAAGACGAAGTGCATAGTAATCTTGCTCTTGGCCTTGTTTTGGTGATCACCAAGTAGCGATGAGCATATTTTCTTGCTTTCTGTATAGTATGAAAGACCATAATCAAAATCACACTTGGTCTTCATTTGTACCCATGACGCTAGCATTCTTGGCTCTTGTATAGCATGAAAGACCACCAAGACTACGAAATGCAGGACCAAGACTTGACTGTGCAAGACAAAGAATAAGACGCAGTATTGATGACCAAGACCCAGGGTGCGAATTGTTTGAATTTCATTTGTTGGGCTGAAAGTGATGAAATAAAATTAGTACTTTATAATTAATTATCATACTGCATTTTTAAATTTTAAATTACAAAATTCATATTATGTATCTTTTTACTTGCAACTATATATACTGTAAAATACGTTTTAATTACCGAGAAAGAAAAATCAAAGTGGCGCGGGTCCCGGAATCATAAGAACCTATTTTGGAATGAAAGTTGAAGGGTTGGAAAAAATCACAGGTGTTCTCCCGTTTCATCAAGCCTTATCATTATAGTTAAACGATTTCCTTTTGTCTCCGCCAAGAGACTCTTGCTACTGCCTTACGAGCGATTCCTTCTGTTTTGCCTATTCCTGTTTCGCCTACTAGCCTCCCAGCAATATTTATCAACATTTCTAAGTTATCAAGATTGTAGGCGAAACAGGAATGTCTGTTTTGCCTATTCCTGTTCCGCCTACTGTAAAGACAAAGGAAAAGTTTTGAGTTGGCGATTTCAGCTTTATATGAATCCGGGATATTGATTTAATGCTGGTCATCTAAAGGAAGGAAAAACGTTTTAGCACAAAATAAAAGTGATGAAGTTGAAAAGAAAAGAAAAATACAGAAGAGCTATGTTATTGTACATGTTCATTTATTTGTACTTTTTTTCTGTCGTACGCTCATACCCAGTTTTCCAAACATATGCAATAGGATACAGTATCAATGTAGTCCATTAAATCTATACCTTTAGATTTTAATCTCTCCTTCAAAGTATTAATTCGCTGATCTAAGCGTTTGTGCTTCAATTTCTGCACTTTTGACGGTTCTCTACCTCCGGTAACAACATTAGATTTTCATTCTCCTCCTGTTCTTGCTTCAATAACTCCAACAATGTATATCAATATAGTGGGATGCTCATGAGACAATTTTCTCTTCAGTTTTGACTGCCATTCCTCAACACTGTTAGTTCTTCTTGTCCATTTGTTACATTTTTCAATATACTATACAATCCAATAAAAATAAATGAGGACTAGGGTGACTATTAAATTTTCTTCACTCTTCCACTTGGCTATTCTATTGTTCATTGGTGAAATCTGACAAACAGACTCTATGCTCATTATACTACGAAAGTCTGTAACTTGCACTATGATAGCAATAAGTCCCTCGAAATAATGATGATAATAACTAAATGTCACTGTGCTGGGCTTAGAGCAAAGAAATGAACGTACCTGTAAATCTTTGGAAGTGGTTGAATTGGATCATCGATTACCCTGTTCGTCATTTTATCCACAAAAGTTCTGACTTTCCTTATGGCTCGTGCGAATCTATTGGCCTAGCTGACGATTTTATGGGCTCATCTCCAAGAAGAACAACAGTGGCTTTGCATCCGAGCGTACATATCATGTAAGTTTTCTCACTATTACGCTTGTTAATCCGATATAAATAATCTTTATATTCAAATAGTTTGCTTCCACACTTAGTGTTAACAAAGTTCGACGTATCTGTGAGGTTAAAGACACTTGTTACAAAAATATTGTCACAAAACACTCAGAAGACAATTCTATCTATAATTTTAAAAGATGTGCGGCACGGGCCCAGGAAATTTCTGAGCTTTTATGCATTCATTGGTTACATATCTAAATGTATGCTGCCGAAAAAGGTTAAGAGAACTACCATAAGGAAGTAAATATACTGAAACAGTTTTTAATAGGTATACGGCACATCTTAAATCACAACGGGATAGACTAATCATGTTTCATAATATTACAAACATTACAGGATTACCTACTGATCCGTAAACGAATTTAATGAATATTTTGGGAATAGTATAACACAATTAAATGATAAATCAAAAGATGAAAACTGTTTCTCTTAAAATCAAACATTTGACTTTAGAAGTTTATTAGCACAGCAAAATGTAAGTAACATTGAGTCAATTTTTCATGAACTGCAATTAATACCAGAACAGTTTTATCAGTCATTAGTAAACTGAAATCTTCAAACTGAGGATTCCTATGGATTTTCTAACAATTTGTTAAAAAAATGTAATTGATGTTATAATTGAATCTTTAATTTACCTATTTAACTGAGTGCTTCTCGAGAGAATCTTCCCTGACTGCCTTAAATTGACACTCACTGTAGCCATACATGAGAAAAACGATAAAAGTAAACCTAATGACAATCATCCTATATCCATAGTGTCAATTACACCCAAAGTTTTTTATTAATGTATTAAAAATCAAATATTAAACTATCTAGAAACAAATAAACTGATCCATGCTTGGCAGGACAACAGTTACTGAAACCGTGCTTCTTACAGCATAATATGCTTTCTTTCATTGTCATTTACACTACGGTATATTTTTGTAGGGTAATTCATAGGGTGCTTAAATTGTCTTCAAACGGCAGAAGAAGGCAGAATAAAAGATTTACCAGATACTGCATCATGTAGACTATTGTTTAAGGAAATGCATATCATGACAATTTCTTCGTTGTATATTTATGCACGATAGAGAAAATATGGACAATAGTGATTATCGCAATAATGCTCACTCATATAATACAAAACGTAAATATGATTTAAATATCTCACACGTTAGACTAAATACAACCCAAAGAAGCTATAAATATACAAGCATGAAACTATACAGTGTATTACCACTATACTGTATATTCGAAGGATGTGTAATGTCGATTTCGAAAACCAATGTCAAGCATTTCTTGTAATGTTATTTGTAGTATTAATGAATTTGAAGAAAAATGTAAATTATAGTAATCTGAATTTTGTATATTATTGACGCTGTCTATTGCAATATTCATTGTTTAGTGAAAATAAAAAAAAATATTCTATACTATTCTACTCTATTATATGACACACAAAGTTCAACACAAGACTAGCAAACAGTTATATTCCCGGTGCCTCATTAAAAGTTTCGATTCAAAGCTAGACGTATTCTGAGATTCTGATTTGTTCTCTCCCCAATGAAACGCCAATCAGAGCCCAATATTTTTTCGACTACCTAAGATTATTTTTGGTAAAAGTGAAAGTACATCTACTTCCTCCATTTCTTGTTCATATTATAGTTGTTTTCAAAATCGCGACTATTGATAAAGTTTCGTTAATATTAAATTATGTTACGAAATAACTGAATTCACATACATTAGAAATAAAATTCCCAAGAAAAATCCCAGACTCAAAAGTATCCTTTCATCTTAACGGTAGACGAAACAGGAATAGGCAAAACAGGAATTCCTGTTTCGCCTACAATCTTGATAACGAAAAAATCTTGATAAATATTGCTTTGAGGCTAGTAAGCAGAACAGGAATAGGCGAAACAGGAAGACACCTTCCGAGTAGGTGAGAACACTGACCTTGAAGAAAAATTTCGTCACATAGAACTAAAGCAAGAGAAAAAATTCTGCCACGTCGGACATTGGTATCAGTTATAAAAAGAAATAACCAAACCTCAAAAGTGCCAAACATTCCCTAAGATGCATATACAAATCCCCCGCTTGATCTAACTAGTGGTTAACGTGTAAGACTTCGGTACACGTGGTCCGGGTTTAATTCCCAATGGGAGTGCATTTTGGTGTTCACCCAGTGTCGTGACCGTAGTGCTCTGAAACGGGTCGGGTCAGCTCGGGTCGGGTTGTCGGGTCAGGCTACTCGAGTTGGGTTGTCGGGTCGGGTCGGATCAATCGGGTCAGCTCGGGTCGGGTCAATCGGATCTTATCATGGGTCGGGTCACTCGGGTCGGGTCATCGAGTCGGGTCAGTCAATTTAGGTCACGGGTCGGTCTTCAACCCGACCCGGCCCGACCCGTTGAGAACACTAGTAGTGGCTTAGTGAAACTTTAGTATACTGAAAATGTTGATGAAAATAAAAAGGTATTAGTTTAGTGTGATTGAAATTACTGATTACGGTTGTACGACACATTTCTGCCATCTACTTAGGCAACGATTATATTCCATGACGAAATAAATCTGTTCTCGATATTGCGAAGAAGTCCTCAACCGCACGTTTCACCACCTGGTCATTAGGGAATTTTTACCCTGCCAAAGAGTGATCGAGATGCTGGAAAATGTAGTAGACTATGGAAGAAAGGGATCAAGATATTACAATGGTTGAGGAAGGGTATCATACTGCAACTTATGAAGAGTTTGTACCATCATTTGAGCAACATTTTAGGGTGCATTGTCGTGAAACTTGAGGACATCTTGTTTGCTGACCATTGCTAGATACTTGAGAACAAGTTTGTGGTGTATTTCCTGGATTTAAGCATTACAGCGATCTTCAATAATGATTTAATCTCAACGGAGAACATTATGGATAATTTCTACTATAGACCATGATACCAGAACAACAGCATCTGCGGGAAAGGGGCGGGTTCGGAAACCGTCCTGGATGTTGATCAAAATCCAACCTCTTTCCCGGTCAGTTATAATTTTAGTAGATATATTTTTTTTATCTGAAGTGCAATCCAATTCAAAACCCCTACCGGTCATTACGTACACTCAGGAACTGAGCACCTCCGGAGAGCGATTCTGTTGGCATTCATCAACTCCTGTGGCGGCCATATGTCTAACTTTTTTCACCTTACCGATTGCATGAAAACAGCCAACGACAGTAGTGTGCTCTATGTATTACTCGTCTACAATTGCAGGAGCACTTTTCGGAAGGTCTGCTTACACAGTGTTCCTGAGGAGTAATGCCGATGTGCTTATTGTTCAATGTTTTTATCATCGGCACGAAATTTCACAAACCAACAGCGTGTGGTGCATTCATTTACCACTTTGGACCCAAATGCATTGTTAACGTTTCTCGCAGGTAGATGTAAAGAATGTTGAACTAACTCGCAACTGGAGGTTGCACCTGGCGCATTTTCACACAAGCCTGTTCAATAGAATACTGTGCCCTGACTGATTAGGCATTTGGGTCTAGTTTTCTTCAAATGTACAAAGTTTGTGACTTCGTATGCATAACTTGAGGCCATCCAGTAGTTGTGTTACAGGAATGGTTTCGCAATCGACGTAAAATTTGACATTTTAATTGCATCAACCAATAGAGACTAAATCTAAAGTTAAAAGGAGGCGAGTAGTCGAAGAGAAGAGCGTTCTGTTTGCTCAATCTTCAGGATTTTGAACAGTCCGGAATACCAGAAATGTCATTTGAGAATTATGAAGAATCAGAGAAGGCTACATACAGTGCATATGATGGATATAATGAATGTATTGAATGATAGATATAATGAATCTTTAAGTTGGCAGTAATTTTTTTTTAAATGGATAAATCAGTAAATACTATGTAAGGCTTATTTAGGAATGAAAAAGTAAAAAAATAAGAATTAGGAAACCCGAAATAGAAAGACAAAAGAAATTAGAAAAATAAGAAAATTATTGTCTTCTTTTCTTTCCTAGAATTCAAACTTGAGGCCATTATACCCAAAGATGCCCACTTTGGATTAACTTTATTCAACATTATTCTCACGCCATCAATCCAATATCACGCTCACTTGACCAGATAATTGTGGGGGCCGCGATGATCAGTAGCAGAACAGTCATCTATGGTGTATGGGGGTCACTGTTTCGATCCCAACTCCTGCCAAATAGTGGACAAACACCGTGTGCGTGGGTTCTCTAGTTTCTTCCTGTTCTCTTCATTATAGCTTTTATCATCATCTGATTGTTACCGTATCCTTTGTCCTCGGAGCATAATCGTGAATTTATCACCATCTGATTGTTGCCATATCCTTTGTCCTCGGAGCATAATCATGGGATATTGAGCTCAAAAATAAAATATCTATTGACTTCACACTCCTAGCACATGATTTCGACATTACTCTTACTTGACGTCACATCATTTTGGCATCACGGTCACAATACCATTTCGACATCACGCCCCCATCATCAACCCAATATTACACTAACTTGACCTCACGTGCACTGAGTCGAATAAGTGTAAGCTTCGAACTCATAAGCGGCATTCTCATGTGTTCGGGCACCCTTGACTATGTCTACTCACATTTCACTAGAAAAACACAATGTGGGTTGTATAAAATAAGTACCGGATTCCAATTGAAGCCAAATATTTATTGGATTTAGAAAACGTCACACTGAAATTTTCCGTACTAACTTTTGTGCACTCATTGTCCGAACTAACATCCTTACATCTCCCAAGCTATTTCATGATGATAGTAAATTTATTCTCATTATGCATTAATTTGCACATGTTCAACATATGTTTATTTTATCACCCAAAGCAAACATCTCATTTGCAATGGAAAAGTATAAAACGGATTGGCCCACCTCCTGTTTCAATTTCCACATCCCTGGAATAAACTGATGCCAAACAAAATGTTCTGTGCTTTATATTCCCTTTCATACTCCAAAGTATGTAAGATAGACACACTCTCATAACCAAACAAAAATATATGAGATTTAAACCTCACTTTGTTTTAGCCATAAATCTGTTAACCTCAAGAGCTATCGTATCTAATCTTTAATGGGGAAGCTAAAGCAATGTAACTGTATAGGGAATAATTCATTTATATGAAGACTGTATGTAAAAGATAGTAGGTCAATAATTTTAAGCGTGGTAGGTTAATATCACCGGTACATTTGGTTCCCCCGTTTCTACAAAATTCTATGTCGTTCCCCCATTTCCTAGAAAATTACAATGGGCAAATATAGGCACAGAGGACCATGTGACGTCGTGCGTCCCCCTACTTTTCAGATCCACCTTTACCCCTGTAGTTAAGTTGAAAACTCTGTCGTCAGGTGACACGAAATTGTGCTGAATTGTTCGTAATTTCCTTTAAAATGTACCATTTAGTTACATTTTTATTTAAACATTCCAAATAACATGTAATGACCGTAGTGTGTCTTACGTCAATGCTAATGAAACATTTTCTTTTTCATATAGTAAACATGTTTATTTATTTTTGTATAAAGAAAAACTGTACTTCGCCAGATCTACTATGAAACATGTTTATACGCTGTCTTGGTAAACGCCAGCACAAATAGCTGTTTATCGAAGAACTTTTGCACACAGACTATTCAAAAGTTAACCATCGTGTAGCTTTCTGAATCCACTCATTTGTTGATCTACTTTCACGCCAAATATTTACTTCTAAGTTTTGTTGTTTCATAATTTTTACATTTGAATATCTTCGATACCGTGGCATGCGCCTTGCGTCTTACGGTGCCCGTCTTCAAAATTGAGTCTTTACATGAAAGGTTTCGTGTGAAAAAGAAGCACATTTCCCAGTGTTAATCACTTTTTGAAAATTTCAATATTGGTTAGCATTATTGCTAAGTATTTTTAAAACCATTAATCATTATCAATTTACGAGCGGTCCCGGGTTCGATCCCGGTGGGGGCACTCGATCGAAAAAGTGTAAAACGCTTTTTCAGGCCAGCCACCCTGAATGAGGTTTTCCTGGGTTTTCCTCATTCACACCAGGCAAATGCCGGGGTGGTACTTAACTTATAGGTCCCAGGCCGCTTCCTTCCCTCCCCCATCCTTTCTTCCTTCCCTTTCTCCGGATTGTGTGCTCGCCGAGGAACGTCATCCCTCAAAACGTGAAGGGCTAAATGGCCTTAGATGCCGAAAGCCCAGAAATCTAAATCCTAACCTAACCTCATTATCAATTAGTTACAATATTTTCATGTTTATTATCACATACTTCACCTTGCTAGCTTTATCTTGCTAAGGGGCACGAAACTTGAGATTTATGTACGAGGAGGAGCCCAAATATAAGTTTCCTCTCTCGTTTTCTCCAGGAAAGCGAACAGCAATGGAGGAAAGAAGACAGAGGTTGCAAGAGCAAAAGACATCCAAATACAAGTGGATATCATTCACCCGCGATCCTGCAGATGGCGCCGTCTCAGCGCTTGCGCAAAGCGAAGATAAATGTTCAGTATGAGTCTGGTAACTATAGAGAGAAGGTGCGTTATGACGTCGTAGTCAAAGGAAGAAGTGAGAGCGGTTATTCGTTAGGAATGAGCACGTAGCATATCGGGAGCAGAAATCCACAACCGCCTCGTGGAAGTCTGTAGCCCTGATGTGATGTCGAAAACAAATGGTGCGGAGATGGAGCCACCAATTCAGTGAGGGGCACCAGCAAGTGCTGGACATACCAAGACCTGGAAGGACATGCACGGCCACTACAGACGAAAATGTCAGGATGGATAGTGGATGACTCCGGATGTTTCCGGCTTTGAGGAAGACTCTGGACGGCAGACGCTTTGGAAGCAATGCTGAAGTCGACACTTCTTCCGTATGCAGAGCCCTGAATTTTTCCTGGAAGGGTTTTTCAAGCTTATAAATCGGTATGACGTCTCAATGCATGTGGTACTTATGTGGAAAAATAAAGGTATTGTAACAACTTCGCATACACCTTATCATGGATATGCTCCGTAACCCTATCATAACACAATCAAGTATAAATATCAATAACTCCATATTTACAATTTTAATAATAACCCACATTACCCTACATAACAGCCAGCAAATTCTACCTAGAATAACTGTTGCGGACATTCTTTGATTCATTCCTATACTTTTATTTTGATAGGTGCAATACAGCCAATATTCAACATCAACAAGAAAAGCAAAGAATAGCAAATAAAATCAGTTCCTTTCTTTTCCAATTCTAGCAATGCATGTGCTTAATTCTTAGCACTTTCAGTCTCTAACCGTACAACATTCTTCTCTCTCTCTCTCTCTCTCTCTCTCTCTTTTTAAGTATCTAGATATATATATTACACAGGCGAATAACGTTCAGGCTGCCTTCGTTCTCGCGTAGAACGTCTTAATACCGGTTCTATGTTTCCTTCCTGAGACCCATTTTCTAACTTGTTACTTGGACTGTTTCTGTCGTTGAGAATAATCCACCAATTATCAGCAGTGTGTCGATTTTTAGTTACTCTGTCTGGTCTCGTGATCGAAGGTATGTTTCTAAACCTTGTGTTGATAATGGTAGATTTCTTCTCGTCCACTAAGGGGTTCCTAATTGTCTTTGGTACATTATCAGAAGCTTCCAGTTGGTTATCCATAAATCTTAATTGATGTCTATGAACTCTTCTAATTCTGTTCTGTACTGTTACCTCATACATACATCTTCCCAAACAACGATTAATCGTACCCCACAAAAATTTAGGAAAGTGGTGTGGTAGATTTAATACCTAGACAGCTTGACCTTCTTGAAATTTGTTATCACAATATTCTGGTAATGAATATTCGACCGAGTCCCTGTGACAGGATTTGTTACTGATATTATACTTATGTCTTGGCTTGAATGCAAACATTAGACGAGCTGGTGAATTCTTCAATTTGCTTGATCTCGTAAATCGTCAACCATACAATATTTCATCGATCAATTGATTAAGTTGTCGGTTAGTGCATGCCCAGGAACCCAGCTCCAATAGTTTCTTTCTTTTATCATATCTTTGACTAATTGAACAGCTCTTTCCGCCAATCCGTTGCTTTGCGGATGCCAGGGCGGCGCGTGCATTATTTTCACTCCTCTTTTCTTCCAATATTCTGTAAATTGTTGACTAGCAAAGGGTGACCCATTATCTGAAACTATCACTTGTGGCCAGCCAAATCTTGCGAAACAAATATTCAACTTTTCGATAGTGTCCCAAGCAGATGTTTGGCCCATTTGCCAAATCTCAACCCACTGGGTAAAAGCATCTACTAATAGAAGAAATTTACGTCCTGCTATTTCGAAGAATTCGATATGTACTCGTTGCCATGGTTGGCTTGGAGTTATCCATGCCTGATAACGATTTTGAGGAACTCGATTATGCATCGCTTGACATGGAGTGCATTGTTGCAACAGATTCGCAATATCCTTTTCCATGGTTGGCCACCAATAGTGAGCTCGGGCCTCAGCCTTAGTCCTATTTAAGCCTAAATGTTGGTCGTGGAACATAGTTAAAATTACTTTCCTTAATGAACTTGGAACAACTAGCTTGTTTTCCCAAAAAAGACAGTTTTGTTCGATATGTAGTTCATGCCGTCGACTACTGTACGCTTGCAATTCACTTCTTATGTCACCATTTTCAAGTTGTTTAGGCCATCCATGTAATATCCAGTTCATGACTTGCGACATCACACTATCATTAGCTGTTTCCCTCGTAATTGCCTCATATAAGGGGGTTTCCATGGCAAGACTATCTAGATACTCCTGGGATACTTGCCAATCACCGATTTGTTCTTCTACTGGCAAACGTGATAAGCAGTCCGCAACTTCCACATGTTTGCTATAGGAAATTTTATAATTATAATTTAGTAACATTAGTGCCCATGAGTACAAGCGACAGTAATGAGTTTGTCTTTCTTCTTATTGCACAGCTGCGCACCTACTCCATAAACACTATTATCAGTAATCAAAACTACTTCAGCTTTACTGTCAAAGGGATGAATGCATTTCGCTTCTGGTGTCAATCGTTTAGACAAAGTAAATTCTCTTTCATGCTTATCTGTCCACGACCATTTTACTTTTCTACTTAACAACTGAAACAAATGAGGCACTTGTAAAGACATGTTAGGTACGTTCTTATGAAACAAATTGAGCATTCCAAGGTAGGACTTCAACTGTTTTACATCCTTAGGAGTCTGGCATTTCAAAATTGCTTCTTCGTGCTTCTGTTAGTGGACGTATTCCTTCTGCAGAGATTGTGTAACCCAGGTACTCAATTGTCGATTGCAAAAATTGGCCTTTGTCAAACCTCACTTGAACATTATATGATTGTAATCTTTCTAAAACGTAAGTAGTGCGTTGCAAACAATCCTCCTTATTTTTACCAGCTATCAAAATATCATCTAGGAAAGCGAAAACAAATGGCACATTCTGCAATACCTGATCTATAACCTTCTGAAATATATGTGGACTTCACGTTAGCCCAAATGGTAATCGTTGAGGCTGATAAAGTCCCCATGGCGTGGTTACCGTTAGCAAAGGTTTGGATCGCTCATCAACTAAAATTTTTTGATACGCCATTCTTAGATCCAGAACAGTAAAGACTGCCATGCCTTGTAATTGATTAAAAATGTCTTCCGGTGTAGGAAGTGGATATACCATCTTTTCAAGAACCTTGTTTAGTGTCACCTTATAATCCACGCACAAGCGTAATTCACAGTTTTTCTTCCGCACGATAACTATAGGTGTAGCACAATCAGAACAAGATACCGGTTTCCACATCTTCTGTGCTACTAATTTATCCACATCACGTTTGACTTGATCGACTATACTATATGGTATTTGATAATGCTTCCTAAAAACTGGAATAGCGTCCACTCTGACAGGAATGTGACAAGCATATCCTGTTATAGACTTGTTAACTTCCTCGGAAAATACTTTAGAATATTTTTGTTTCAAAACTTCGCTTATATTTTCTTTAATACTATTAATAATTCGACATCCCAATAATCCATTACCTTGAAATATTTGTCTCCGTGCTGGAAACAAAACATCTATCCAGGGACACCCTAGTATAGCGTGTGATAATTTATTGTCTACTAGTACCATCTTCAATCATCCAGCAAATGGTTTGAACTCAACCCAAACCTTTATTTCCCCCAGAATTTTTAAAGGCGTACCTTCCGCTGCTCGTAACACAGTGCTTGTGTTGTCAATAGAACAATTATAGAAATATTGTTCATATAATTTAATTGTCAGGACTATATAGCTGCTGTTCCTGTATCCAGTTCAAAAGGAATGCATACCTTATTACATAACAACTTGAGCCAGCATATTTCATTTCTCGGTACTGACTGTGGAGACACCAATTTAGTTAAATTAAATAACTGATCATTATTACTGCGTGGTCTTACTAAAACTCGTCGCCAGTTGTAACAACTTCGCATACACCTTATCACGGATATGCTCCGTAACCCTATCATAACACAACCCTATCAAGTATAAATATCAATAACTCCATATTTACAAGGTTAATAATAACCCACATTACCCTACATAACAGCCAGCAAATTCTACCTAGAATAACTGTTGCGGACATTCTTTGATTCATTCCTATACTTTTATTTTGATAGGTGCAATACAGCCAATATTCAACATCAACAAGAAAAGCAAAGAATAGGAAACAAAATCAGTTCCTTTCTTTTCCAATTCTCGCAATGAATGTGCTTAATTCTTTGCACTTTCAGTCTCTAACCATACAACAGGTACATCTGATCTTCAGTGTCACATGCTATTTTTGAACTTGCATCCCCACCTCCGTCCACAGTCACCTGTGGAAACATTTTCGGACTCCCCCTCGTATTAAGGACATTTAATGGTGAAGATTATACGCAGATGTGTTTTAGAAAATTTTCGAAGTAGAGGAATAGGAAGAAAGAACTCATGACGAAGATAAAGTACAAAGAAATATGAAGGAAAATATAAAAGCGACGTAAAAATTTGGCGAAAGCAGCAACAATGAAAGATAATTTGTTCTTGAACTCCGTAATTATGTCTATTCTTTTCTTCTTTCGCAGAAATTAATGGAACAATGGTACTTGTATGAGTTGCAAAAACCAAGGGATCCCGGAACATTCTCGAAAAAAAAAAAAACGAAACAATAGAGCTGATTGTTCAGCTAGAATTATCGCCCCGTTTAATTGCTTTTTGAAAGAAACTCTTTTGATTGATGTAGCTTTCGTAATATTTCTGTTTTAGCGTTCACATTAGAAACAGAAGAGAAATTTTGCAAAGAAAGAATACTAAAAAAAAAGCATTAATTGGAGAAAAATAAGACAGAGTTCTTATTTAAAGGCGCTGTATTATCTTGGAGTCCTTTGTGTTGGAATACTAGAACCAAAAAAAAAAAGTATTTATTTGTTAGAAAAGGAAGTTATCTAAGAAACATTATTTTGAAACTCTTAATTGCTAGTATTTTATGTAAATAAAAGTTTAGTCAAAGGGGGATAAGCGCCTCTGCATGTTTTGTTTGTCAATATACATTGGCGTAACTAGAAGATTGTGCTAGGGGAAGGGATCATGTCTCACTTCTGAAAATAGAAAGAACTTTCCAGAATATCCCGACGTAAACACACGGGGGTTTATAGTTTTACTATATATACTAGCTGAACCTGGGCTCTCTACACAGCATATTATTCACATATGAGCATGAATCTCCTTTTCATTCCTCGCAACATCTGTACATGTTCCTTTACAGACACAAGTGAAAGACTTCTTGATAACAATCAGTAAGGGGTACCACATATAGAGGAGATTTTTTTCAATATCTCGCACCGTTTGCAAGATTTGAGCCTACTTCCTGTTGGAGTTTATAATTCATGTATGATCAGGGTTTTCTTTCTTCTTGAATGCAGTATGTAATAAGCAAATACATTACATACAGGGGCGCCGGAACCGGTTGGCAAGGTGGGCAGCTGTCCCCCTAGAACTTTTAGAGGGGCAAAATACTTTCAGATTGTTAAAACATCACACAACAGTGATTATATGAACTAAATTTTGTTTTCTATGGTAATGTGAAAAAATTCTCTATTCCAGATTCATCTTTCTCTTGGAGACATGGGACCGGGCGCTTTTTCTGACCCCATGTTAAACAGAAAGATTTAGGGAAAAGAATTGAAAATTCTTATTTCCATTGGTCTACATTCTCAAAACACTGTAAATTCTTTAAAAATTATTGTTTAAGTAATCGTAAGTCTGCAATGTCAAACGAGTCGTTGAGCGAGATTTTAAAGTTTAAAAAATATAACAGTTTAAATAAGTAACAGTTTAAATATAACAGTTATATACATTTTCTATAAAGTGAAATTAATGTTCTTACAAACAATATGCAGAGTGCAGTAAGTTTTATAGTGAGGAGTAAAAATGCATGAAGTAGGATTAATAATTCAGAGCACATGAAAAATGCGAAGTCCATTGTCGTTCCGTTCGTTTAAGATATGAGTGCAGAAACAGAACACTTATTCCAGCTCTACTTTCCGATCAAGTTCGTAAACAACAAGAATAAGGAACACAGTCGCTGCTTGTAATAATTAGTAGTCTTAGATATTTAGCTCACAGTGGTCAAGCAATCAGTGGACATTTGCATAGTACGGGTAATTTGATGTCGCTCCTGGATGAAAGAAAAATGGATGTGCCTGTAATCAGCCAATGGATTAATTGACAGGATAACTGGCTTAGTGCTGATTGAAATTTTGAAGATTATGGCACATGCAATACAGACAGACTTGTTAGCAGAAGTTAAAGAGTCTCAATTTTATGCAATCATTGCCTACTCCACGAGTGATATTTCAAAGAAAGATCAGTTGTCTCTGTGTGCACTGTGTTGACTCTGACTCCTCAAACCGCAAAAAATATTTATGGGAATGATTACCTCACATGGCACAAAATCGGAAACATTAGAATTCGCGATCAAAGATATTCTAACCGGACTTAACCTGAATGCAGAAAATATCCGCGGCCAGTGTTAAGATGGTGCAGCTAACATACCAGGACGAGTTAATGGTGTGCAGAAGATAATTTTGACTCAACATCCGAAAGCTGTATACATTCATTGCAGTAATCGTGCATTAGATCTTCCATTTCAGGAAGTAGCACGAAAATGCTAATCTTTGTGTGATGTACCGGCCATAGTGAAAGACGTTTGTATCATCAACTTGGATTCTGCAAAACGAGAATCAACAAATGCCGACATTGTTCTTGAATCCTGTAAAACTAACAACGAAAGTCATCCTAAACATTTGCTGCCTCTTTGTCCTACTCGCTGCTGTGTTAGATGAAAATCTCTAATCAGATTTAAATCTACTAAAAACGAATTCAAATCACGTTGAAAAAAAATCATCAGTAATACAAGTGGTCCAGGTGATGGTCGAAAAGTAATACTAAAAGGGTATTTGAAAAGAATGAACAAATTCGGAATATTTTTTTTTCTGATAGTCAGTATATGTGTTTTTGTACCTTGCGAACAACTGGAAAAAGTGCTTCAAAATTCTGAAGCTTCTGCTTCTAGAGCTAAAAAAGCAACAGCGATTCCAGAGGATACTATGAGAAACCTACGAACGAACAGTACATTTGAAAACATCTATAAGGAAGCAAAGGAAAATGCAGACAGACTACTCTTACATTATTAGAAACCATGTCGAAAAATGGTTTAAGGTATGTTCTTTCATGTAAAATTAAATTTGGCTTGAACAAACCTGTTTTAATGTTTCTTTTCAAAACTACTTACTTTCCGGACATGCTTCGTATATAAAATGTTGCATTACTTGATTCTGATTTTATTTCAAACCTCGTATTATTAAGGATGCATTAATCTTCCAGGAGGCGATTCAACCCCTGTAAACGACCCTTTTGCATCCAGTAGTGATGAAGACTTACCACTGTCAGCACCTCTATTTCTTACCTCAGCGTTCGTCGCTGTCAAAAGAACAGCCGCAACTTAGGATCTGCATTTGAAGGAACCCTCTTCTTTCGAGGGAAGAAAGAAAGACCATGGAGAGATGTTATTGACAGGTTATGAAATGTCTTGTCTTCTATCTTTACAAGCTTTCTTCTTCAATTAAATGAGGAAAATAAGACAAAGAGAAGGAAAAAAGGAAGAAAGAGTGCGCGTTCAAGACCAAAAGAAGTCAACGCCTTTTTTTTCTTTCTTTCTTTTCTCTTTAATGAAAAGAATAGGGAATCTAGTTAAAGCAGAGATGATCAAAGGAATGTTGAAATCAATGTTGCCATCAGACACATTGTAAGAGTTACCATAACCAAATTGTGAAAGTATTTCCTATCTGAATACAGATATCTACGTATTTCCAGATTTCCAAACTAGGCTATGAATAAGTATTGGAATTCTTATAGAACGGCTATGTCTGTCTGTTGGCATGTATCAGAGAAAAAGCGTTAAGATATATCGAGAAGTGGCTTTTACGAATCGTTTCAGCATCTCAATGGTAGGTTGCACCAGGGGCGCACCATTGGGGCGTCCACCGTTTCCGTACACCCCCATCAAAAAAAAAAAAAAACTTCCTAACTCAACATAAATTTGGCACACTTTCTCAATAAAACTCTACGTGTTTAACAGAGAAATGATTGATGTAGGATGAACTTTCTCAATAAAACTCTACGTGTTTAACAGAGAAATGATTGATGTAGGATGAACTTTCTCAATAAAACTCTACGTGTTTAACAGAGAAATGATTGATGTAGGATGAACTTTCTCAATACGCTACGTGTTTAACAGAGAAGTGATTGATGTAGGACGAACTTTCTCAATAAAACCCTACGTGTTTAATAGAGAAATGATTGATGTAGGATGAACTTTCTCAATAAAACTACGTGTTTAACAGAGAAATGATTGATGTAGGATGAACTTTCTCAATAAAACTCTACGTGTTTAACAGAGAAATGATTGATGTAGGATGAACTTTCTCAATACGCTACGTGTTTAACAGAGAAGTGATTGATGTAGGACGAACTTTCTCAATAAAACCCTACGTGTTTAATAGAGAAATGATTGATGTAGGATGAACTTTCTCAATAAAACTACGTGTTTAACAGAGAAATGATTGATGTAGGATTAACTTTCTCAATACGCTACGTGTTTAACAGAGAAGTGATTGATGTAGGACGAACTTTCTCAATAAAACCCTACGTGTTTAATAGAGAAATGATTGATGTAGGATGAACTTTCTCAATAAAACTCTACGTGTTTAACAGAGAAATGATTGATGTAGGATGAACTTTCTCAATACGCTACGTGTTTAACAGAGAAGTGATTGATGTAGGACGAACTTTCTCAATAAAACCCTACGTGTTTAATAGAGAAATGATTGATGTAGGATGAACTTTCTCAATAAAACTCTACGTGTTTAACAGAGAAATGATTGATGTAGGATGAACTTTCTCAATACGCTACGTGTTTAACAGAGAAGTGATTGATGTAGGACGAACTTTCTCAATAAAACCCTACGTGTTTAATAGAGAAATGATTGATGTAGGATGAACTTTCTCAATAAAACTACGTGTTTAACAGAGAAATGATTGATGTAGGATGAACTTTCTCAATACGCTACGTGTTTAACAGAGAAGTGATTGATGTAGGACGAACTTTCTCAATAAAACCCTACGTGTTTAATAGAGAAATGATTGATGTAGGATGAACTTTCTCAATAAAACTACGTGTTTAACAGAGAAATGATTGATGTAGGATGAACTTTCTCAATAAAACTCTACGTGTTTAACAGAGAAATGATTGATGTAGGATGAACTTTCTCAATACGCTACGTGTTTAACAGAGAAGTGATTGATGTAGGACGAACTTTCTCAATAAAACCCTACGTGTTTAATAGAGAAATGATTGATGTAGGATGAACTTTCTCAATAAAACTACGTGTTTAACAGAGAAATGATTGATGTAGGATGAACTTTCTCAATACGCTACGTGTTTAACAGAGAAGTGATTGATGTAGGACGAACTTTCTCAATAAAACCCTACGTGTTTAATAGAGAAATGATTGATGTAGGATGAACTTTCTCAATAAAACTACGTGTTTAACAGAGAAATGATTGATGTAGGATGAACTTTCTCAATAAAACTCTACGTGTTTAACAGAGAAATGATTGATGTAGGATGAACTTTCTCAATACGCTACGTGTTTAACAGAGAAGTGATTGATGTAGGACGAACTTTCTCAATAAAACCCTACGTGTTTAATAGAGAAATGATTGATGTAGGATGAACTTTCTCAATAAAACTACGTGTTTAACAGAGAAATGATTGATGTAGGATGAACTTTCTCAATAAAACTACGTGTTTAACAGAGAAATGATTGATGTAGGATGAACTTTCTCAATAAAACTCTACGTGTTTAACAGAGAAGTGCTGGATGTAGGATGAACTTGATCTTATACTTTATCTACACTTTTTCTCTTATAGAAATACCATTGGGACATTCGGTCGAAAAAGTGTAACAGCTTTTTCAGGCTAGCCATCTTGAATGAGTTTTTTTCCTGGGTTTCTCTCATTCACACGAGGCAAATGACGGGATGGTACCTAATATGGGATGGTCCCAGGCAGCTTCCTTCCTTTCCTTTCATCGGAAAGTGTGCTCGCCGAGGGACGTCATCCTCCATATACGTGACGGGCTAAATGGCCTTGGATGACGACAGCTCAGAAATCTAATTCCTAATCTTAAATCTTATTTTAAAAAAATAGTGTAGTTCTATCATTTTTCCCCTGAAAATATCGGTAAAAGTACTCTTTGCCAATTATTAATCACTTTTCCGGGTACATAATAATATATGTTTAATACTCCATAGTAGCTTGTAGTATTGGACCCCCCCAACAAAAATTCTGCCTGGGTTCCACCTTTAACCCTCTACTTAATCCGGAAGTCAATGTAAAACGCGTATGAACCCAGAAGTCTCAGATTCGGTGAGGTTTTCGGTAAGGTGACCTGAAAATCTTTTTTTCTTCTTGTTGTTCTTATTAATCAAAGTGAACAATAACAAGGGTCCGCATCTTTCTTGCATTCTTTTCTGTGACATAAGGTTAAATATATATATATTTTAGTTCAAAGAGTGTATAATCTCGCGCTCCTTCAATTTTAAAGTTGTTCGTGAAAAGGATCAATCATAAATACGTTCCTTAGTGATTTATTTCAAGATACGAACTGAATCTATTCAGAGTTTTAGAAAAATGTGTCACAGTATTTTGTGTCACAGTATAGATTCCTTACATCGAAATAAGAAGAAAAGTTGATATGGACCTGTCTCAAAAGTGGATAATTTCGGAGTTATACTTGGTAGGTGCCGAAAACGTGAAAAAATGAATTTAACACGTTCGCTGCTGAGAACGCCCATCGGCGTCCAGTACTGAATTTGGCATATGCGCCGGACGCCGCTCGGCGCTTGTCCCTGCAGCTGATTCACTTTCCCGCCAATACCTGCACTAGCGCTGGCGCATATGCCAAATTCAGTACTGGACGCCAATGGGCGTCCTCAGCAGCAAACGTGTTAAAGGTGCATAGTTACACTACTATAGGATCGATGGTAGTCGAGTCAAGACATCACTGAGAACTAGTATGTGAACCATACAAATATCCATCTTTCAGAACTTCCGGTACTTGTACAATCATTTTTAGACAGGCTGTTTGGGAGTACTTGATCATTCTCTTCCTACCTCTGTAAAAATTGGTGTCTAAGTACTAGAGCATTCTTAAACATGGATATTTGGATAGTTCATATTCCAGTTCGTCAGTGATGTCTTGACCCGCCTACAATAGGTGCCATAGTAGTGGACCTATGAACTTTTAAAGTTCACTTGTTTCACGTTTTCGGCACCCTATAACTCCGAAACTATCCACTTTTGAACACAGGTCCAAATGAACTTTTTTCTTATTTTAAGGTGGATCACCACCCGGAAGTCAGTACATATTTTAGCTCATTCCCTTAACTACTGCGCAATGAAACGTTACATATTATAAATATTGTACTATAAGATAGAGTTATGTTTCAGCTACAACACAGGACAATGATTCATTTGGTTGTGTCTTCTGATATCGAAAAAGGTGACAATTAAAAGAAAATATTTGATTCGTTTTACAATGAGCATACAAGATGGCACTTGCTGTTAGATCTTACTAGAAGCGTTCGTTTTAATGAAATGTTTATTTGTATATCTAAAGTATGTTAAAGTAACAATCTTATTACGAAATAGATGTATTGTTTGACCGTTTTCCGTGTTATATTTCACATTTTATTTAAATATTAATTTACATTTAAGGAAATACATTTTGAGAAGAAACTTGCGCAGAACGCCATAATGCGTTGTTGCCAAATTTGTACGTTTACTGTGATAGTTACAATGAAAAAATTCCTGGATTCTAGCGTTGCAGTTCGAGAAGCGAGATTTAGCTGTGAATTCCGGCAAGGGTCGAGAATTAATTTCTCCAGTAAGTATCCAAGCAGAATTCCATGTTAACTTCCTTTATTATCTGGCATACGTAAACACTCGACACTATCTGGCAACGCCAAACTATACAAGCAGCGTTTAGCACAGCATTGGAAACACCTAGTGATCCACCTTAATGTGAGGAATCTATTCCTAAAATATTTTGAAACATTTCTGTAACACCCTGTATATAATGATAAAAGGAAACTACCTTTATGTTCAGGGTATCTGAGAAGATCCTATATCCCTATGTTTGAGTACGTATCACAGAGAGAAGTGTCAGTATAAGTTAAGTGTATGTATTTAGTACATATTACAGTTGAGTACTTACGTATATATACGAACTACGTGTTATGTGGATCGTATATGGTCCATCGTGTTATATATATGCTTCTAACAATTTTCTTGTTCACTTCTGTTGGTTTGTCTTCTAAAGATATAAGCACACACACAAAATTTCAATTTCCTGCCTGTTTCATGTAGCCTTTTATATATATATATATATATATATATATATATATATATATATATATATATATATATATATATATATATTTCAGATTATAGTGTCGTATTTCAGATTTCGTTAAGACGCAATTCAGTCTATATGTTTAAAAGGATTCACTCTACGAAGAAAAAACTCTAAGGATCTTTTTTGTGTACAATTTTATAAATTGCAATCTTTCTCGTAATGATTTTTCTCGAAAAACTGATAATTTTCGACATAATTAAAAAATTAACTTAATTCCCTCTTTCACTCCTCCCAAAGAAAATCCCACTATTCAAATTAAGGGTACCTTTTAGGATATGTTGAGGTCATCAAAATAAAGGTTTCCTCAAAAATCCAACTTGTTCGGAATTTTTCGAAGTTTAATTTTACTGGGCCATATGTGAAAACAAGATATTAATACTGAATAATAATACTACAATGCACTGCACAATACTCTCTTACTCCTACTAGTATTAATTCCATAATACGATACAGCGTGCAATACTGTAATGTTAGACAGGTTTCCATAAACCACAGGCGAATTAGTCGCGTTCTTTGTTGTTATTGATGCTGCTGCTTCTAAAAGACTATAACAACCAGGGGCGGATCCAGGACCGACTACTGGGGGGGGCGGTGGGTTGTCATACTGTTACTTTTAAGGGCTCCAAACTTTGGGATGGGTTTTATTTATATATATAAAATAAGAGTTTCCTCTTCTGGGGGGGGGCGATCGCCCCGATCGCTTCCCCCTGGACCCGCCCTGATAACAACAACGTGAGGTCGAGTGATCTTGGAGCCTGATAGCAGCTATAATATGAAAAAAAAAGTCGTTATGGATAAGACAAATACACAAATGTGTCTTGAGTTTAATGATAAAATCTTACTGCAACTTACTCTACAATACTTCATTCAACTCTTTTTCAAATATGGTATATTTACTTTCGTGATAAGCTGTTACTTTCTTAGTAATTTATTTTTAATACATTCAGTGCAATAGCGTGGAGTTAATCAATTTAATAATTTGTAAAAACGTAATTTAACATTAATTTTTTTTTATACCGAAAATTTTGTTCCGATATTGTACAGGGTTACCCACATAAAACTCACGTACCGGTTATTCATCTCTATTTAACCTGCTTGTGGGATGACAACACTGTCTCGAAAGTTGGCTCACTGCATTTTATCGGAAAGTTGAGTGCAGCAGTGAGTTCATGCGTCAGTTGTTGTGATTAAGTTCGTATTATTGAGTTGTTGCAATGTGTTATGTGTTGAATCAGTGCTTGTGGCAACAAGAAACATTTGTGACAGAAATGGGGCAGTTTGCATTACAACAGTGAATTTTATTTATGATGAACACTGAAAAGCAAAATATGTGCTGACAGTTCTCACCGAATAGACGATCTTAAACGGGACATTACTAGAGAAATTAACAACATCACACCAGCAGAATTACAACGTGTTGCTCATAACGACATCAAAGGAAGTCAGCGATGCCGGGATGCCCAAGGCCATTACTTCCAACATCTCTTATAAACACGTAACTGCCTAATGTTACTATTATCTATTCATTGTTAGTTAGTTCATTGTTGCGGTTAAAGTGTTACTTGAATCTCGTGCGTGAGTTATACCGGTCTTATGTGGCACACCCTGTACGTCGCGATTGAGGAATAGTCACTTTGAACTTTTTTTGTATAAAATTGCTTTGAAAATTCGTTTGAAAATATAAACATAAAGTAGAATATCATGTATTTTCATAATTCTATCCATTACAACAACACTGATATCAAAACTCGTAAGAAAATTGTGAACATATAATATGCCATCCGCACTCGGATGTGTTGAAACAAAATTGAAGTTTTTAGTTTAGCGTCCCACGTTTATGCTCTTTGGGCAAAAGGGAAGAGATGATTAATGAAAGTGGATGATCGGAAAGCAAAAATATTCTCTCTCCCACGGCGCATCAAACACGAGACCACGATCATCAAAGATACACACACTCGGATCTAATAGAACCAAATTCAACATAGGTCTATATAGAACAATATATACGACCTCTACAATTAAAGAGTTGAAATTTCAACCAAAACATAACTTTAGCATTTACCTTTTTAAAAAAAACAATACCAATTTACAAAAGAACTAGAGAATAATTTTCTTTCAAAATAACGGAGAAACTATTAAAAAGGAAACAAACAGCTATTTAAGCATGCTTCGTATACTGTATATGTGTCTTTTATCACTTCTCAAGAAATAATTGGATTTTGCTCTAAATTGGATGGACTGGAAACACTAATCTGAAATGCCTACAGATAGATAAGCTGTGAAAAAATGAATTTCTTTTATCACAATCTTTTCAAGGCCAGGTGAAAAAGAGATTTTATCCTTAAAATGGCCGCCTTTCGCGTATTTTAAAATTAAAATATACACCCACCTTGTTCTTTTTGTTTCTTTGAAGTCCACCATCTCTTTTCTTATCCGCTTTTTTTATCGCATCTTTCCGCATATCCTTCGTTGATCATCTTATTTTTCATTGCCTCTTTCTTCCCAGAGCACAAATCTCCTATAGCTTTTATTTCATCATCTTTCTCATTCTTTGCTTTAGTGTGTCTTATAATATGCTGAAAGACATACCCACAAACTTCTACCTACGCACACGTTTACTCCACTTTCTTCCACGTTGGCAATATAAAACGCCGTGTCGATCTTCTAATTTTTATCACAGGCTTTAAAGAAAATTTCTGGCTAAAATTGCTTTTATGATGCCATTTAATTTTACGTCTTCTTCTTTCTTTTTACTACGGTCAGCAATTTTCCAGGAAGAAAAATGTAAAATGCGTTTATGAATAAGACGAAGAATAAGACATATTCACCATGTTCTTACGAAAGATAACAGATATTCACATAAAGCTTGTAAAATGTTAATAAACCATGTAGTTTTAACAATAATAATAAATAATGTTTATCACAAGAAATAGATTCTACGTTGTTTAGAAAGACAATAATAATAATACAAGTAATAACTATAGGCTATTTATATTTATTTATTTTAAAGCCCTCGCTGCTGAAAGGGACACTAAACTCAACGGATTATTTTAGAAGCCGCATAATGTAATAGATTAAAAGTCATAATCCTTTAAATCACTCCTTCATTTAAAAAATCAATATCCTTTGATTATATTTATTATGACGCATTAACCAATATTACAGCACGTTATAGGGACGTAGTAGCTGTTATCAATAAACATATAAGCTCTTAAAATAGCGTGTAAAGCAAACACTTTCACTGCTCTCGTGAATTTGACATTCATCTTTGCATATTTTACACACTCTTTCAGCTATTGAAGTAGGACTAAATAAAATTTGCTATCTATCCAATTATCTAGATTTGATTTTATGAAGAAATTTTATGCTTCATCTATATACAGGGTACTCCAGTTCTCTAAAAGAATTTTCTGTCGCAGTTTTTTTTTTTCAACTGGTAACATGTTACGATCATGATACTTTTCCATTATTCTAAGATATCGTATGTAGCATAAACCCGTATTAGTATCTTTTATTTTCTAATATGTGTTATTATGTAAATTCACCTTGTCTTGGCGTTTTCCCCGTTGTGTATATAGAAGAGCGTACAGATAAAAGTGAACTGCAACAATCCTGGGCGTAACCTTTTTTTTGTGCTGTAGGAAGATTAGTTTTCAGACTGTAGGTTTAATACGTTGTAATTTTATTAGGTAAAACTTTGGCAAAGTTGGTTATTTGAATAAGAAGTCTAATGTGTTCTATCTTTATCATTTTCATTCCGTTTGTTCACTCCATAAACTCTGTTTGCATTACACACCTTGTCAAAAACACTCATAAATTGCTAATGGAACATGTTTATTATAATCTTCAGCTACGGTACTTCTCCCAGCTATTTAACGTTTCGTCTTTAGATGTGTCTATGAATATCTGCTCTCTGCCTTCTTTGCTCTCAAGGTTCATTTTGAGACACCATAACTTTTAACCTTGCGGCGTTCCACTGAAAGAACTTTGCATTTTGGTACATGCACTCCTTCTACTCTTTAATTTTACTTTATGTAGCTATTTAGAAGAGTTGCATTTTGTGTAGTGCAATATAGTAAGTGGATTCAGAGAGGAATTGTAGAGACTTATATGTACAGGACTATTCAAAAAGAATAAACAGATTTAATGAAGCTATTTCCAACCAAATTTAATTTTCTATTCTACAGGTGTTCAATGTAGCCATCATTTAACAGCACACACATTATCATGACGAGATGATGATCCCTCCCAAACACGTTGCACCGTGTCACGGTTCACTGAGTTCACCGCTGTTGTTATGCGTCCACTATCTTTAAACTGTTGAATGTTATCAAAAGAGGGCGGAGTGTTATTGAATCGCCAGTGGAAAGTACAGTGCACCATGAGAACCAAACCGGTTTCCGCGAACGCGGGAACAGTGTTGCCAATTTTGGGGAAAAGTCGCTAAATCTAGGGAATTCGACTTCCACGATAGCAACAAAAATATCAATTTTCCAATTAGCGACTTTTTTGGCGACTTTTAAATGGTAATTTGGCGAGTTCTAGCGATTTTGCGTTGTGAACAACTTGTTCTTCTGTAATTGAGCACTAGTAGTTCGAAGTATTTTTTATATGTTTCTTTCCTTTTCCTTTTGTTTATTTTAACCAGCACAAAATACAACGTTACCACCCATCCCACTATCGCACTTTATTTCCTGTTAATCTTTACTCTGTAACGAAGACGATTCTAACCTTCAATATCCTTCAATTTGCATAGCTTTCGTTGAGAGACACGAGTAGTGGAGCTTTAACAGCAAGCAAATTAGCTGTAGAATCAAGACTTAAAGTAGAGTGAGTGTTAGGTAGTGATGATTTCAGGGGATGTCCCGAGGTGAAATTACCACTCTTCGAAACTACTAAATATCTATAGCATTTCTACGATCGTTCTCAACCTAGGTTACTACCAGTATTTTCGCATCCCTCTTATTCAAAGTTCCGTCTAACCAGGGAAATCTTCTGAAATCATCACTAGTAATAGATTTTTCCTTTGTCTATTTTTATTTTTGTGTATTTTTTAAAAAACGTACAATGTTAGTGTTTTATAGTGTTAATTGTGTCGAAAGTATTATGACTTTAGTTTTTAGCGACATTTTATTCCAAATTGCAGTAAGTTACTTTCTGTGTCAGTTTTGGCAACACTGCTCGAGAACGCAGAACATCTTTTAGTGACATATCACCATTACTAATGTATACAAGCAACTGAATGTTAATCAGATACGATGCATTCAAAATCAAGACAGACCGTTGTGCTGACAACTTTCAAGAAAACTTACCAACCGTGAAAATGCTTGAGAACTATGAAATAGGACTTCAAAATTGGATCATTCTTTTGAATAACTCTATGTAGTTTAACTGTAATAACCTGAATCATCCCGTACTTGATTTCTAGAAAACGAAATGTTTCTTGTTGTGCATACTCAATTCTTAACGAGAGAAAGAATTCTTTATTATTATATTCTCTATCATTATATTATGTACAATAAACTGTAATGGATCCAATATTGCGAAAACAGAACACAGCGTAACCAAAACAAAGTGTGCTGCTAACGTGAAATACTCTTGAGAAAATATTAAAGATTTAAAGTTTATGGCTAGCAGGTTAAGAGAAAGTAGGAGGGAAGAATGAGTTACCCAACTTTTACTGAAAGCAAATAGGTAAAGCCTCGATGTACAGACCATTTTCATTTTGTTTGTAAATTATTATTAGTATTAGTATTATTATTATTTCATACAATAAATTATAACATTAAAAATGTCTCTGCAGAATTTGGATTTCTATAGATTATAGGCATATCAGAACACAAAATCATGTTCACCTGCTGTATTGTGAAGACTGTATCCTCCCACTGAGTATTCGGCACATTCTTGTAAAATGTTCATAATACTCAGACATCAGAGAACGTTTGCGATTCCCTAATAATATAATCAGCTGCTTCTGAGACTTTTCTCCATTTAGCTTTTATCTAATTTGGGTTATTTATTAGTTATTAATCTTTTGTTATTTTTGTTGTAATATGTTTTCTAGTTTGGTATATTGTATATTATTTTAGCTTTTCCAGGACACTTCTTTTAATTTTTCCTTTAATATATTTTTAAAGATCTGTATTTAATCGGCCTCACATTTATTTAAACTTGTTTTAAAAAACATATTTTTTATTATTATTATTATTTTTAGAAATTATTTTATAAGTACTAAGTGTAGGGTTTGTCGTGATCAGGGCAAAGATCCTCATTGCTAACATCAAAACTTAAAACATTTCAATAATTGGCGTGTACTGAATGTTATTTCATCCTTTTTTTTTCGATCCTACAGTTGGACTTAGCCGCCTACCCGGGGGCCACGTCACCCAGTTTGGGAAACCTGAATTAGATTGTAGCAAAGTTGCTGAAGAAGAAATTAAGGTCAATAAAACAGCGTAATTCTTGTTCTCAAGTTTCGATTCCTCTTTTGTGATACATGACACTTGTCTTGCGAGCAATGGCAGCTGATCCAACATGTAGAAAATTACTTCAACAGCGTCTGTCGCTAACAACCGACCGCAAACCTCTTTTCCATTAATTGCGTACCCTCTCTGTCCATTAGTCGGTGGCCAATTCCCGTCGATTAGATTAAGACTGCTTTTAAGCCCCCCTCTTTGCCTCTAGATCTTTTAACGCTCTATTCACGACGCATGCATCCCGAAAAGTGTTAAGTTTCTTAACGAAGTAACCCGATCTCTACACACAAAACGAAGTTATCTCAACGAGGACACACACACACACACACACATACACTTTACATTCCGTGGATAAACTTTTATTTTAAACAGAATCTTCTAACACTATTAAGAGACGGGAAAATTTACAACTTGTTCTTAATGTGGTTAGAGCTCAAGTCCGTAGCATTTACACAGAAAATGATGCAGTCAATAGAGAGAAGTGATATACGGCGAAGACCAAAAAAGGCTATGAAGTTTTGTTTTGTGAAGTGCAAGAAATTAGCAGCCTCCTGGGTATTTTAATGCTTGAACTCATGTTAATATTTTCATAATCAACATGAATCGATTTCAATTATATTTATGACAGTTTTATTATAATAATTTTGTTTAGGTTCAGCTTATCCCACATGTTATCCTAAACATGCAAGAAAGTTCATGTAAAGGCAATAGCTCTCTGAAAATTGTCATATATCGTAGTTGACGTCAGTCGGAAACAACCAGGTAGTAGCATGGGAGTCAGTTCATTGAACTCGGCCCTGATTGGCTTCGAGACGTCACGTGACCTGATAACGCGATATGGCGTCATAGGGGTTAATGTCCTATTGATTTTGGTATGGGAACCTTGGTCCATCCTCTAAATTTTATGTGATAACCTCAAATTTGGGAAATTGTCAAAATTAAAAATTTGATGTGGTATTACAGGATCGGGTATGAACCTCTATAAGTTTGAGTGGTCCATATCGTTCTCTTTGATGGGCAAAAAAAAATTGCCAAAAATGTAAAGTTAAGAGTTTTTTGACCCATTTTATTTTCTTTGAAACTGTATTATCTTATATGGTTATACAGTTGAGTACAGGGGCCCATTGTCTTTCATAGAATATGCATAGGCACAACTCGTTTAAAATTTCGGAAGGGGTACATTGACCACCTTAATAAATTTAGGAATTGGCAAAAACAAAGTTTGATAAATATTCTCCAGAACCTGAATATATATTTCTGTATTGATGGGTCTTGCTTTTTTTTTATGAATTAAACCTTGTCAGAAATTCAAAATTTGGAGTTCGGGAGGCACGGTGGCTCAGTGGTTCACCTCCGGTACTTGGGGTCCCTGATTCGATCTCAGCTCGCGCCGTGTAGACTTTGTGGTAGACAAACACCATGCTTGTAGGTTTACTCGGGATTCTCTCGTTTCCTCCACTTTATTCTTTCCACCATTTCATTCATTTCTCATCATCACCGTCTCCTTTGGCATAATCGGCATAATCGTAGGACGTAAAACTTAAATATTTCATTTCATTTCATTTTCAAAATTTGGATATTTTTTTTATCTACTATATCCTCTTTCGTGAAGCTCTATAGTATAATACGCTAATATGGATGAATATAGAGATCTATTCTCTTCCGTAGGGCATTATGCATTGATTCTGACCTTTTAATATTTTGGATAGATACACTAGAAATTCTCAAAAATATATATTAAGAAACCTTCTTAAAGACGAATATATTTTAATGTACCACCTGCTTCCGTATACAAATAATGTCATATGCTTCTGTTTGTAAACATCACCACACGTATTTACGTCGGAGTACTACATACTACGCGGGGTGGGATTACTATAAGAAGAAGACGTCAGACCACCAGCACCTCTTACAAGTCACATGACGACAGGACAGAAGTAGCGCCACCGCCACTCTGGAACGCCTATATATGGGACAGCAACCAATGGACAGGTATCAGTTTTCTTGCCTCTCTCTTTTTGCTTGCCTGGAGCACTAGGAGAACCCTATATCAAAGCCTTTAGTCTGCTTCGGGACTCTTGGCTATTCCTTTCCTCCTAGCTTAGCCTGCTTTGGGGCTCTGTGACTTTATCCCTCTCACTGCTTGCTTCGGAGCATTGGGGTTCCCTATTCCCCTCTGCTTAGCTTGCTTCGGAGCTCTGTAAATATCCTGTCCGGGATCACGGGCTCTCATTTTCCTAACCTAGCTTTACCTACCAGAAATTTTACAATATATTCTGTACATTTGGTTGGTCCTATTTTTATGGGTACAAAATTGTCAGAAATATGTTGTCAAAACTAACACCTTATATTTGGCGATGAAATTAAATTAGACGAGGTGAGAATTTTGAATGTTGAGTTTAATGTTCACTAAGAGAGTTTGTAACATATGATTATATGGATGAATACAGGGTCCCGTTGTATTTCACTGGATAAGCACCTTGAGATACTCTTCTTAAATTTCGGGAGGAGTACAATTCGTCCAGCCTCAAATTTCGGGACCATCAAAAATCAAAATTCATAATTACTCTTTTCGACTCGGGTATTCTTTTATGTAAATTTGGATGCTATTATATCCTCTTTGTGAAGTTATGGTAAAATACATGAGAACAGAATCAATTTTCTTCGAAGGGTATGGGTAAATTGATGTTCTCCTTTTAAAATTTTGAATTAGTACTTTGACCATTTTCTTAAATTTAGGAGGTGTACATTGGTCCACCTTTTAAATTTTGGAATTGTCAAGAAATAAAATAAATAGATATATCTACCTGCGCTATCACAACACTGTCTGATGCTAATAGATGGTGCTACATGCGCTATACAGTAGTTTCACTGCTTGACGCTAATGGTTGTTGCTACCTCAGCTATAGATTCACTGCCTGACGCTAATAGCCTAGTTGTTGCTACCTGAGCTATAGTTCACTGCATAACGCTAATAGTTGTTGCTACCTGAGCTATAGTTCACTGCCTGAAGCTAATAGTTGTTGCTACTTGAGCTATAGTTTAACTATCTGACGCTAATAATTGTTGCTACCTGAACTATAGTTTCACTGTTTGAAGTTAATAGTTGTTGCTAAATGAACTATAGTTCACTGCCTGACGCTAATAATTGTTGCTAAGTCCGCTATCGCTTCACTGCCTGACGCTATTAGATGTTCCTATATGCGCTATCGCTTAACTGCCTGATGCTAATAGTTGTTGCTACCTGAGCTATAGTTTAACTATCTGACACTAGTAGTTGTTGCTACCTGAGCTATAGTTTAACTATCTGACACTAGTAGTTGTTGCTACCTGAGCTATAGTTTAACTATCTGACACTAGTAGTTGTTGCTACCTGAGCTATAGTTCACTGCTTGACGCTAATAGTTGATGCTAATTCTGCTATTACTTCACTGCCTGACTCTAGTAGTTGTTGATACCTGAGCTATAGCTTCACTGGCTGATGCTAGTAGATGTTGTTAGTGTTCAGGTAACTTCTCAATTTAAAACTATTGTGACGATTTAATTCTATTTTAAACTGTAACTGTACAGTTTCAATTTAATTATTTCGAAATAGGACAAGAAGAGTTATAACCATATTTAGGTTTGAATATGAATATTTTGCGTGAACTTATGTTGGTCGGAGTGAAAAGTACACAAAACAGTTGTTAAACAAATAGAGTTTTAAATTAAGGACGATTTTCACCTTTAGTGTACAGCTATCCGAAGTCTTGGAAGCAACAACTAATATACGCTAACACAAAATACTAGTGCTGTACTCCTGGTATGACTTCAAGTAGTGAGACTTCCAATTTAACTCGTAGGTCCAAATTGATAATTGCCTTTGATCTCAAACGAAAGTTAAACTTCAATATAATATACTAATACAACATTTTTTTTTACTCTCAATGGCTTTGGTTAGCGGTAAATCGTTAGACATCGGGTTTTTATGCGTAAGCATGTTTTGTTTGTTTACGTGCATCTCTGTTAAACTTGGTATGGAAATATAACAACAATAATACAGCTCGAATTTGAAGTTTTATAGTGCATATAAATGCATATTTCAAAAGTTAAAGCATAATTATGATGCTTCATCGTTATGGAATTAGGGCATAAGACCACATCCAGCAAATTCTGTAAGTTTGTATTTCAGATATACGTTTATAGCATGCAATAAATCCAGTTTTAGATTATTGCATTTAAACGTCTATGCAATAGTCTGGTTATTTGCTTGCGAGGATGGAGGAATGCCTAGTTTATGGAGGACCAGTACTGTTAGCAACCGATCAGGAGAGAAAAAAAAGCTTTCACTCGTCAAGACATTAAGACAAATCTGATAATGATAAAGACTCATTCCAAAATATTGTCGACATCAATTCAGAAACAAGAAACGCAAGGGATGCTTCTCAATGAATGCTTAGCTCTAGTTGATGAAGTTCAGCACGAGTTACAGCCAATTACTGCTGAATTCAGGCTCTCCATGGAAAAGAACTTGACGGATGTTCTTGCCAGAAATTCGGGCTACAAAACGATTAAAGCCTTGGGAAAATACCTGCACGGGTTACATTCCAACTTGACAGAAGATATAGGTACTAAACTTGCTTCTTTCTATAAATTTCGTCCAATGGCATTTGTTAAAGTCGACGGGTCATTTTATGGCTACAAACGTCACATACACCAGAAAATATAGAGAATCCTCTCGTGATATGCTGTAAGGTTAATTACAGGAAAAAGTAAATCCTCAAAATTGAAAACTTTTTTTTTGTACAATGGAAATGTGTAGAAAAGAGGCTCGTACCATTTCGTGTAAAGTATATGCACTCTAATATACAACTGTGAAGTAAAACTAAAACTATGAATCGTGTTCTTATATCACTGTGTTCATTTTAATATAACTTCATAATTTGTATGTGCTTTATAAAAATTAGGGAATATAAATTGTAAATATAACAACGAAAAATTCTGAAGAGAAGTCCCTGAACGGTAAAGTACACTTTCAATACGGTATAATTTTTTTTACCTACTACAAAACTTCTGTCACAACTGTGCTGCATGTTTGAAAATGTTATTGTTACTGCATATTAAATGCATATTTTAACGCAGGTAAGCGCATAGTTGCTTGCATATTTCATTAATTTTAAGTGCATGAAAATCCGATGTGTAATAATCATATAGTCCATCTTTTATTGCCACTCATATATACAGCGTGATCTGGAAGTGGGCGTAACCCTAATTGGTGTTTTCTGACGGTTTTAGGTTTTATTCACATTTGTTTGGTAACATTGCTTGGCATTGTCTGGCAAACATTGCTATCCATGTTCATTTGTTTTCTGCTGTTATCTGCTTTGTAACAGTTATTTGCAGTGAAGTTGGAGTAATCAACAATGTTAATCAAAGTCAATATAGCATTGAACAAGATTAATTGTTGTGGTTTGGCTTCACGAAAGGCGTTACACAAGTGATGCCAATTGATGACACCAGACAATGCTCTCTGGGGTTTCATAGAGGAATAGTAAGAAATACTCGATATGACACAACGCAGGAATTACGAATAGCTGTGGAACACGCATTCACTCTCGTGACTCCGGAGTATCTCAGCAAAACATTTGCGAGAACTAGCGCAGAATTCAGCTGTGTTACGACGTGGATGATGATCATACCGATGTTTATGACTCTTAAGACCCTTAAGATTTCAAGGTAACTGTGTACAGACATTCTACCATAAATATCACTATACTGTTGAAACTAAAGGAAGGGAAGCCCACTTTTGGACCACCCTGTACTTAGGATTTAACATCTCGAATAACTATTGATTTGGAAACAATTTAGAAGTATGTTCTAATGATGCAGCTAGAATGTTTTATGTGAAAAATCGTGATATTCTATTCCATAGTTATTTTTGTACATTAACTGGGATTTAAAATAATAGCAGATTTTAATTATGTAAGGGCCTAAATCAATTGTAAATAATACTCATAATAAAAACAGAATCTTATAAAGTATTCCATATAATTATGCAAGTGAAATTGTAAACATATATATTTTTTTCCCTGGGAGAAGGATGTCCTCTTGATCTCTAACTATTGACGCTGGACCACTGTTTCTTCCTTGCAGGTTTTTTTTTTTTTTTCATGATGTGCACAGAAGAAAGGCGAAAGAGAAGCAAATGTAATCTGTATTGTTTTAAGACATCCTAACGAGAATCCTACCAAGCAAAACAATACGTATTGAATTTTTGTTTTATCTTGAGTGGTACATTAACAGAGATTTTGCTACCACCATAGTTCGTAGCTTTGTGCACAAATATGTTTTTATTTTTTTCATTTCTTTCTTTCTTTAACTTCTTCATTCCTTTAATTTTTTACTGTTCTTTCTTTTCCTGTTTTTCTTTCATTTTATATTATTTTCTTCCTTTCCTTTTCTGTTTACTTTTCTTTTTTAATTGATTACTACGAATTTCATCAAACAATAACGCCTTCTGTTTGCAAGTTCCTTCATGCAATACCAAACCACTTCTTTGCGGATAATCACGAAACACTATTGTGTACAAAAGTTTTCAAACTTCAAATACACGTATCCTGTCTTCTTCCCATACACCTCAGTGAGAGAAAGAGAGAGAGAGAGATTAGTTTTGTAATTACATAATCAATTAACGAGCGTTGAAGAGTTTCTCAACAGAAATTCTCTCTCTCTTTTTTTTTTTTTCCTTTCTGTTTCAGCTTTCGTTTGAAGGATAACTTTTCACTAGTTTCATTTTCTGATGGAAGATGGCTCGTCTAAATGTTACAAGACAAGTTTGATATTTTACGTCACTGAAAGCTCTAAAGAAAGTGTCCTTAAAAGTACCCATCAGTTTTATGACTACATTTTTACTTTTGTCAAAACATTGTAGAAATTAAAGAATAAGTAATCTATTACAAAAAATGAAAGTGGCTATGTTTGTAACTTAATAACTCTTGAACACCCGACCGAACTTAATCAAATTTTCAACATAGATGAGGTTCGAGCCTGGGATGGTTTTTACCATTTCACTTTGAAGGTGCAACTTGAGGAGGGGGAGATATGTAAAACTGATCGAAAATTACCAATACGATTGTGTCGAATCCATAGTTTTCGGGGTCGCTGAGATGAACAGTGATACTTCCGATGCCGTTTAAATCCAAATTCAGCTCCACAACTTGAAAGAGAGGATATATATATAATAATAATCTTTGTGTGTTTGTCTGTCTGTCTGTGTGCGCCTGGGGACCAGACAAGTGGACCCAGAGTTACCAAATTTTGGTCAGGGGTACCTTGGTCCAGGTCCCAGATCAAGACGAAGGGTTTTTTTTTTCAAATCTCGAAACAGTGTGTCTCAGGTGGGGCGTTTACGGGATTGGCCTGGGGTCTGTGCTGAGAGTTACCGAATTTTGGTCACGGGTACCTTGGTCCAGGCCCCAGCCCAAGACGAAGCGTTTTCTTAAATTCGAACCAGAGGGGTCTTGAGGGGCGTTTACCAGGATACGTAAAAGTAGTAGAAAATGGCCGATATTAGCGTCGATTTCATAGTTTTCGCGGTCGCTGAGATCAATGGTAAAACTACGATCGCATTCACCCGATTCGGCTGCGGGCCGGAGGTCACCGGGGGAGGGGGATATCGAGACATGTAAAAATAATCCAAAATGACCGGTATTAGTGTTAAATCCATAGTTTTCGCAGTGGCGACACTTCCATTAGCGATCACTTGCAAATTCAGCCACTATTGTATGCGATCCGGGGCTAATCTGCGGGTGGGGGTTACCGAAACATGTAAAAATAATTCAATTGACCGATATTAGTGTCAAATCCATAGTTTTCGCGGTCATTGAACTCAATTGTGAAATTCAAGATCGCGTTTACTTTGAAATTTAGCCCCCACCAGCTCAGGAACGGGGGTCACAATAGAGGGCTCATCGAGACATGTAGAAATAATCCAAAATAACCGATATTAGTGTCAGATCCATAGTTTTCGCGATCAGTGAGATGAATGATGACACTCCCATAGACGTTGACTTTCAAATACAGCCCCCATCGGCTGCGGCCAGAAGAGTTTTTTTTTTTAAATCCGAAACAGGAGGTCTCAGGGGGGCGTTTACCGGAACTGGCTTGGGAACCAGACAAATTGACCGAGACAATTGGCCCAGGCTCCAGACTAAGATGAAGCGTTTTTGCCAAAATTCGGAACAGGGGGTCACCAGGGGGATAACGAGACATATAAAAGTAATCCAAAATGACCGATATTAGTGTCAGTTCCATAGTTTTCGCAGTCGCTGAGATCAATGGTGACACTTCCATTAGCGATGACTTCCAATTCAGCTACCATTGTATTCGGGCCGAGAGTCAGTGAGGAGGGGGATACCGAGACATGTAAAAGTAATCCAAAATGACCGATATTAGTGTCAAATACATAGTTTTTGCGGTCGCCGAAATGAATGGTAACACTTCCACAGGCGTTTACTTGCAAATACTGTCCCCATGCGAAGAATGGGTATATTCAGCTATATATATAATCGAAAATAGGAAAATGGCTGATATTCGTGTCGAATTCATAGTGAGATGTAATGAACAGCGACACTTTTCCGATGTCTTTTAAATTTAAATTCAGCCCCTATTAGTACTCCTAAGGGGGTATGTTGATATATAGTATAAATACAATTGAAAATTACCGATATTAGTGTTGAATTCATATTTTTGGAGTCCCTAATTTGGTTGGTGGCAGTTTTGGTGCCCTTTAAGTCTAAAATGAAACATTCTCCCCGTGCGAAGAGTGGATATTCTCCTAGTACCGAGTAAAACTGGAAATAATTTTAAGATGATTTTTACCTGGATCGTGGCATAGACATGTGACACAATTCATTTGAAGGGAAGAGATTGGGAATGATCTATACTGGTGACGGTTGGTCTTCAAATGAAATTATTAGTTTTCCTGCTATAGTTATGTGCTATGCTTAATAAACATTAAAAAATTGCTAAAGAATTGGTGGAATGAGAATGTGCGTATCGTGGGATCGGAAAGACATCATATATCACAAGCTGATGCCGCGAGACAGAATATTAGGCTCGGATATGTGTTGTCCACAATTAGCATTTATAGGAATCCCATTTTAAATTTTTCTTAATACAATGTTTTTTTTAAAAATTAGTATAATTTGTTGAAAATTTCGTATATTAATAATATTAATTCAATCTTTCCAAGTTTTCATTTACACCACTTAGTCGCGTTCTGATTTGACTAGTTTATATGTGGGCGTAGTGATACTAATGATCCATTTCTTTCACCCATTGAAATGCATATATTTAGGAAATTTGTTTCTGAGTTATGTAAATTTATGTCCTTTCAGTATTATAGTATTCTAAATATTCTATTTCTTTAATTGAAATAAATAATTTCAAAATTATTCAATTAGTAAATCCCATGATTATTGAAAATAAGCTAATTATATTCATAGCCTTGTATATGCTTACATTCCCATATGGTTTAACGAAAAAGTTGCCATGAAAATAGGCGTGTGAACCCCTGATTTGAGAAACGTCTGGGGCTGATATTAAGTAGTTGAGAATCAGGGGACTCTCGATTCAGCCTTTCTGCTCTCATTTTTCCCAGGAAACTTTGCGGTCGGTGACGTCACGTGGAGGTATTCCCAAGGATGTTATAAAATAGACCATCTGCCCATACCACAAAATCGTGGAGCCATATGGCAGAGCCATACGTATCTTATGATTGGTGATTTTCATACATGTGAAAGGTTATTTCGGGTAATTTTTTCTCATTCCTATTTGTATACCCATACGTGCAGCACGTAACCATTGTATGATATAAATCTGAAGAAACGACTTAATAAAAATAAATGATAGATACACTACATATCTACATATTAAGATCGCAATGTTTTGAGCCAACATGTATGGCAGCCATTCAGTTAAGTAATAGGATGAAGACATATATGGGCATATCCTCTATTTTATAACATCCTTGGATACCGCGAGATATCGTTCAAGAGAACAATTGAAATACTGCATACGCAATTATTCTAGTAGGTATACTGTTTCAAGATGGGCAAAAGTTCCTCCATAAGACGTCACGGACAGGGAGCCAATGAGAATGCTAAACGCGAACTGGGGCTACCTGTTATTTTATATACCTTGGTTGAGAACGATCGCAAATGGAAGACAGTAGTGCTTAATTTTTGTTCCGGGAGATAATTAGCGATTTTGTTAATTTCATCAGAAATAAGGTATCTTTAGAACTAAAGTCGAATTAATAAACCTCAAAAAGAAGCATTGAACTAAATTTGGTTAAGAAAATCTCTTAAATAAAACAATTTGGGAAAATGTCTGAAATGATATTTCATTAGGGATTTAACTTGTTTAATTTGCTTGTTGGTTAGTAAATCTTCAGTATTAACGTAAGCTGAACCCTGAAGCCTTAAAGGATTCTTTAAAATTAAGCTCGAACTAAATATAACGTTTTTGTGGTGTAACTCACAGTCGAAAAAAAAGTTATATATTTTTAAAATATTTTTTCATACAGGATAAAGAACCAGATATTTCTTTCTTTCTTTACGCTCTTTGAGTTAGAAGAGACCAGAAGTTTCCACCTAACAGTAAAATTCTAAATATTATTCTACGCTACGTGACTTCTGTAGGTGAGTGGGTCATAACAGAAATAGATTAAGAGCAATTTAACCACAGTTACACGATTGATATGAAAGACTGCCGTAAATTTGCTTCGGGTTTAGTCAGTACAGTGGAGAGGCAAGGCAGTTGTATTCGGACAGTCTCCATCGTTTGAAGCATAGAGATGAATCTCTCCTGCTCATTAAAGGTTGGATCTTCTGGTCTCTTCTGCCAAGTATTAACGTAAGTGACAATCATTCTCTTTGTCCCAGAATATGGATAAATGTCGAATTGTTATTTCTCAATAGAAAATGTTTTAGGATTCTTACCATGTAATAGGAAATGTCTCTCATTTAGATCTTATTTTTGTAATTTCATTTAATTAGTATTATATTGAATTTTATTATATTTCAATAAATCATTGTAAATCAATATACAAGCAACCCTTCTTACATCATTTAATTATTCACGTTTCCATAATTAAACTGAAGATGTATCTTATTTTGTAGTGCCAGGCGTTTTGGTAAAACTAAGATTCTTTCCAAGATAATTTGTTTACATTTATTAACGGCATTATGTCTATCAGAATTTTAATATTACACCCCAATATTAAAGTACACCATGTTTTGGTAGTTTTAACATTACAATTCAAATTATTTTTACTTGCAAACGAAGTTGAAATTTTGAAAGCATGGCAAAGGTAACTAACATGGCTGGTGGCTAGTTTTGTTTTAGTCCCTCTTTAGTACTTTTATAAAATTGTAACTTACTCCGAAGCCCGGAGGTCCCTTATCTTCCTGGTTATGACACTGTTTCATTAGTACAATAAGCGAGAGAATAGAGATCACAGAAACAAATTATGACCCATCTTCAATGTTTACTTAACGATAAAAGCATAAGTTTCTGAGGACAAATCTTCCATCCTTGGGTGTTTAAGGTTGTTGAAAATCCTGAGCGTTCAAGTGTTAATAGTAAAATATTGTGGTGCGTTGGAATACAGTTGCTTCTCTGTTGGAGAAAGAGGGGCTAATATCTATGAATTAAAAGTTTAATTCATAAAAGTAAACTGATTAAGTTACCAGTGTAACGCAGTGTTGCCAGTTGATAGAAAATTCAAGTATGGTTCGCACATGGATTCGCAGTAGAAGATATCGCGAAGTGAATGTGACAGTGAATTGTTGTTCTGAGTCGAAGGAAGATTCGGGACTTACTTGTGAAGGTTTTAATACTAGTTGGCACGTTAATTGCACCAACATTAGTAAAGAAGATTACCGGAATTACGTACCCAGGAAAACACATTGGCTGTGCAAGAATTGTAAAGTTAAAGGTGTGAGCATGATTAACAGTGTCCTGTCCTCGCATAAGAAAATAAAACACAAAACTTAAGTTTAAAATGTTTTCCTTCCTACCTAGTTTACTATCTAGAAAAGGAAATATACATGTTTAAAAGTGTTAGCTCACTTGTTCTTGGTATACATGGTGCGAGGTTCGACCCCTAATGAGGGTAGAGAATCCTTTCTCTTTTAGTTTTAAGTCTCATTCTTATTACTTTCGACTAATGGAGATAGATGAATTTTTATGAAAGTGTTTGATTTATTATGAAAGAATTGGTTTGAATGAGACTGTGGAAGAACACAGGAAAACCCTGAGAAAACTCATGGACACGATGTTGTCTACAATAAGCTCACATGGCCAGGAACCCTATCACGCTTTGTTACTGAAGCACATGTCCTGAGTACAGAATTATTGGCTTTTTCCCAGCATCATGTGGTAATTTGGGAGCTAGTAACAGGGAACTCCAATCCAGACAATCAAAACTAATGGTGTTGGAAGTCGATACTCTGACCTCATCACATAGTAGAACATACCGCAATTTAGATAGTTGCGGTACTTGCAGTACTTTGTTGGGTAGTTGCGAGAGGCCAGTAGCAGTTTCAAGTTTATTAAACGTATGTGGCGTACGTAAAAACGTAGGTTACACGCTTAAATCCTGTAGTTTCTGGACTTAACATACGAGGCAGTGGCGTATTTACGATTTTGTTTCGGGAGGGGTTTTGCTAATTTTCGGGGGGGCTTTGCCTGGAAATGTGAAAATTCTGCAAGATATTTCATTTACTTTACTATACTAAGTAAGATTTCGGGGGGGCTTAAGCCTGGAAGCCACCCCCCTAAATACGCCACCCTGCAGAAAACGTATAACTGGAAACGTATGTTTTAAAATACTTTCCGTATAAGTGTTCCACCTACGCGTACTTTCCGTATGAAAGAAGGAACTGTATTTTAGACGATGAGGATCTTATATACAGATGGATGTATATAACATATAGCAGACGTATGTTATATACGGAAGACTCTTGGATGTCAGACATCTTGCAGCGGCATGATGTAATATCTAAGCGGGGAAAAAGGCAGTACGTACGTAGCATATGGATAACGTATGCTCCGTACAGATTTCCGTAGTAAACGTATGGGTTCCGTATATTTATACAATATATCGTAGTCCGAGTAATGGATTTCAGCGCAGACTTCAGTTGTTTATTTAGTAACTAAAAAGTGCAACCTTGTTATTGAAACGTTTGGCATATTGGTTTCATTTGAAAGCAGAGGAAGAGTGAGGTTTTTAACCAGATAAAGCATTTGAGGTGAAGTGTAGGAAGTTGTGGGTTAGAATCCAGTTAAAGGTTCTTTCTATCTTCTCTTTGTTTTTTCCCGAGCAGAATGGCTTCTACTTCCGACCATTGTTACGTTAAAGTGGTGATCCTCAACCGGCGGAAGACGAGAAACAAAATTAACTGCGAAAGGGCCAGAGGAAGGCTAGAAGTTTCAGAGAAACGGAAACAGACAAAGAGAGAGAAAATAGAAAACAAGTGGAGAATAAAACAGTTTTCCCTGATGTCTGTTGGTTGGATACTTTTACTCACTCCCCCCACACGTCCCGCCTCTGTCCTGCTTACGCCGCCATCAAAGAAAGAGAATGAATGAACTCTCACACACTGCTTGTTACAAAATCTAAGCGATTTCGGTCAATTGAGCACACACTCGAAACGTGTCCGAATGTACAGTTGTCTCGAAAATAGTGTGTATCCCTGATGCAGTCTGTTCCCTCAATAAAGTCTCCAGGTATTAAAAGATTAAGAGAAGTAAATAGTAACAAGCAAAGGATATGATATCAGGACTCGAGTTGCACAATAAGAAGCTGCAATTCGCCAATAGAGAAAAAGTGATGGGACATCAAAGGTAACCTGGGGTCTATGCCAAACACAAGAAAGCATGTCTTCCGTCTTTCCTATATATTCAATATTTAGGAAAGTGAGATAGCGATCGTAGCGATTCAAGCCACATAATTGATGCAGAGAGTAAAAAAGATCGAATGATTCAAACAAAAGGAGTTTGTAGAATGTGTACATCTTACAACAACGAACAAAGAATATACTGGTTATTTGTCATCTGTCCAAAGGAAGTAACAATACTATATTGTTGCAAATGTCGATTATAAATTCACTTTTCATGATATAGGAGGGAAAAGTCCTCTTAAGAAGTTTTCCTTAACATGATATTCTTTCCTCTTTTATTCTTGCTTGAAAAATACCAAATAATAAGGTAAACGAGTTTGAAACAAAGAAGTATTTTACCAATCCATGCATATAATTTAAATGTGTGTAACCTCTCTTTGAGAGACAAATCTCGTTGATGAACAAATAATCTTTTCCTACCGGTATCCGTTATTTAAAGGTTTCACTGCAGTATATGCATCACTGCAGCAGCATTGTGTCACTATTAGGAGAATTGTGTCATTGCTAGGAGAATTGCATCACTGTTAATAGAATTTACAAGAAAGGCGACAAAACTGACTGTAATAATTATCGAGGCATTTCTCTTCTGGCAACATCCTATAAAATCCTTTCAAATATTCTATTAGCAAGATTGACCCCATATGCAGATGAAATTATTGGAGATTATCAGTGCAGATTTAGACGAAATCGATCAACTATCGACCAAATATTTACCATTCGCCAAATACTCAAAAAAAAGTGGGAATACAATACTCCGGTACATCAACTATTTATTGAGTTTAGAAAGGCGTACGACTCGGTTAGGAGAGAAACATTATACAACGTTCTTACAGAACTTGGAATACCGAGAAAGCTAATTAGATTAATTAAAATATGTTTAAATGAATCCCAAAGTAAAGTCCGGACAGGAAATTTTTTGTCCACAAGCTTTCACGTCGAAAATGGCCTGAAACAAGGAGATGCGTTGTCGCCATTATTATTTAACTTTGTTTGGAATACGATATAAGGAAAATCAAAGATAGTAACCAGGCCCTAGAGTTAAACGGTATTCACCAGGTTATGACATGTGCTGATGATGTAAATTTAATAGGGGATGATAGTAGAACAATAGAAAGAAATACAGAGATCTTATGAAACGCTTGCAGGGACATAGGTTTAGAAGTAAATACAGAGAAAACTAAATACATGGAAGTGTGTCGGGACCGTAACACAGTAAATTATAGATGCGTTAAAATATTAAATAATACTTTCGATAAAGTGAATAGTTTCAAATATCTAGGATCAATATTAACAGAGGAAAAAATCATATTCACGGAGAAATTAAATGTCGACTAAAAGCAGGGAATTCTTGTTACTATTCGGTTCAAAATCTCTTGTCGTCGCGAATTCTGCCGAGGAATTTAAAGCTTAAAATATACGAAACAATAATCGTGCCTGTTGTTCCGTATGGTTGCGAAACATGGTCGCTTAGTCTGAGGGAAGAACATAGACTGAAAGTATTTGAGAAAAAGATCCTGAGACGATTATTCGGTCTCAAGAGGAACGGGAATGGGGAATGGCGGAAACTTCATAACGAGGAACTACATAATTTATACGCTTTACCCAACATTATTAGGGTCGTCAAGTCTAGGAGGCTTAGGTGAGCGGGTCATGTAGCTAGAATGGAAGAAAGTAGAAACGCTTTCAAAGTCTTGACTGGAAGACCAATCGGAAAACGACCATTAGGAAGACCTAGGCGCAGATGGGAGGACAATATTAAGATGGATCTCGCAGAGATTGGAATACAAAGTAGAAACTGGATGCAGTTAGCTAAGGATAGAAGTCAGTGGAGAGCTTTTGTGAACGCGGCATTGAACCTCCGGGTTCCAGAGGCCATAGAGTTAGTTAGTTAGTTAGTAAAATTGTGTCACTGTTAGGAAAATTGTGTCACTATTAGGAGAATTAAGTCACTGTTAAGGGAATTGTGTCACTGCTGGGAACATTGTGTCAGTATTATGAGTATTGTGTCACAACTAGGAGAATTGTGTCAGTGCTAGAAGAATTGTATCACTGTTAGTAGAATTGTGTAACTGGTAGTAGAATTGCGTTACTGTTAGGAGCATTGTATTACTGCTAGAAGAGTTGTGTCACTATTAGAAGAATTGTGTTACTATTAGGAGAATTGTATCACTGTTAGGAGAATTGTGTCACTGCTAGGATAATTGTGTCATTGCTACAAGAATTATCATTGCTATAAGAATTATTTCACTGCTAGGAGAATTGTGTCGCTACAAGGTCAATTGCGTCACTGTTAGGAGAACAATGTTACTGCCGGGGAAATTTGTCATTGTTAGCAAAATTGTGTCACTGCTAGGAGAATTGTTTCAGTTTTAAAAGAATTGTGTCACTGCCAGGAGAATTGTGTCACTGCTAGGAGAAATTAAACAACAGTAAATACAATCAGCTACTTAACAATATATATTTTTCATAAACAGCATACTATCATAATATTATTTAACGTCTCACAAATATGCACTTCAGACTAAAGAAGATGAATAATGAATGTATGTGAATGATATGAAATTAATTGTGTTCTCCGACCAGGAATCGAACAACCGGCATTACATGCACCAAAGGGACATATGCTAGACCTGCGTTGAGGGCCAATACATTATATAGATGATTTTTTTTTCTTTAAAAAAAACACTTTCTAGTCTATATTATAAAATTGAAAGTGACTATGTGACTATGTTTGTGACTCTTAATTTGTTGAACCACCTGATCAATCTTAACCAAATTTCAACATAAATGAGCTTCGCGCCTGGAGGTGTCTCATTTCACTTTGGCGGTAAAATTTAGGTGAGGAGGAGAAATTATAAAAAATAAACTAAATAACTCTTGAACCAAACGACCAGACTGTAAAAAATGAGGTGTTGAAACAACATAAAATGACTACCACTTTAGTGTGTTACTTGTGTGTTAATTCAGCACCAAGCACATCGCCTTCCGAGCATATCAGAAATAACTCGATACTACCTGAGAGAATTTGCATTGGTATTTATCGTTTAATATGAGCAAAGCTTTGTGAAATATATTTGGCACTTAAGCCAAGTATCGAATAATATTCTATGTTTTCTGTAATCGGTCACAATAATATTGTTGTAAACCTATGAATCGTCTGACAGCAGTTACATAGGCAACAGTACTGTCATCTTCTGTTCATACGTGCTAAGACACAAGAATAACAAATAAAGAAAATAGATGGAGGCACTGCTACCTCTGTAACTGTTGTCAGATGATTCATAAGTTTACAATATTATTGCGACCGATTACAGAAAACAAGGAATGTTATTAGTTACTTGCCACAAGTGTGAAATATATTTTGCAAAGTTTTGGCCATACCAAACAATAAAAAGCAATGTAAATACACACAGCCAGTAAGGAGGTATTACTGATATGCTCTGAAGGCGATGTATATAAAAAATAAAAATGAAAAAACTAATGATTAAAGAAAACTACCCAAACCCCTCAACAAATAAACCATCATCTCCTGATAATCCTTACTCCTCTAACCCGAAGAAAGGGCGTTACCTTTTAAACGGGATGACGACCCAAAAAAAAAGCTTGGTGTTGAATTGACACACAAGTAACACGCTGAAGTGGGAGTTATTTTGTGCTGTTTCAACACCTCATTTTTTACAGTGCAATCTTGATCAAATTTTAACATAGCTGAGGTTCAAGCCTAGGATAGCCTAGGTTAACATAGCCTTTTTATTATTATTTCACTGTAATCGAGCGATGTAGGGAAGGAGGAGGAGGGGAGATATACAAAAATCAATATAAATAAAATAAAAGTGACTAGGTTTGTGACAATAGTTTGGACCACCCAACCGATCTCAATCAAAGTTTCAACATAGATGAGGTTCGGGACTGGCACAATTTTTATCATTAGGGCAACCCAAAAGCATAAAAAACATAACAGCAATTTACACATATGGTTGGTACATTGAATAAGATTGTGGTTGTGTAAGGGTCCAGAAGAAACTAATTTTAATAGCATAATAAAGCATAATTTTAGAAAATAAAGCATAAAGCATAATTTAAAATATATAGCACAATTCTTGGAAAATTCTGTTTAACTGTAAGTTTAACATACTCTATACTCTATTAATATTTTTAAAAAACAATATTTACAATGAAAAATCATTGAGAATATACCAATGCAACAATAAAAAGCTTATTTTTATTTCTGTAAAATTTTTGATGTAATCCTTTGATGTGGAGAAAAGAAAAAAAGGAAAAGAATAAGAAAAATTTCGCCAACAATGAATAGTACATAAGAACTCCACACTATATTGTTATGTGTACTTCTTGAAATTGAGAACTTTTTGATGGCATCTTTTACTTTCCCTTTCTGTATATATGCACCTCTATGGCGCAGACAAGTGATAGAAAAAAAACTGGCTCGATTAAAGCATGTCGCTTTACAGTGCATTAAGTAGAAAATTCATTAAATATGGAAGAAACTGGTTGCATAAAATAATAATAAATTTATCAAGATGTTTAGAATATTTAATGTATAGTAAATATTATACATTATACACGATTAATGTAAAACAGTCATTGAAATTAACAGTAAAGCATAATTTGGAAAAAATAAAGCATACTTAAACAAAGAATAAAGCATAATGTGTGTTGTTCTATTTATCATTTTACTTTGACGATGCATCGTAGGAGAGAGGAAGACATATATGTAAAAAAAAAAATGTAAAGCTCATGTATGTAAAACATTGGGGGAGGGGAGATATATAAAAATAAACAAAACTTAATAACTCTTGAACCATCCGATAGATTTCGATCAAATTTTTAACATAGATGAGGTTCGGGCCAGGGACGATTTTTGTCATATTACTTTGACGTTTCAACTTAGGGGAGAGACATTTAAAAATGATCGAAAATGACCGATATTAGCGTCGACTCCATAGTTCTTGGGGTAGCTGAATTGAACAGTGACGCTTCCGATTCCGTTTAAATCCAAATTCAGCCCCAAAACTTTGGGGAGGGGGTAAGATATATAAAAGTGATCGAAAATGACCGAAATTAGTGCCGAATCCACCGTTTACGGGATCGCTGAAATGAACAGTGGCACTCCCGATCCCGTTTAGGCCTAAATCCAAATTCAGCACCGCAAATTGGGAGAGAGGACCAAAGGATATATATAACAATGATCGAAAATGACCATTATCAGTGTCGAAACGATGAATTTCGGGATCACTGAGATAAACAGTGACACTTTCAATGCCGTACCTTGCACATATATATAAAATTATCAATATTAGTACCGAATCCATAGTTTGCGGGATCACTGAGATGAACAGTTACACTTCCGATGCCTTTTAAATCTAGATTCAGTTACGCAATATGGGGGAGAAAGAGGGGAGAGAAATATAAAAAATGACCTATATCTGAGAGCGCTTTAAGAGTGATTGACTAACGAAATATATTGTTATTTTTCTTAATTTAACCTAGCGAAGAGGATAATTGATGTTAGTAGAATATAAATTCTCCATTGTGTTTAATCTTCTACAAACAACGTACTTTCTAACGCCATAAAAACTGGTTTATGTCGATTTTCTCAGAAACTCCGCTTAAAAATTTATCCCCAAGCATACCACTCGAATCAGCTTGTGCTTTTTACCGAAATATATATACAGGCGCGGACCCAAGATGGGCTATAGGGGCTATACCCCCCTTGACGCTCAGGTATACACTGGATAAAATGGGCTTCAATCCTGCTTTACACTGGAAAAAGTGGCAAACTATGGTTTAGTCCCTCCCTTGATCATATCCTGGATCCGCCACTGTATATATATATATATATATATATATATATATATATATATATATATATATATATATATATATATATATATATATAATGTCTCATATTCGGACAATGTTATAGTTAAAAAAAGTATAAATGCTAAACATCATTTTGGACTATATCTCAATAATTATATTGTGTAGTATCGTCTTACTTGTGTCATAATGAGAAACTTGATGAAGTATACTTCAGTGTTAATGGAGATATACTTCAGTATTAATGAAAGTATACTTCAGTCTTAATGAAAGTATACTTCAATGTTAATGAACGTATACATCAATGTTAATGAAGGTAAACTTTAGTGTTAATGAAGGTCTTCTTCAGTGTTAGTAAGGTGTACTACAGTATTAATAGAGAAATACTTCAATATTAATGAAAGTATACTTCAGTCTTAAAGAAAGTATACTTCAGTGTTAATGAAGGTATATTTTAATATTAATGAAGATATACAGTACTTCAGTATTTATGAAAGTGTATTTCAATGAATTTATACTTTAGTTTTAATGAAATTATTCTTCAGTGTTAGTAAGGTGTACTTCAGTGTTAATGAAGAAATACTTCAATATTAGTGAAAGTATACTTCAGTGTTAATGAAAGTATACTTCATTGTTAATGAAGGTATACTTCAGTGTTAATGAAAATATACTTTAATATTAATGAAGATATACTTCAGTATTAATGAAAGTATACATCAATGTTAATGAAGGTAAACTTTAGTGTTAATGAAGGTATTCTTCAGTGTTAGTAACGTGTACTTCTGTATTAATGAAGAAATACTTCAATACTGTGGTAAAAAATCACAGTTGAAAAAAAAAGTTATATATTTTAAATATTTTTTATACAGGTGGAAAAACCAGACATTGATTTATTTCTCTATGTTCATTGAGTTAAAAGAGACCAGAAGTTTTTACCTAACAGTAAAATTCTAAATATTGTTTTATGTTACGTGACTTCTGTAGGTGAGTGGGTCACAACAGAAATAGGTTAAGAAGAATTTAACCATAGTTACACGATTCATATAAAAGACTGCCGTAAATTTGCTTCGGGGCCAGTTGGTACAGTGGAGAGGCAAAGTAGTTGTTTTTAAAAAGTCTCCATCGTTTAAAACATAGAAATGAATCTTTCCTGCCCATCAAAGGTTGGATCTTCTGGTCTCTTCTGCCGAATAGTATTGTAAATAACTATCCTTCTACTTATCCTATAATATGGATAAATGTAAAATTGTGATTTCCAATAAAAAATGTTAAAAATTCTTACCATGTAATAGAAAATGTCTCCCATCTAATTCTCACTTTTTTAAATATTCAATTAACTAAGTTTTACTTTTGTTACCACCATTAATTAGTTATTAATTTTGTAAGTTCATTTAATTTGTCATATGTTCAGTGGTGTACTTCAGTGTTAATGAAGGTATATCTCAGTGTTAGTTTTAACTTAATAGATGACGTGGTAATAATATAGCGTTAATTTTTAGAATAAAAAGTGTTTTTCTTGAAAATTACGCTTCAATTGGTGCATAATTTTTATCCCTTTCTCGAATATTTGGACAATTTCCTCACTGCACTTTCCCCATAATATTGCACTATTTTGTATTGGAAAAATTCGATTTCGGATATGAGATGTTTTTTTCAAGATGTTAAATTTCTCGAAAACATTCATCTCGTAACTTGAAGTTTTACTGTATTAGGTAAGTTGTGTTTGTGGCAAAATCTAATTGAAAATAAAACAACAAGTAGACCTCGAAACTTTCTACAAAATAAAACAAATTGAACGTCCTTAATATCAACTGCTGTCGTATACAGATTTTTTAAAAAGAAGTACGTTGAATTGTTTCTTCTTTTGTCCACCACTTCAAGATAATAAGGAGAGGAAATATTTCCATAATTCCTTACAGAGCGTATTAGTCTCTCTTGAACCATTAGAGCCAGTTGTTTTAATGGCTGCCTTTAATGAACTACTTGAACACCACTCAAAAAGACATCCTAACTTTTGCTTGTAAACCTTCTGAATGGTTGCCATAACAAGCCACTTTGCTCACTCCCATAAGCAATTCAGAAACATATTAAGCTGGAATTATATCGAAGCTCTTGGTACGTTATAATATCAAGGTAGATAAAATGAAAGATTGCAAAAATTGCAATACAGAAAATGGCAAAACAGAATAAAGATCGAGAAGAAGAAAGTTTTGTGACTAATTTGTGAGACGTTCACAAAGGAAATTTATTAGAAAATGTTAAGGTGCAAATTATGCTTCAGTTTTTACAGCAGTAATTCGAAATATCTCCTTGAAAACTTTTATATTTGAAAACAATAGAATAAATGTTAATGCAAATTAATCTACAACTTTTATTTAAAACGTTAAAGGACTTCAAGAAAGCTCTAAACAGTAGAAAATTATTCGTCCATCTTAATAATCTTACTTGAGTAACGACTTTACGAATCTACGTACTTCATTATCTATATTACATTTTATCTACCAATATAAAGTTGATTAGATTTAATTTATTATGTATCTAAAAAGCTGAAGTCTTTATTCCTAATGTAAAAATATTGTTTCAGTGATAATTTTATAAGACACTAGTTTGTTTGGCTTCCGCACAGACCTCCAATTCTTTTAAGGTTAATAGTAATGAAACATAATTAATTTTGTACAGGTAGACACAGGAAAATACCGGTATTTAAATAGGTAGATTTGTAAAGGCATTACTTTCTGTTAAATCAAAGAAAATTAGTACCTATTAGCAGAATACCCGTTCTTCCCACGGGGAGAATACGTTTCGTTTCAGACATAAAGTACTAATGAGGCAGAACGACATCAGAAGTGGTGTTGTGTGCACATCCTTAACTGCGCAACCCAGTGTTCATGCACTCTGCGAAGCACATCCGGTGATATTTATTCACAGGCCGTAATAATTCTCCTTTTCAGGTGGCCAATGTAATTAATTTTACACTGATAGACATTAGCTTTAACGTGCTCCCAAAGATAAAATCGAATGGAGGTAGATCAGGGAACCTTGGTGGTCACTCAACTGGTCCACGCCAACCTATCCAGCAACAAGGAAACAGTTCATTAAGCCATCGATTACATTACGAACATAATGTGGCGGTGCCCCATCTTGTTGGCAATTTTGAGGAAATGTCCCTTCCTCGTTCAACAAAAGTGGCATAACAGTGTTTTCAAGCATATCTCCATATTGTGCAGCATCCAAGGTCCCATCAATGAAAAATAAGTTTTGCGCCCCATATTCCACGCCACACCATTATCTTACCTCCACTTTGCATGTTTGATGCAACTATCGAATTAGGATTTGTTTTAGCCCAGTACCGAATATTTTTCTTCTTAAACTTACATGTTACATAGAAATTTGCCTCATCTCTAAAAACAATGTTATGAGGAAACACTGGGTTACGAGCTATCTATACCAAAGCCCACTCACAATACCCCATTCGACTATTAGGATCATCTTCTGACAGTTTTTGTTTCAACTGTAATTTGTAAGGGTGCCACTTTTCCCTTTTTAAGATTCTCTGAATACTTTTGACACTAACATTATGTTCACGTGACAGGAGTCGCACACTCTTCATAGGAGTTTTCACCAATACACCCAACACAGCTGCTGATGTGTTTGGATCAGTTGCACTTAACCTTAACCACGTCATAATGTTTCCCCCTCCTACCAACATTGATCCCAATGGACTTCGGATCGACGGCATGTATCATGAAAAAAAAAAGTTTCAAATGTAACAATGTAGCAATCACCCAACCCTATTGAAATAACGAATTGAGGGTAAATCCTCATGTGTATTTTTCGAACAAAATCGACAAAAACGAATTTTTATTGCTCTAAAAAGTTCATTCGTTGCCATAAAAAAAGGAAACTTTGATTTACGCTATATGTTAAGTTGAAATTTATACTAAAACATATGCTCATCAAGCCTTTTATTATATCACTATAAATATACCACATTGACTTGACACCTAGTCTTCCCTTCTGGGCGCTGCTATCGGCTGAAGAAATTCCACTCACTTTCGTTAAGGTTGTCTCGCTTAGCAACAACTGAACCCTTATTGGCTCAACGCGTGGGTGTGTCGAGGGTGTGAGCTTTAGTTCGCATTTTTGCCACGACTCAAGACATTTTGGTAGCACTGTAGCAAGCACTTATTATTATGTATTATTAGTGATATATAGGACCTACCATGAAATAATCATAAACTCTTTAACTCTTTAAAGTGACATCGATTGACATTGAGACGAACGAAACATAATAACGAAGAACGATATTATAGTTAATAATCAAGAACTTGCTTCTGAACATAGTACCTACATAAGATTTTTTAAAGCCTTTAACATATCTTACTATGCATGGTATTACTGTAATAAAAACCCAGTTATCAGTACGAATAAAGGCAACCAACTCTGGGGAAATTGTACAAACTATTTACAATATGTTATAAATGTGAAATTCTTCTCAAGGTAGCATTTCCATCACTCGTTTTCCTTGAATCCATACAAATATGCGGTACCAAAACTCAAGTTAACAGGAAAGAGCTTTCCCCATTCTGTTGGTATCAAATTCATCACTTGCCACGTCAGCTGAAGCTGTAAGTTTCATTAACTCGTATGAAGTGGATGGAGAAAACTCCGCTCCGAAACTCCGGAAACTTGTGTGTCAGCGACTCTAATATAATACAAGCTCCACTGTTACCTTATTCTGAATGCTTTTTACTCCCTCATCCCCTTTCCCTTCTATAAGATAAGCCTATTATTACCTTCAGCGCCAACCAACAACCACAATCGCTGTTCCAGCCTAATTCACCAATGGTGACAGCTAGCTACGTGTCTCCAAAAATATATTCATGAAACCACATCTGGCTTTTGGTGGATGGATGGTGGATACACCGTAGAGTACAAAAATACAGCAAAGAGAGGTATATGTATTTATCTAGAAAATGAAAACTACATAACTCCAGAAGAACCCAGAAACTATATATATTCTTTGACCGTATACAGAATTAAATGAATCCTTGATTACTATCAAGGCTATACCCGAAAACGGAAGACGATGACCATTATATTAAACTTTCAGTTTTCCATTTCTGAAATTTACAAGCAAGGTTTTCAAGTATCACATTCCGATTTGCTTAAAAGTCCTGGAGTGAATAAAGGAATCAAAAGTAGGACATATGTGTTTTTTTATATTTGGCCAAAGTGGGGGATGAAGGGGGTAAACACCCCCCTAAAATGCGAAGTAGGTCAATATGACACTTTTTAGCAAGGCCATAAATATCAACGCACAATGGGAATTTACCTGAAACTCCTGCAATCAATAAAGGAATCAAAAGTAGAACATACGTGTATTTTATAGCGAGCAAGGTGAGGGATGAAGGGGTAAACACCCGCCTAATCTGCGGACATACGCAATACTACACCTGTTAAGAAGACCATAATTAGTTTCGTCGCTAGAGATAAACATGGGCTAACGTTGGAAGTTAGCTGTAAGTTTGGTCACTTTAAGTGAAACAATATTGTGCGCCAGCTTAAATGCTCATAACTACGTTTTTGAGACCACAAATGAATCGAGGTTATGATTCTGACTTGCCTGCAAACCCTACCGCTGCAGATCTACGTCATGCAGCGGTAGGTGTGCACCGATGGCGGTATGAAAGTTCTTAAGCACTGTGAGCGACTCTTCACGCAATTTGTCTTTGCGTGTTCAACCTGAAGAGACTTATTTTTCTCAACATTGCGACTGTTTTCAGGCAGCTACTCTCTTGTAGTATCGCATAACGGTAATCTCTTTCGTCTTGCCGTCTTCCATAATTCAACTGCTTTCCTCTTGTATTCTAAGTCCACAGACTTGCCACTCGTATCAGTGCAGGTCCCCTATGCTCTCCTCCGCACACATTCCTCGTAAGTTTAATCCACATCTTCAGACTAAGTGATGGCATTTGGTTCCATGACATCCTCATCAAAATCAAAGTGTAGACTAATGTCTTCGTTTTATATAACCATGGCTCTATTTGCAGCGTCATTGATCAATTCCTGGAGGTAGTTTACAAGGTGTGTCTCTGCCCTGTTTGGAGGTGGTTCTGGAACGTCTACAATATCAAAATAGGCCGCAATTAGACGAATGATATTTAATGGGTTTACACCCATTTTGGATAGGGTTCTGTAGCTTTCACTTATTACGTTCCAATAAATAAAAGTATGCCTTATATATATATATATATATATATATATATATATATATATATATATATATATATATATATATATATATATATATATATATATATATATAGATAGATAGATAGATAGATAGATAGATAGATAGATATAGATATAGATATATATCGTTCATAAATGATATGTAGGACACAAACCATACGATTAACACATTGACCATTGTTCACTAATAACTTATTGGCACAATTGTACATGAATATATTGCTCTCACAGACGCTTTAATCTGGCGTGGTTGTCTTTTTACGACATAACATTCTACTTGTAACACGCTTATGAAGGATAAAAGGAATTAATTATCCAATTCTGTTAAGAATTCTTCGTGATTATCATTTAATTTCTAATCTCGTGTGATGTAACCATGCTCTAAACAGTCAAGATATTGCTTTCTAAAGGACTTGCAAACAATAATTCAAACTGTAGTAACAAATTGAAATCTTATCTCTCACTTTAGCCAATCTTTACAAGAGAGATAGAGGAATAACATAGCATTTCTCACATTTCATGAAGATGATGACACAATATTCGTAATTGATTCGCTATTTGCCAGACATATCCACTACTGTTACAATGACTTCTCCTTATTGGTTTTTCCTCTACGAATTTTAAAAGCATCTAGCGAATCGACAGAGTGCGTTGCTCTTTGTGGCCTTCGTACATGGTGTCATAGTGCCCAATGATCTCAGTTTATAGAAGTATTTATCCCCTTCATCCACATGTTGGCCGATATAAAAAAAAAAAGAACATATATGTCCTACTTTTGATTCCTTTATTCCCTCCGGGAGTTTCAAGCATTCCTATTGTGCATTGCTAGTTATGACCCTCCTAAAATATGTCATATTGCCCTATGTTCGCACTTAAGGGGGATTTACTCCCTTCATCCCCCACGTTGGCAGATTTAAAAAAAAAATCATATGTCCTACTTTTGATTCCTTTATTCACTGCAGGAGTTTCAACCAAATCTGCATTGTGTGTTGCTGGTTATGGCCTTGCTAAAAGTGTCATATTGCCCTGTGATCGCACTTCAGGAGGGTGTTTACCACCTTCGTCCTCCGCGTCGGCCGATACGTATGTCTACTTTTGATTCTTTTATTCACTCTAGACGTTTGAAGAAAATCGGAGTGTGACACTTGGAAAACTTTGCTTGTTATTAACAAATTACGTCAAGTTTTTAAACTATTAGTGAAATAGTTATCCATAGAATACAAATAAAATCGTGTGAATCATTTCTGACAAAATCGTACGGAACAAACTTACCCCAAGAGTAACTTTCCCTTGTAAATATTTTCATGACAATTAACTTAGGCCATACTATACATTATTAATGAAATATAATTGTATTGAATGTATATGCAAGTCAATAGTAAACCTTTGATGAACATAAGTTTCTGTATTAACCCCATTTTATTGATAAAATATTCAAGTTAGACGTTTAAATTATGTACAGTAATACATTACCATGAAATCAGCGTTATATTACAATCCATCGAATTACGATTGCCAAAGATTGCTTAGGTTACGCGTTACACTATAACTCAACGTATTACTTTAAATTATAATTTATTCACAGAAAATCAACTCCACTCAAAATTGTCGTTCGGTTGAATAATGGAAAAACAACGTTAATTGAATATATAAAGAAATCTGTTAATTTGGATTACAAGTGCCATGATAAAATATGAAAATAGATAAATTAGCGCTTTTATGAATCCGATTCTTAGAAACAAATATATGGAAGACTAAAATGACAATTAGTAATAGAATCATCTGTTATAAGGGCTTTTATTAATAATAATGGAACTTCACTATTGACATAAAAACGTAACAAGTTTCAAAATTTATGATAATGACGATGCCAGTTTACAACTATGAACTTCATTGATATGCGTCACAGACAGCTAATTAAATTAATTAAATATGAATTTGTTGTGTACCACGTCGGTTCCATAATGAAAGTGAATGCTTTGTCCCACGGTTATGCCGGCTAGGCTAAAGGAGACGGTGAAGATGAGAAATGAATAAAATGGTGGAATGAAGAAAGTGCAAGCAAACGGGAAAACAACGAAGAAACCCACACACACGGTGATTGTCCACCACAAAGTTCACTTGGCGCGAGCCGGGATCGAACCAAGGACCTCATGCACCAAAGGTGAAGGCTTTACCACTTCTTTAAAGTGCCTCAGCAACTTACTTGAACTACTTATTACTAATTTTACTTGCTTTAATCATTTAACTTGCTTTTTTCAATTACCTAGAGCGACAGAGACACGCACACAGAAATATCGAGAACAGTTAAAATCACAAAGGCTCTCCCCCCGGGAATCGAACCCGGGACCACGTACACAAAGACGTACGTGCTAGCCACTAGACCAGCAGAGAGGGCACCACTGACCCACCGCGGACCCTGGTTCCATAATGAATGCGTTTGATATCGGTCCTAATCATTACCTAAAATAACAACCCGTAATCATTCTCAAAATAATGTCTTATTTTGTTTACCACTGGAACTTCACATAAAAAAAAAAACAATTAAGTAATTCATATAACTTTATAGTTATATTTTTCACTACGCTTTTCGCAGTCTCCAACTAATTACATATATTTTTCATTATAAGAAACAATTTGCTTATATTATTTCATTCAATCGTTACCATAACATATTTAGCAATTATTCATTGACTAAATTACTTCATAAACATTAGGTGTTGAGATTGTAAAATTAATAAATACAATATTGAACCATGCATGTAGCGCTTACTATTAAAATTGCTGGCTTTTAGCAACTGTTGCTTTCAGCCTTCAACGAGCTATTTCGTAAGACTTAACTCTCATGTATACAATAAACTGAAACTGCTCCAATATTCCAAAACTGCGTGTCCTTTATAACTGTTATGTACTATAAAATAACTTATGTTTACAATTGTCAGGCGTTCAATCCTGTCTCTCCATACAAATTTATTGATGCCATAACAGTAAGTTTTGTTAGTATATGAACCAAACTAGCAATAAACAGACATTCCGTGGGGTACCATCACTATGGTGTGAGTGTGGAGCTTCAAAATAAAATGAAATTAATGCCTTGCCATTTTAATTCGATAACCACAGTACAGCAAATGGTTTGAAAGTATAACAGGAAGCATTTTACCTTAGTGTAGACTTACAGTAAATGCTATTTCTACTCGGAAAAGTAATTGCGTTCAAAATTACTAACGTTTGCGTTTAAAATTGCGTTAAAAATCCAAGTAAACTTTACAAATGTTCGAAAGTTTTTGACCATAAACTTGCTAGTTGACAAGTTTTTCTTTCAAACACAGTAATCAAAGTTTTCCATTGTAATGTACCGAATATTTTCATATTGTCTTCCATGTTTGCATAATGTTGACTGCTTAAAGTTGCCCATTTACAGATTTGACGTTGATTCTTTAATATTTCACGGACTTATAATATGCGTGTTCTGCTGTATGGTTACGAAAAATTGCTTACTCTGAGGTAAGAACGTAGACTGAAAGCATTTGAGAGTAAGATTCTGAAACGAATATTAGGAAGCAATAACAACAGGATCAGGGAATGGCGCAACTTCATCAAGCAAACCAAACATTGTTAAGGTTACCAAGTCTAGAAGGCTCAGATGGACAGGCCATGTGGCTAGAATAGAAGAAAGTAGGAATGCTATAAAAGTTTTAACTGGAAATCCAATTGAAAAACGACCATTAGGAAGACCTAGACTCAGATGAGAGGTCAATATTAAGTTGGATCTCGCAGAAATAGGAATACAAAGTAGAAACTGGATTCAATTGGGTGAGAACAAAAGTCAATGGAGGACTTTTGTGAACACACCATTGAACCTCTGGCTCTCATAGGCATAGAGTAGTTAGTTACTTATAACTTTCACAGGTATTTCAAATTGTATTCCAACGATTTTCTACTGCACATTAGATTAGCAAATGTCCGTACATGGTACTGTAGGCAATATTTTGCGTTCCTGCTCCTGCGTCTTACATTAGCAAATGCCCATACATGATACTGCAGGCAATATTTTGTGTCACTTCTCCTGCGTCTTCCATATAGAATTTCTCTGTATTCCAAGTCTTGGACGAAATTCGAACACCTCATATGGACATCTTACAGTTTGTGAGCTACCCCACCTGTTTTTCCTGCCCTTCTAGGTCAAATATAAAAGAAACGTCTTAATGTCAATATTTATATCTGTAAACTTCCGAGATGTTGAGTTCTTATTGCAATCTCCACATCAACAATTTTACGTCAATTTTACAACCCCATTTTCTTCATTTAGGCAAAATATCAAAATAAGCTTGAACACGTGTATAATTATGGGTATTTTCTTTCTTTTGAAATGAAATAAAGTCCTTCAGTTTAACGTCCCACGATTATACCCTTTAAGCTAAGGGAGACGATGATTAAGGCAAGTGAATGACGATGCAAGAATTGGCAGAATGAGAAAGTGGGAGGAAACAGGGATACCTCGTGAAAACCCGTGAACACGATGTTGTCCACCAGAAACTTACTTGTTTGGGGATTGAACCGGGAATTGCACGCACCAAAGGTAAGCGCTCTACCACTGTACCACTGTGCTCCCATGAATTTTTTAAACTAAAATTCTAAATATTAAATTTCGTATTTCTAAACTTGAGGATGTCGAGATATGTCTATCTTATAATAAGAATTACTACCATCATCCCTTTTTTTTTCTTCCTACCCTTTTCTTGAGTTCTAGGTCAAATGAAACACTTGTTTAATTATTTTAAATGGAAAGCTAAAAATACCCAATTTCATGTCTCCACTCTAAAAGAATTTCGAGATATGGACATATCCATGTATATGCTTCCAACGTCCATTTCCCTTCTTCCATGTTGAATTTCCAGAACTCCTTCCTTAGTGGCACGTCATTACTATTTGGCCTAGAGTCATGGTTCAAACGTTATTTTCTTTAGTATAACAAGCCCTTTCTAACGGTATCCCTCACATATACGTATCATATACCTGAACCGAAAAAATCGGAAAAAAATGGAATTTTTTCTGAAAAAATCACCCCCTCGGAACATTTGCTCCCCTCGTGCCCGGACTCGTTTTTACGTAGGGATCTCAGAGATTTGAGAAATACCCCAAGGTACATACAATCCGTATGCAAAGTTCGAACCTGAAAATTGAAGGCGTGATTTTTTTTTTAATTTACCTTAAGAAAAAATAAAAAAGTCACGCCCTTCCGCTCCCACTTGGCGCCGCCAAGTTGACCATCCGGTTCCAAACCGCATCTAGCATGTTCTTTGTTCCATCCTTGACTTGACTAATAAAAAAACGGCTTAAATACCTGTTATAGAACCTAAATAAGCGGTCAAAGACGATTACGCCATCGTAACAAAAGTTACCAAAAATCCTCAAATGGTTAAACATTTGGAGAAAGTTGGCTACAGAAAAAGAAAAAAAGTTCGATGTTGAGTTTCATAATCGTACACGAAAGCAATTACTCGATCGGATTTCTATTTGCAAAACTCCTGAAATGTAACGAACTCGAGCCATTTTTAGAAGCATTTGATCACGACTGATGAAAAGTGGATAACCTATGATAACAATGTAGGAAACAGATCGTAGTCGAAACGATGACATGCTTCCCAGCCTGTGTGAAAACCATACTGACACGCACGAAGGTTATGCTGTACCTTTGGTGGGATTGAATAGACATCGTGTAAGATGAGCTGTCGCAACCGGGCAGAACGATACACTCGGACCTGTACTGTAAGCAATTTACTCGAATGGAAGTCAAGAGAAACAGCCGGAAGTAGTGAAGCGAAAGAATATATATCATGCTCACAACGCCCGAATGCATACATTTTTAATGACCCGTCAGAAATTGAGAGAATTTGGCTGGATGTTTCAAGGCATCTACCGTATAGGCCGGCCTTAGCATTATTAGACTATTGTTACTTTCGGCCTCTGCAGGGTTCATGAATGGTGTTTCAAAAGATGCCTGTGAAAACCACGTGTCACAATGTTTTGACCAGAACCCACAGAAGTTCTATAGTGATTGGATTACGGTGTTGCCCGAAAGATGACAAAAGATCTTCGAACAAAACGGCGCATATTGTCGATGCGCTTTGAGAAACCGCTATGTACAAAACTAGTAACTTTCCAAGAAAAGCAAAAAAAAAAAAAAAACAAAAACAAAAACAAAAAAAAACACGTGATTACTCATTATATACATAATTAACAAATATTAGATTTATTATTATTATTATTATTATTATTATTATCAAGCAATTAGGAATTCACACAGGAATACAAGGGAAGATGTAAATTACTTTCTGCCCATACTGTAGTATATAAACATTTTCGATGAAAATCTCACATAACAGTTATTCGAGGCGTAGTGATTCATAATGTTGTTTTCAAACCACGATAATTATACTCCCAACTTTGACCTCTAAAAGCTTAATACTTTTTAGACAACCTATGATTATTATTATTATTATTATTATTATTATTATTATTATTATTATTATTATTATTATTATTATTATTATTATTATTATTATTGCTCCAAGGTTAAAGGAGGTAAAGATCATCATGAATGAAATGGTGAAACGAAGATAATGGGCGGAAACGGGATAACCCCCTAAAGAAGAACGGACGCACACGGTGTTTGTCCACCACAAAGACCCATTTAGCAAGAGCCGAGATAGAATCAGGGACCCTACGTACCAAAAGTGAGTGTTCTATCACTAATTCTCCTCGGCCCCAAGTCTACTTAAAATACATATTATTTGTGCATTATGTAAGTGTGTATACATTTAAGGAATTCAATGGTAAATCACACTATCAAGCAAGTGTTAGAAATTGTGCGGACATATATTAATGTTAATGTCGTTAGACATACATCTTTTTTAATATAATGGAATTGGGTGTTAGGTCGATGTTGTATCGATTTCAGTAAGGCAGCATTTGAGTAAGTACATATTTTTTTAAACTATTATACAGAATGTTTCAAAACAACACCGACAACGTTTGGGAGGTGATTTCTGACACCAAGATAAAAGAAACAGTATAGACCAATCTGGATACATAGATGCTTCCTTTCGAAGTTATAGGCTGCCAAAAACATGAAAATAATGAAATTTAAAGGTCCATAGCCCCAAAACTACGGGACCTGCCCTAGTCGGATCAAGTCTTCACTTAGGAACTACGGTGTAGTATGTGTACTATCCAAATATCCAAGTTTCAGAACCCTGCGGTACTTCCGTAATAATTTTTATAGAGGTAGTTGGTGAATACTTCAAATTGTATGCCTGTACCTAAACTTACTCTATAAAAATTGTTGCGTGTGTACCTTAGGATTCTGAAACATGTGCTTTTGGATAGAACACATATTAGTTCCCAAGTGAAGTCTTGACTCGACTACGGTATGTCCCACAGTTGTGTAGCTATGGGCCTTTAAAGCTTTTTTCTTTTCATGTTTTCGGCAGTCTATAACTCCGAAAGAAAACTTTGGTGCACCCAAATTGCTCTATACTTTTTGTCTTATCTTGGTGTGAGGAATTAACTCCCAAACGTTGTTGGTGTTGTTTTGAAACACTCTGTATATTTCCTACATTTTAGATTGAGATTTAAAGTCATGTATAATTAATTAATTTTAAAATTACATTCTATTGTGCATCAAAGCTGTTGATTGAAGTTGCTTAATTAAACTGGATATGTCTATTTTCAAACCCTCTATATTATTAATCATGGATACATTAATTCAACGAATCACACACGAGAAATCAACATTAATATGCAATGCAATTGTTATATGAAGTTTTCCTATTTGAGCCCATTTCACTTTGTATTGTTAACCAATTGAGATCGGCTTGAAAATGTTTTCCATGCCGGCTACTGTATTAGCCATCTCTTTTACATGCTTTTCTGTAACTCACAATGGTTCAACCGAGAGATTATACCTTGCAACTTTAATTTAACCAGTGTTCGTAGATTTTTCCCTCGACTGACACAAAATTTTCCCTTTTCTTATCAAATTTTCCCTTGTTTGTTGAGTATTCAATACTTGTGATGGAAGTTATGTAATACGATTAATTATATATATATTAAAGCTATATTAAAGAAAGTCCCAACCACTTTTGTTTTGTTCATGTGTATTTTGCTTCTATTTTTCTTTTCTTTTTTCATTCACTTTTTTTTTTAAAAAAAACGTATACACACAAATAGGCCTACACTTAGTGAACAAAATGAAATTAAATTCTTCTTTTTAACCTCTCACAGTTATGCCTTTAGGCAAGAGCGCCGATGCTGGAGGGGCCGAGCCGCCCCCCCCCCCAAAAGCTCATGTGGGTCCCTATTGTATTTATGAATATGCAATATTTGGCATAATTTGAGTGCAAGTTCTCTTAAAATCTTCATATATATGCCTTCTGCATCTGAATGTCCTCTCCTCAAAATTTACAGAGAAATCGCCGCCCTTGTCTTTAGACAAAGGGAGATAATGATTAAAGCAAATGAATGATGATGGAAGAATAAGAAAGTGGGAGGAAACGGGAGTACCTCGAGAAAATCCACAGACAGGATGTTGTTTACCACAAGCTCACTTACCTCGGGATCGAACAAGGGACCCCGCGTACCAGAGGTAAGCGCTCTACCCCTGAGCCACCGTGCTCCCATCCAGTCAACACGGTACAAAAAATGCTACTTCAGCACACATAAACTATTGCTATTGTATTGATATATTTCTGAAGAGAAAAAAAAAAAAAAAAAAAAAAGATTTAAGTGTTGTTATTGGTCAATTAGTTACCCAGAGAATTTCCCTGGATTTTTCGTTTTATCAAAAAATTCCCTTTTTGCGAAATTTCCCTATGAAATTTCCCTAGATTAGGGAAATTTCTCTGAGACTACAAACACTGAATTTAACTCATTTCTCGATGTCAAATAATAATGAAATCTAGCACAGCGACGGAAGTTGTTTTGACAATACAATATTCCATTGTTACATTCGTATATTTCTATATATTCATATAATGTTAACTAAGAGTATATTTTTAATTGGACAGTATGGAGATGAATAAAAATGAATATGATCTTGTTTGTGATCGAATCACAGGAAAATTACTGAAACAATTAAAACGATTTCTTGGATATAGTTATCATCTACCTCGAAATGGTGGAAAATAAAGTAAAATAAAAAAAAATCATGATTTAACAATTTGCTTTCCTTATAATAATAAAACAAATCGCATTAAAAAGTAAAACAATAGTAGAAACAGTAATAACAATTTGAAAAATAATTCTGTTGTCAAGAAAATTATTTTTTAAAAATCTATTTATGCTTGACTAGAAAGAAAAGCATGCAAGTGCTCTCATATAGCTACAATTATTTTATAAAATTTTTAATACCCATGTAATATTATAGTATGTAAGTATACCTCAATTTATATCAATAGTAAAAAATGTTACATTGTAATAGTAGTATTACGTGAAGTATTGAGATAATGTATCTGTTAACCACGGTATATATAAAATAGCAGGTAGCCCCAGTTCGCCTTTAGTGTTCTGATTGGCTCCCTGTGCGTGACGTCTTATGGAGGAACTTTTGCCCATCTTGAAATAGTATACCACCTAGAATAATTGCGTATGCAGTATTTCACTTGTTCTCTTGAACGATACCTCGCGATACCCAAGGATGTTATAAAATAGAAGATATGCCCATATGTATCTTCACCCTATTAGATAACTGAATGACCGACATACACGTTGGCTCAAAACATTGCGAACTTCATATGTAGATATGTAGTGTGCCTGTCGTTTATTTTTATTAAGTCTTTGCTTCAGATTTATATCATAGAATGGTTACAAGCTGCATGTGTGGGTGTACAAATAGAAACGAGAACAAATTACCAGAAATAACCTTTCACAGGTACGAAAATCACCAATCATAAGATACGTATGGCTGTGACCAGTGTCGGATTTACGTATAAGCTAAACAAGCTATAGCTCAGGGCCCCACGTTTGTGGTGGTCCCCAAAATTAAAGAAAAATTTAATGCACATTTCCAAAATATAAGAAAAACAATAAGTGAAGTAAAATCTACATATAGCTACAATGCTTCCTTTGTGCAAGCCCCTATGATGTAGGTAATGGGGCCCCTTCTGCTAGCCTGCTTCCTAAAATATCACTGATTTCTTCTTTTCTGTATATAGGGTCCAACGTTCATCCGGACACATAAAGGGCCCCATTATCTTAAATAGCTTAGGGCCGCATCAAATCTAAATTCAGCTCTGGCTGTGACGTATGACTTCACGATTTTGTGGTATGGGCAGATCGTCTATTTTATAACATCCTTGGTGATACCTCCACATGACGTCACCGACCGCAAAGTATCCCGGGAAAAATGAGAGCAGAAAGGCTGAATCGAGAGTTCCCTGTCTATTAACTATTTTATATATCAATATACGTACTCATCGTCATCATCATAGGTATTCTGCCTTTATTGGCAGGTCACTTGCCGCAGCTGAGAAGCTTCCATGCTCCACGATCCTCCGCTAACCTTTTCTTCTTCGCGTATGATCTTTCTGTTTTAATATCATCCATTAATTGTAGTCTCTTCCGCCCCCTCCCTCTCTTTCCAGCCACCATACCCTCTAGGACGTCCCTCATGATATACGTACTATAGTTTAATATTTCATGTATTATGTGCAAATAAGAAATATAAGATATAGTGCAGAGTATTATTTCATATTATGAAATGCTATATAAGATAACAGTATATTATAATATTGTGTATATATTATGTCTTATATGTAAAAAATAAAGGGCATGGTGACTCAGTGGTAGAGCGCTTACTTCTGGTGCGTGGGGTTCTTGGTTCGTTCCCCGGCCAAGTACGTTTGTGGTGGACATATGTCCATGGGTTTTCTCGGGATACTCCCGTTTCCTCCCACATTCTCATTCCATCAATTATTCCATCATTTATTCATTTGCCTTAATCATCGTCTTTCTCAGCAACAGGGCATAATAGTAAGACGTTAAAGTGAAATATTGTACTTCATTTCATTTGAAAATACAATATTGATAATTTTATAAATTGATTGTATATGAAAATAACCCTCATGCTTATATTTCTAGTGCATTAGTGTTCCACAGTTAGGCCGGCTGCATATTAACCAGAGAATAAGACAGCCGATCCAACATACAGTACTGTGACCAACGCAACAAAGCTTTGTATTGCATATTCATAAGGTTGGCTGTCCTGGCCCTGGTCAATGTGCAGTTGACCTTATGTTCTGTGCGCGAAAGAAGACGGATTATTAATGAATGTGAATCCTTATGAGAAATAAGAGGTGAAATAAGTATTTGAAAAGAGACAGGAGAACCCCAAGAGAAAAAAACAAGAACATGACGTTGCCAAAAACAAACTCAGATGATCTGAGATAAAATGAGGGGAAAACTTTACTCTACTGAGCCATCATGTCTCATATACTTTTAGTTAAAAAAAAAAAAAAATAGAACGGTACAAACCTATAACTACATGGGTAATGTTATTTCCTTGAACAAATAAACTAAGCAAATCTTGAAAGGTATCTAATTATACTTTATACTAATCTCATTCTTTTTGTTTTGATTTCGAGACCGCTGTTTGTCCGTAAAAGTATTTTATTTCATTTGTTTTCTAACGAAAAAAAAAACCCAAGAAGATGAAAGAAATATAATTTTGATTTCAAAACATGTTTCTCTTTAGTTTAAAAATGAATGAAAGAAAAAGAAAGAAATGGAATCCCTTTTTTATTTCATTTTAAGAAAGAGTTTTGTTTCTTTATTGTGTTTCAAGCAAGGAGTGAGTAACTTTCTACATGTTGTGGCTGTCCTTTCTAATGCCTAATATATATTTCTCTTCTTTTCTTCCTTCCAGACGTTACTGTCCCATTCTTTCGAAAAGTTGCTTGACAGACATTGGCTTTGAACCGTGGAAGAACTTAATTAATTTTCCGAAAGAAGAAAAATGTGGAATAAAAGCAGGACAAGATAGAGAGAGAGAGAGAAAATAGGAAAGGAAGTGATAGAAAGGAGATGGATTTAACGTACATGAACCACGATATATATATATATATATATATATATATATATATATATATATACTGAAAGTGGAAAAAGATAAACTTAGTTCTAGCTTCCCCTTTATTTAATTTGTGGTTCATAGAATATTAAACAAGTAAAGCATCAGACACTCGAATGAATTAGTTTTTTTTTATTTTATTTGAGGAAAAAAATGTTTTTCCCTTCTTTTTGTTGTTTTTTTCTTTATTTTTATTCAATAGCTATGATATTGAAGTTCCAACTTAATACTAAAAGGAACATTTAAGAAAGGGGAGGAGACAGTCTAGAAGTGCAGGACAAGAAGAAAGAGCAAACCAATATAGAATTGAGACTATCTCTTTCCTTACACTTTAATTTAAAAACAAGATTTTTAGGAATGATCCCAAAAAATGCATCAAAAGATTGTGATCTTGGCCAGCAATTAGTTTTTGGATCAGGGGACAACAAAATTTTTGAACGGCCCCTAAATCAAGTTTTCGTATTTTACGGAATAAGCACATCATACTGAGTTAAGTGATAGTTAGGGTTTGGCTACACTGTATATAGTTCTCCAGATGCAAGACCTACAAAAAAATTTTACCTGAAATATATTGGATATTTTGATCCAAAAATACATGGTTTTCTTTTGGTTTGCAGTATTAAAGAAAGATATGCAAGAGAAGAAACTGATAAATCCATTGTGCTAGTCTCTGTGGTTTAGTCTAAAACTACTGGAATTTCCGAGATCAAGCAAGCTCATAAAAGGTCTTAGATTTTCTTGTAGAAGAAAAATATTCCTACAGTGGAAACAGAAAGTCAAATGTCGTCGCTATATTTCTCTCTTCTAAAACTTGCGAAATGACTCTTACAGAGATTCTTCCTCTGAACTTAAACTGAGACTAACAAGTTGGAAAGTTTAAACTAATTGAAATACATATATCGAAAATACAAGAAATAATTAAGTTTTCGTTGCGTACTAGCAAGTTTTAGACAAAAAATAGAAAAATTTCCTTGTGCTAAAAAGAAACTAAAGATTTTTTTAAAATATAAATGAAATTCTTTGAGAATTCTACAAGTTGATGAAAAGTCTGTAAAGAAATGAAGAAAGATATTAAAAGTTAGTGACAACTTCCATACTACTAAGATTACTTTGAAATATCATCTACACTTATATAAAAAAGGAATTTTGTTAAAAATAAAATTCATAACCTCGAACATTTCGGAGTACAAAAACAAAAAAGAGCTTACAAAAGTCGTTGTTCATCTCTGGATTCTCTTTCCAAATAACTTCAAAAAACTGATCATATTAAAATATATTTTTGATAGTGGCCCGGAATAGCATTCATTTAAAGTCAATAAAACTTAAAGTAAAAAATTGATAAGCAGATTCAAAGTTATAGACAAAAGAGGAATAGCTACCCATTTTTGCTCTCAACTGAACTAAAATCAATGCATAAATTTTACTGTAAACTATATTATGATTTGCTTGTTTCCTGTCTTTGCCAAGTGGCTAATGCTCATAGTTTTCACGCTCGTTGTCTCGTGTTCAATTCCCAACGAGAGCACAAAGCCTCGAATAAAAGTTTAAGTGAATGTATCGACCGTACGTTAATCAATAAATTTTGTCTCATATAGGTTCGATATGTAAAGGGACGTTAAATTCTGAGCCAATCCAATTCATCAATATATCAATCAATCAAGTATATCCTACTACAAGTTATACCTATAAAGCGCCTTACATTTATGCAACCGCCAAATACTGTTGTGTTGATCTTATTTGACAAACATCTAACTTGGAAACCCGATGATACATCGCTGCAAACCAATTGATTGATTGAAAATTTACTGTCCCTTTTCAGCACTATCGCTATCTGAGACGGGACTTACAGTTTAAAGCGGAATTAGATTCTTTACTTGAGTTTGTATCTGAGGAAAGCACCTTCATCTGGAATTGAACCACGAACTACGAAATGTACGCTGGTAAGACACTTGGCTGCTAGCCAGAAGAAGAAAAGTCAGTTACTCTGGATACCAATCTGATTTCCAGATACACAACAGGATCATTGTATCAGGATCTTACCCATCTATGCAAGACATCATTTTCTGTTAATTCGTCCACTTATTTCTCTGGAGGTTTTAACCCTCACTCAGCAACAAGATATTATGACAAATAATATATATAAGCCATCCAACACGCGGACTTATATATACCGTCCAGCAATTAAGTAATGAGATTACTCTTTTTGTAAAGGAACAATGAAAGCAATCTGTAAACCAATATATACGTTCGAAAGAGTAATCCCTCCTTTACAATCTGGCAACACTGCATTGTCGCATGCAAAGCATGACAGGAAATACGACGCGATTACGAGTAGTTACTGAGAGGCCCTCGTCACGCTAGCAGCATGAAGCAGAGAGCGAATATCAAATATTGTGTTAAACTGGGTAAAAGTGGCACAGAGACTGCTGATTTGATGCAGAGAGTGTATGGGGATACATGTATGTCTCGTATACATATTTTTAGATGGTGTGAACGTTTTAAACGTGGTGTGGAATCGATTGAAGATGAACTCGTAACGAAGAACTCATAGCAGAGGTCCGTGAACGAGTGCAAGAAGATCGTTGCGTGACTGTGAGAATGAAGGCAGATGAGTTTGGTATTGACAGGGAGACAATTCGTGGAAGATTTAGGGAAAAAGAAGATCACATGAAGGTTTGTGCCACACGCATCGTCTGAGGAACAAAAACAAGAGCGTATTGCTTACGCCCACGACAGCAAGGAACGGCACGTAGGAATACAAATTCCTTACTTTCTATCGTTGCGGAGGAAGAATGTTGATGTTATCGTTATGACCCAGCTACTAAATGTCATATTGTTGAATGGAAGTCCCCAGGATCTCCAAAAGGCTAAAAACTTCGACTTGAGAAGTCAAAAGTGAAGACAATGCTCTTGTGTTTCTACAACAATAACGTTATCATTCATCATGAATTGGTGCCAGAAGGGTTAACGTTGGCTCCCATTGAATTAAACGACAGTAGTTTCAGTTTGATTGTTGGTGCTTTTAAGAAGTACCAGCATGTGTTAAAATTAGTAAGTGTAAAAGTAGTGTTTTATTTCCAGTTGTTTCCCTGTACTTTCTTAGACCTTGAGACTTAAACTCGCGATATTTCTGAAGGTAAGGATCTCTTATAGATGTATACTACTTATACCCCCCCCCCAAAAAAAAACTCCAAACAACAACAATAAATTAATATACATTCCTTTCATTGTTTATTTACAACACTAAGAGCTTTTAAAAAACAGGAAAAAGCTATTTTAATCACAATAGTATTTACCTTATACTCTTGATTAAAATTACCGCATATCTCTTTGCAGTTATTCTGATTCGTGCATACCTTTCTATAATTAGCAGCTAGATATTTCTGCATAAATATATATATGTTTGATTTATATGTTATGTTGAAACTTTGTCTGTAAACCCGCAAATTCCACCGAAATGTGTGTATAAAAGCAGTGTGTGTATATATATATGTGTGTGTGTCTGTGTGTGCGTACGTATATATAACCGGTTTTGTAACGTAACCGAGACAACAAAACCTTTGATTTATGTAAATTGACCACAAAAATTGACTACAAACGCAGCCAACCAAGCTTTGCTTCCTGGTTTCCCGTTAATCTCATTCACTTTCGCAATTCGACTCTCCATCTAAATGACAAGATTCATAGACGGATGATACAACAGACACACAATTGTATTGTATATGTATATTAAAATATACTCCACATTTTCCCCTTGTATTAAGCTGATATTATGTTTCCGCTACCGATTTTGTTATTTAATACGAGCATATAAAGGGATTATAGATATACTAACGATCCCTTCTAAAAGTATATAATAGTAATGTATATTAATTTCAAAATGTAAACGTATGAAACTTTTCATCCTTTAAGAAAAAAGAACAAACACTATCTAAAAGCGCTGAAATTCTCTTATTATTTATTTATAAGTAAAAGTGGTGTAGACACTTACGGACAATTTCAACCTGTCTTTCACTTAATCCATAAAGGAAAAATGCCTTTTATATTCTCTTTGCCTGACCATCATAGTATCCGCAATGCTTCATAGATACAGAACATAAAGAACTATCGACAAACGGTCTTCAGTTCCGGAGTCGTCGCTCTCAAATTCATGGTTGTTATCCATGTCATAGGCGCTTTAACTCTTTCTTTGTCCGTTTGATATGCCGTCCTTACTACGTCTTACATCTCGAGAACGAAAAGATTTATCGACAAACAGTCTTCGGATTTGGAATAATCACTCTCGATTTCATGGCTTTTACCAATGCTTTTTAACCCATCTCTTGTCTGTCTGTCTTGCCGTGTGTTACATTTTGTATCTTGAGAACTAAAAGAGCTATCGACAAAACGGTATTCAGATCCGAAATCATTACTCTCGATTTCATTGCTGTTGTCAATCTCATATAGCAGCTTTACACTCCCTTTGTCTGTGTCATGTCATGTGTTACCTTTTTTATCTCGAGAACGGAAAGAATTATCAACAAACTAACTTTTTTTTTCAGATTTGGAATCTCTCGATTTCATGGTTGTTATCAGTCATAAAGTCGGTTTAATTCCGTCTTTGTCTGTCTTTTAGGTCGCCTGTTTCTCAACAACGAAGAGGTCTATCAATAACCATTCTTCATATTCGAAATCATCATTATTAGTTTCATTTAATAAATCCGAATCGTGAAGTCCCTTTTTCAATCATTTAGTTTGTCCATCTACTTTCGCTATAACTCCTTGTATTTTGACTAATAAAACAACTAATGGCAAAAGGTCTTCAGATTTTGAATCATCACTCTTGCCTTAACGATCGTCATCAATGTCATAAAGCACCTTTAAGACTCGCTTCGTCTTCTGCCATGATGCCTGTAATGTCTTGTGTGTCGAGAACGAGAAACAAATCAAGACGGGTCTTCAAATTCGAAATCTACGTTCTTAGTTTACACAGCCATTTTCAATGTCTATCAGCGTTCTAAGTAATATAGTTTCGATTGTCTTTGGGTTGTGAATGAAAAAAATAGAATTTTATAGCACGAGTGTTTCTAATTGAATGTCGCTGAAAATAGTGTCTTCGATGCCGTGATTTTGCTTGTAAATTTATCCTGTTTCTTTCTAGAATTATCATTTGTGTGTTTTTCTTAAAATTTATATGAATATTCTCCTGAAAATAAATTCGTGTTGTCCATATTCATAGCTGTATATCATTAATATATTAGTATAATCGTGGTTGCTAGCAGGTCATTGATAAGCGTTTTGTATGCTTATCAGTTTCCCGTTAACATCTTCATCTTGACGTAGATGTCTTTTTTTTTTATTAAATATCAATCATATACAACCTCTTCCCTTAACTCATTTCTGCTACGCATCCCTTCTTTTAAGAAGAGATATAGCCAATTCTACCTTCCGTTTAATTATGTATCTTCGATTTTCTTTTTCTTTATGTTATGATTTTCTCATATACATACTTTGAACCGATTTTCATTCTTATGCCTCTTTTTGCCTAATGCATGTATTTTTTTTTAGTTTAACGCTTTCCTCGTTGTTTAAGAGTACAAAGGGCTAGTATATACTTGCGTTGCTCTTGTCAATTTACTTAATAAAATATAAAATACGTTATACGATATTTTAACTGAAAAAAAAATAGTATCCTATTAGTTATACAAACTTTCGTCAAACAAAGTGTTACAAGCAACCAGGAAAACTAATATTGAAATCAAATATTCAGATCATGTCTTGCCCCCCCCCCACTTTGGTACACATGGTCTCAGATTCGAATCCCGGTAGGAGATCACAAAAATTTAACTTCACAATCATTCATTTTCATTAATCATGTGCCCTTTTTAGCCTAAAGAGCATAATCGGGACATTAAACTAAAGAAACTTATTTCAGTTTTGTTTAAAGTCCCACTCTTATGCTCTGGAGTTAAGGGAGACGGTAATATGAGATGAACGATACTGATGGAATGACGAAAGTCAAAGGAACCAGACTAACCTCGAGAAAACTTACGCACGCAGTGTTTGTCCGCCACAAAGCCCACTTGACGGGTGCTGAGGTCGAACCAGGGACCTTACGTGTCAGAGGTGAGCGCTCCACCACTGAGCCACTGCAGCACCTAATTTGCATAGACCCGGGTTATTCATCTACGAGGAACTACTCATCTTCGGATAGAAACCTGAGTAGTGGTTCGTATCACATGTTAAGTAACAGGTTCCATATTATATAGCTTCAGTGTTGGTAAAAGACGACAAACTTCAATAAAGTGTGTTTTTCATATCTGCATTTCAAAGGATTCTCATTGTTTTAATCCCTCTTCCCTAATCTCCATGTTTTTGAGCGGTAAATTGTAAAATAAAACAGGATGGTATTTTTCAATGCTGTTTTGATGAAAAACACAATGACATTACCTCATACATTCTTGATGATTATCGTATATCGTTTTTGGAAGTTTAATGCGAAATTATAATAATTTAACAATTACTTGTGAGCTTCCCTTTCAATAATTTATTATATCCACACCAAAGATTAATGATGCACACGAAATGTTAAAAATAAAATAAATATTTATTTGTTAATATGTTAACACTATAACGACATTAACTAACTAACTCTATGGTCTATGAAATCAGGAGATTCAAGTGCCGCGTTTACAAAAGCTCTCCATTAACTTCTATCCTTAGCCTATCTTGGATCCAGTTTCTATAAAGGTAACCAAGAAAATTCTTCGCTTTTTCAATCTTTTCAATCACTACATTCCAACATGAAATGTCACCTAAGATCAAAAATAATCCTCATCAGTATCGATGACCTTCTGCCAACGTTCTGAAAGGCCATGGATTCCATCACGGTAGAACTTGGTGGGGCGTGAAGCGAAGAAGGTACGAAATGCATTTTGCACCTCTACTAGGGATCTGAACTAGCAACCTCTAAGGTGATTGTCCAAGGAATAGAACAGATGATAACCGTACGCTGTAATGTTCGGGAAGTATGGCGAATGCAACAGTACTTCCTATCCAAGACGTAGAATGGTGTCCCGGGTCATCCTAGCCACCTGGGGCTTAGAGTCGTCCTGTAACAGGAGGACCCCTTTGGGATTCAGTAGTGCTTGCTCCAGAGTTTCGAGTTTTTCTTGAACACGGCTCAACTGCTGACAACACACAGTTGTACTAAAGCTCTGACCAGCTTGTAGCAGTTCCCGATGCACGATGCTGCAAGCAGTCCACCAAACACATAGGAGGATCTTCTTCTGGTGCAGTGTTGGTTTCGGCTGTTTTGGAACCGGTTCATGGGATTATAACCAATGATGACGGAGCATTAGAGCTTCGTACAAGACCCACTTCTCATCACATTTCAACACCTTTGGTTCCTTCCTCAACTGAGACAATAAAGAAACACAGGTGTCTGCTCGCATTGCATTCTGACCGGGAGTCAAATCATGTGAGACCCATCGACCCAACTTGTATAGTGCTTCCCAAGTTGATGGAGTGCTGCCGAATGGTTTCTCCACTCACACTGAATTGTAGTCCTAGTTCTTCACATGTCTGGCCACTGGTTGCCTCAATTGCAGCCTGTAGATATTCATTTTGTATATGTGTTGGTCTTTCGGCACGTGGTGCGTCGTCAAGTGTTTCGTCACCGTCCTTGAACTTGTTAAACTACCGCTGCACTGTCAGCGTAGTCACGATACTCTCACCAAAGGCCTGGCATATCTTCCGGCTCGCTGCAGCGGCGTTTGACCCCAGTTTGAACTCGTACAACATACATGCCCTTATGACGTTCTGTGCTGGTTCCATGTTCACTCTGTCCTTACGCAAGTTCACGGCATAACTGATCTGCCACAACCAGATAGAACGTTGGATATACCCACACCAACAACTAACCTTTGCCTTATCTCCATTCGCATTCAACTCACGGTGTGTGGGCCAATTGAGCGCAGGCCTCCACAAAAAGCGACAGAACTTTCTTGGTTACCTTTATACAGGGTGCGGCACGTAAAACCTGCCCGTAAAGTGAACACATAAAATGAAATGTAATGTATTGAATATGATTAACTACAACACATAAATGAAATGTAATGTATTGAATATGACTACTCATCTTCACAGCAGCCTTCACAGCAGGTGCTGAAAGTGTCCTCCGCCCACTTCAACACACGTGTGAGCACGATTGAGGAGATTCATATATACCCTTGTCAGTTCTTGTGTTGTAATGCTATTGGTGACATCCTGGATCCTGGTCTTGAGTTCTTCAATTGTGTGTGGATTTGTTTCGTATACTCTTCCCTTTAACAGTCCCCATAAGTAAAAGTCACACGTGGACAAGTCTGGTGACCGAGGAGGCCACAAGCCTTTGCTGATTGTCCTCTCTGGTGTAAACATCTCAAGCACAAGGGACAATGATGCAGCTGATGTGTGGCATGTTGCACCGTCCTGCTGAAAGTAACATAACTGACGCTCCTCTTTGGTCAAGTGTGTATAAAACTCCTCCAGGATTCCCATATACACGTCACTGTTCACTGTCGTCTCAAAGAATATGGGCCCAATAACGCGTGTGGCGGAAATGGCACACCAAACACCAATCTTCTCATCATGCAAGGGTACCTGGTGGATTGCGTGTGGATTTTCTGTCGACCAATACCGGTTGTTTTGGGAATTTACGTACCCAGACAGGTGGAACCACGTCTCGTCACTCATGATGAGCATTAGTGGATCCAAGAAACCACTGGCAACATTGCTCAACAGCCATGAACAGAAATGCACCCTCTTCTGCAGGTCAGGCTCCTTCAATTCTTGCACAACACTTATCCGGTACGGTTTTAACTTCAGTCCCCTTAAAACACGCCTGCAACTTCTCTCACTCGCATGAACCTGTTGACTTAATCTCCTGGTTGACTTTCAAGGACTTCTTCTCATTATCTCCTCCACCTGCATCTTTAATTCAGGTGTGCAGACAGATGGTCGTCTGTTTCTGGGAGCATTTTTCAATCAATTCCTGAATGGTGCTTTTTGCTGGCACAGAACGTCCTGGAAATTTCTCCCGAAACAAATTCTTTGTTTTCACAAAAGATCCAGTGAGAATGAACCCTTCAACAATGACAACACGCTCGGGTATCGAATACGGCATTATCACACACTGACACTCACCCGGCTTAACACAACGAGGCCTTTTTCTCAACTGGTTTCGGCAAGTTTCACTGGCTGCGGCTGCACGTGACTGCTGCAGGTCACGTAAGTCAATCCGACGTCGACACGCCATCTCTTGGTAGGAAGGTAGATTATTTAAGTGTTGCCAAAAACACAATATACCAGAATATTACGACGGGCCGGTTTTACGTGCCGCACCCTGTACTTTTATTCCTACTTCTGCGAAATCCATCTTAATATTATCCTTCCATCTGCACCTTGGTCTTCCTAATGGTCGTTTTCCTTTTGGACTTCCATTAACATTTTGAAAATGTTCCTACTTTCTTTCATTCTGGCTACATGACCTGCCCACCTGAGCCTCCTAGACTTGACGACCCTAACATATGTTTAGTAAACGGTAAAAATTAAACAATTCCTCCTTATGAAATTTCCGCCATTCGCCTTTCTCGTTCCTCTTGGATCCAAATATTCGCCTCAGGATTTTACTGTGAAATACTTTCAGTCTACGTTCTTCTCTCTACGTTCAGAAACATTCACTATAACGACATTACGATACTACTAACTATTGGAATAACTATTTTCTTTTCTTTCTTTTCTCGGCTAGTGAGGCATTTTTGTTTTTTGCCAATCGAGATTATATGTTACCGTTATATAAACAGTTTATGAATATATTGGTATATGTTATAGTTATAAAGAAGTCTACGAATGCGCATGTAATCTCAATGTCATGGACATTGCCATGGGAAATTTTTTAAAAAATGAAGTAAAGCTGTAAAGAAAAATGGGATATCCTCCAGGAAAGAATACATATTGCAACAGCTAGCCATGTATTGAAGAAAATTTACAAAATCATCAGTGCAAGGAAGATTGTTGAGTATAGCGCCGGACATGTGAAACAATATGCTATTAAAATAACTTTGTTTCTCCCAAGATTTCAATTCGTTTGCAAATTACCTACGAATTAGTGATATTTCTTGGTCTCAAGTAGGAGGCAGCCCAGCTAGCGACAATAATTAGCCTGACTGTAAATTATTAGGAATTAGGTTAACTGACAGGCTGAGGGATCTTGCTATATTATTATTATTATTATTATTATTATTATTATTATTATTATTATTATTATTATTAAAGTATTCTCCTGTTGGCAGGTACTGGGACTAATGAGTTTTTCTTATTATCATTATTTTTTTTAAGGTTGGGCTCTGCAAATGTTTCTTCCACGTTACTCGATCTTGAGCTATCTCTTTTAATTCCAATCTTTTCATCAAGGTTTCAATCAGTTGTGTTTATCTTCTTACTACTCTTTGCTTTCCTTCAATATTTCCCTCTATGGCGGTATGAAGAAGACAATTTCTTTGTAAGATGTGTCCAAGACAATGGCCTTACTACAAAGAATGTTGGCTAAAACAGCACATTTCAAAGCTCTCTAAATGTTTCTTCTCAAACTTCCGTAATGTCCAAGTTTTCGAACCATACAGTCCAATATTCCATATACGGCATTTGAATTTATTCCCTAGTCTAATATTAAGCCTTTCTTGAATGTCTCTTTGGCTATGGCAATTCCTGACCTGATCTCTTTGGTACGGTAAGCGTCTCTTGTCAAAATACTTCCCAGATATTTGAAATGATCTATCTTTTGAAGTTCTCTTTGTCTACTCTGACCTATAAGGACGGGTTTCCACGGGTTACTCTCATGACTTTCGATTTTTCGACGTTGATTTCTATTCCACATTGTTTCCAGTGTCAATTATTTTATCAATCATTTCCTGTACTTCTTCCTCAGTTCTAGCTATAATAACCGTGTCATTCTAATACCTGACCTTATTAATGATTTGTCCTCTAACCTTGAAATGTCCTACTCCCATTAATGCTTCCTTCATTATAACTTACATTCACTGTAAATGTTGAATATTTTGGTAACATACTACATCATTGTCTGACTCCACTTCCAATCTCCACGTTATTGGTTTTTCCTTCATTCAAACGTAACTTCACTCGTTGTTCTATGTACAGATTGGGAATGAGTCGTCGATCTTTCCCGTTGACCCCAATTCTTCAAGTATTTTTAGAAGTTTGAACCGATTGACCCGGTCAAATGTTTTTTGCTACTCTATGAAGTACAAACACAAGTCTTGCTTCACTTCAAGAATTAGTTCTGATACAACTCTCATAAACCCCATATTTTTTTTTGCCCTTTCCTTTCCAGAATCCAAACTGGTCTTATTCCAACGTTCCTTCTCTCTTATTTTTCAGCCGCGTCTGTTTCAGTATGTGAGCAATAATCTTTCCAGTGTGAGAAATAAGGCTGTTTCTGTGATCACTACATTTCTTTGCTTACTTTTTCGTAGATAATGCAACCACTGTAACATCAAGAAAATCCTTTGGCCATTCTCCATTCACTACATCTTGTTACAGTAATAAGCGAGTTGGTACTTTCATTGTATTGGCTCCTAATCCCTTGAGCAAATACGCAGGTATATCGCGTTTCCAGTGGCCTTCTTCCTTCACATGTCTTTGATGGCTTGTAATGCTTCAGTTTTCAATATACTGGATCCTTTTTCTTCATCAACCCCATCTTTCTCTGCTTCGATCGCAATATCTATTGAGCGATTCTTCTGGTCAGATCTTTTATTTATTTGATCCCAGATTCTAAGCATTCTTTGGTGGTCAGTGATTATAACTTTGTTAATCTTCGATTCCAAACGTGCTTATACTTTTATTAGCTTTCCATTCTAATTCTTACGCTTTCTAATACATTAGATCATATCTGCGGTGCCGTTGGACTTTTATTATTTCTTCAAATATATATATGTTGGCATTGACCTTACCTCTTCCCTCCTGATGCAATATATCTTATGTAGTTCAACTTCATTGTCATCATGGTCGGTTGTTGGCATATAATAAGGATATATTAGAATTGAGATAACCGTAGAAGTTGAAGGGGTAAGGGTAGCGCAGGTGACCAGAATAATGCCCATACTCTTCAGGGCGACTAGAATCTCCAATGAGTTTCACTCTGCCTAACGTCTTAGACAGCTCGATTGCAGCACAGTGGTTTACCAATGGGTCGTATTACTCTTAATTGTCCTCAATGTACTCCTCAATTTATTTGTCACAGTCAAGTCCCACAGAAATACATAAGTGTACAATAAGAAAGAGGTTAATAACTTTCTTCTTTATTTTTTTTTTAAAAAAATACTATTTCAGATCTCCCTTCTAGTGCGAGAGAACCATGGTTCGATCCCAGATTATGTAAGTTCTTTGTGGATAACGTTGTATTCATGGGTTTTCTCGAGGTTGTTTCTCTTCCTTTCAAATTATGAATCTACTAATTTTCGTTAATCACTCGTCTCTTAGCCTAAAGAGCATAAACGGGGTACAAAAAACTATTTTTTTAATTTTATTTTCCATTTTAATTATTGTTTTCTCTCTTTTAAAGAAAGAAGTAAAGGTTAAAACCTAATACGCAAACGTATTTCCGAAGCATCTTATTTCATATAAATATACCTTTTTCAATTTTTACAATTCGTTTGTCATACTTGAACTTTTCTGCTAAAAAGTAGAATAATAATCTACTGTAAACGAAAATGGCGTGTCAGTTCTCCTCATGATATCGAAATTTCCCACATTGCAGTGACATTTTTATTACAACGTATTTCTTTGTCAGCTTTAAAGCGGGTTAAGTTCCTTGATTAAAATTTAACATATCTTTCAACACAGAGAACAGCCCTATATGAGACGTTGAATTCAAAACTCCCACCCACGAATCACACCCATGTGCATTGCACCAATAGCAGGTACGGTAAGCCATGAGAGTAAGCTTTTAAAAATGTTAGGGTTTATGTATCTACATATTAGTTTGTTTATGATATGATGAATCATGAGAAACAAATACTATCGTTGTTTACTTATTTGTTTCTCTGTTTTTCAAAATATACAAACAGAGAGAGAGAGAGAGAGAGATTGATAAATTTCTGTCATTTATTTCTCATTTCGGAATAGCTTTCACGTTCTTATTTGTATCCTGAATTTCAATACTAACGTTATCCATCTCGTCTGCTGTTTTATTTCAAACATGTTACATTTTGTAGTTTCAACAAACTCATCCACTATTTTCCCGCGTGTCCCTCTTTAGTCTGTTCGAACAGAGACACAGCAAACTGTAACACTCCGTGAGAGAGGCCTTCTCTACATACCCTGCTCTCGCTTAAATGTACGGCTGAAGGTTTGATTTCATTGTTTACAGTTTTCTAAGTGTACTACTCCTCGGTTTGGATAAGCTACCCTTCTGTCAATTAGCGGCCGCCTAATTGTGATGAGACTGATTTAACTACCGTGCAGGACAAGCATCTAGAAGGTCTTTCGCTAAAGGGGAAAAAACAAGATGAGTCAGCTGAAAGGGCCAACTTGGTAACACTAGTAACTTCCAAGAACGTAGGAGGACTTCTCTCTCATACCTTCACTTATGCTTTTTCTAAGAACACGAAGCAAGAACTAAGTTATGCTGCGCTTCCAGACTCAACTTAGTGCTCATCTGCCAGGTTTATTAAATAGATATATATTCTAGATGATTCTAACATTTTGTAAGTTCTGCAAAGTTCACTGCAGTAAACTTTGTTCTCGTAATTTTGGAAAGGAATTATTTTCATACTCAAAATTTAGAGATTGTTTCCTTAGACGAAAATACATATGTCATTATGATGTATTGCCGTCCTCACTGCTCTCGCAAGCTACAATGTGTAAATGTTGTTGTTACGCACTCTTTCCACGCTTCTTGGTGTAAAGAAGTGCCTCTACATTGATCTACTTGCTGTATCTCCACTCAATCCTTACACCTAGGTAATTTCAAGTTTCTGTATTTCTTGGGAAAATGCATAACAAGGTTGAACTGTTGAAACAGTAGTTAACGAATTCAAAATAACTGGAATATATCTACTATACACTTTTGTGTTTGGTGAAACTGAGTTCTTCAATTCTGATATATTCTCACTGCCTTGCTGGCGATGAAGCGAAGCAAAGGAAAAGCCATATCGCTATCTGTTGAAAGTATAAATCACTTACCGCAACTACCAGGAAGTGATCGAAACACATGTGGTCAAAAGCTAGGTGAAGCTAAAATGGTATCAAGCACTCATATAAGAATTCAGAAAGAGTAACGTTCTTTAGAAGTATTTTTTTTTTCAAAAAAAAAAAAAACTTATATACTTTCGAAGTAAATCTAAGTGGGCATGGTGTCAGGCCCGTATCCAGGGGGGTCTAGGGGGCCGTAAATTTTTCCTGGCCTCCATAAAATTTTCACGGTAAGCTTGCAAATGAACTATAATATGGTGATGAACTATCATATGGCTGGATCGCCCCCCCCCCCTACATTTTGGGCTGGCTACGGGCCTGCTGGTGGCTCAGTAGTAGAGCACTTACCTGTGGTGCGTGGGGCCCCTGGTTCGATCCCCAGTCAAGTAAGTTTGTGGTGGACAACATCATATTAATATGTTTTTCGAGGTACTTTCCTCCCACACAGTCATTCCACCGATTATTCCATCATCATTCACCTGCCTTCATCATCTGTCTTTTTTAGTCTAAACAGGGTATAATTGTTGGACGTTAAACTGAAAGATTTTTGAAAATCTAAACAGCCTCAAAGAAAGAAGTAAGAAATTACAACCTGCAAAAAAATTTTAAAAACTATATCTGAAGAGTCAGTGAATACATTCAGTGAAACACTATGATAACCAGTGATGATGAATGCATTAGTGTTCACTGTGATAAATTATGGTCACTAAGTACAGGAAAGAGGCACTTGTTGCGATGTATAGTTTACCAATAATGGTCTCATTACAAATGTGTATGTTGGCTCAGTGGTAGAGCGCTTACCTCTTGTGCGTGAGGCCCATGGTTTGATCCCCGCGCAAGTAAGTTTATGATGAACAACATCATATCCGTGGATTTTCTTGAGTTACTTCCGTTTTCTCGCACATTTTCATTCTACCGATTCTTCAATCATCATTCAGTTTCCTTAATTATCCGTCTCCTTTAGCCTAAAAGGCATAATCGTGGGACGTTAAACTGAAAGATTTCCTTTCATCACAAATGTACTCATTTTCCTTTAAAAGTTTATTTGTTACTTCTGTGCTTGAAAGCATGAACTAATCAAAAATACGGGAACGTTTTTTTTTTTTTTTTAATTCACAGAATTGCTTTCTCATAATGGATTTGCTTATTTTTCCCACGTAATATACTTTTTTTTATATTTTTGCTTGTATATTAACCACTTGCCTTATTAAGCCGAGTATACTCGGAATCCTGTTATATGTAATACTAGCAGCGTTCACCCCGCTTCGCTGCGGTCACCCCGGAACGCAATAAACTTTGTTACTTAGATAATTTTTACTTTTTCGCTTTCAAGTGATATGATAAAAACCATAGAAGATTGCAGTAAATCTTAACATTATATCGCCTGTCATTTATGTTAACCCGCCCCGCTTCGCTGCGGTCATCCCGGTGCTGGCATATTGTAAAAGTGTCTGTAAAAATAAGCAAATCAATTAAAAAATTTTAAACAGAAGATTCAAGCTATTTTCCGCTGTATATCGCCTGTCATTTATGTTAACCCGCCCCGCTTCGCTGCGGTCATCCCGGTGCTGGCATATTGTAAAAGTGTCTGTAAAAATAAGCAAATCAATTAAAAAATTTTAAACAGAAGATTCAAGCTATTTTCCGCTGTATATCGCCTGTCATTTATGTTAACCCGCCGAGTGACACGGTCATGCGGGTTGCATATAAATACGTTTATTTTTACCTATGATGAACTAATAACAAAGGATTTGTACGTTATGGACACTTGAATGGTCAATTATCTCAAGACACTGGTAATTAAAAATTAAAGTGATATGATAAAAACCATCTAGGGTCCAAATCCTAATAACCCCCCAAAAATGAAAGAAATTGGTTCAGCCGTATTAGCGTGATGAGCGGACAAAGGATTTTGTACGTTCTCTTTTATATATATAGATATTATTGAGCCGAGTTTACTCGTAGGATTTGTAACAAAAGTTTGCATTTTTCTGCGAACCCGAGTATACTTGCTACAGAGGTAACTCGGGATAATAATGTAAAGGTTTTTGTTAAAGGATTTATGACGTCATAGCACCGTCAATTATATATTTTGTTTCAACCGTTGTTAGTGTCATCAAGTGTACATTCCAAAAAGCAAATAAACAAATGTGTAAAATAGGTAAATACATATTTGTTTTGAAAGCAAGGAAAGCACTACCAGAAGTTGAATTGAATTGATTTTCAGTTTAAGGTCCCTTTCGGCACCGAGGCTATATGAGACGGGACCAACTGATTAACGTGGAATCCCAACGACATGAGCCCCAGCCGGGAATCGAACCCGGGTCTCTCACGCCAAAGGCGCGTACGCTAGCCGCTTAGCCACGAAACAGCTCTACTACCATAAGTGTAGCTATCAAGGCACAGTAGAGAAGGACAAAGACGAAGTAATAGGTAAAATGTATTCATGGTAGGTATTCCAGGAATAAGTTCTTCGTAAATTCTTCACCAATAATTCTTTTTAAAATGGGGTGAGCTTATGGAAGACTCTTAAGTTCGCTACCTCATAATAGGCAAGTTAATTGTGACGTATTTCGGCCAATATTTGTATCCGCTGGGTTCCAAAGACGTGAGCTGCAGATAGAACTAACAATGGTTAAGTTTTGCACTAACTTACAAATATTATTAAAGACAGAATTGGAATTTTTAAGTTGCTGAAAGAGAGAACTTTATCAAAGAGCAAATAGATCAAAGATAAGTAAGGAGAGGAAAATAAATAAAATGAAATATACACCGGGCTATGTTGTCTTTACCTAGCAGATGTATTACTTTAAAGTCCACATTATCCGCAGAATTGGGTGGCAAGGGTGCCGTAAACAATGACAACAGGGGCGTCATTTCAGACTTCACTTGAGGGGGCAAGAGCACCACCGACATAAGACTTTAACGTTTTGTGCTAGTATATTAGTAGACAATCGACTAAAGTATATGTATTTCTCAAACTATTTGGGGGGAAATTGCCCCCTCCTGCCCCCCTAAATGACGCCCCTGAGTGACAATGGCGAATAACCCGAAGAAAGACTAAAAGTCAATACAGTATTTCAGCATAAAAACTGTTTTATTGTTTGGATTACTCGGTTCGTCAAGATCAGTGATCAGAGAATGTGAATAACTAAAACAAAAGGGCCAAAGCCTTCCAGTCATAGACAGATTCCGAGAAGGCCTATAGGATTACGATGCACAATAAGCCTGTCATAAATTTTGACATTCGCACTACATTTTGTATTGTATTTTCCCAGTTATTGGCTTGGATTGAAATTGTATATTTTGAGGTTCGTAATTAACCCTCGAGTGATTGCCCAAGGATTAGCTTGAACTCCGCAGTGAACAATTTACTACAACGCAAATCATTCTTTCCAATTCCCGTTTTCATACCTTACAATAGGGTTGTCATAAATTTTTGATCCAAAATACGGACAAGCTTTAAAATGACGAAGTATCAAAGATACGGTACGCAGACACTGAACAAATATTTTGAAATTTCTTACCTAAAAATCACCTTTTTAGGTTATTACACAATTGTTTACAGCAATACTTAAAACACTATTGGAAACTAACATGATTTATATTTTTCTCATTAACTTAAATACCTGCGTGCAGTTAGCCCCCCCTCATGCTAAATTTAAAATTATTTTTATGTCAATCGTTTGATCATCGTTTGATCAGGTATTATCAACAATTTTTAACGTTTGATCAGCTTTACTAAAAGAAATATAAGCGATATTTATAGGGGGGGCTAACTACACGCTAGCCCCCCTTCACGTCAAATTCGAAATTTTTTGATGTCAATCGTTTGATCAGGTATGATCGACAATTTTTAACGTTTGATCAGCTTTACTAACATAAATATAAGCGATATTTAGTAGGGGGGCTAACTACACGCTAGCCCCCCCTTCACGTCAAATTCGAAATTTTTTGATGTCAATCGTTTGATCATCGTTTGATCAGGTATGATCAACAATTTTTAACGTTTGATCAACTTTAGTAACAGAGATATAAGGGTTCCAAAATGGGGGGCCAGCCCCCCTTCACCTCCGATTCGACTTTTTCTTATGTCAATCGTTTGATCATCGTTTGATCAGGTATGATCAACAATTTTTAACGTTTGATCAGCTTTACTAACATAAATATAAGCGATATTTAGTAGGGGGGGCTAACTACACGCTAGCCCCCCCCCCTTCACGTCAAATTCGAAATTTTTTTATGTCAATCGTTTGATCATCGTTTGATCAGATTTGATCAACAATTTTCAACGTTTGATCAACTTTAGTAACAGAGATATAAGGGTTCCAAAATGGGGGGCCAGCCCCCCTTCACCTCCGATTCGACTTTTTCTTATGTCAATCGTTTGATCATCGTTTGATCAGGTATGATCAACAATTTTTAACGTTTGATCGACTTTAGTAACAGAGATATAAGGGTTCCAAAATGGGGGGCCAGCCCCCCTTTATCTCCGATTCGACTTTTTCTTATGTCAATCGTTTGATCATCGTTTGATCAGGTATGATCAACAATTTTTAACGTTTGATCAGCTTTACTAACAGAAATATAAGCGATATTTAGTAGGGGGGGCTAACTACACACTAGCCCCCCCCCTTCACGTCAAATTCGAAATTTTTTGATGTCAATCGTTTGATCATCGTTTGATCAGTTTTGATCAACAATTTTCAACGTTTGATCAACTTTAGTAACAGAGATATAAGGGTTCCAAAATGGGGGGCCAGCCCCCCTTCACCTCCGATTCGACTTTTTCTTATGTCAATCGTTTGATCATCGTTTGATCAGGTATGATCAACAATTTTTTAACGTTTGATCAGCTTTACTAACATAAATATAAGCGATATTTAGTAGGGGGGGCTAACTACACGCTAGCCCGCTCTTCACGTCAGATTCGACATTTTTTTATGTCAATCGTTTGATCAGGTTTGATTAACAATTTTCCACGTTTGATCAACTTTAGTAACAGAGATATAAGGGTTCCAAAATGGGGGGCCAGCCCCCCTTCACCCCCATTCGATCTTTTCTTATGTCAAACGTTTGATCATCGTTTGATCAGGTATGATCAACAATTTTCAGCGTTACTACCATAAATATAAGTTATTTTTAGTAGGGGGCTAACTACACGCTAGCCCCCCCCCTTCACCTCCGATTGGAAATATTTCGACGCCAATTGTTTGATCATCGTTTGATCAGGTTTGATCAACAATTTTCCACGTTTGATCAAGTATACTAACAGAGATATAAGGGTTCCAAAATGGCGGCCAGCTCCCCCTTCACCTCCGATTCGATCTTTTCTTATGTCAATCGTTTAATCTTCGTTTGATCAAGTATGATCAACAAATTTTTAACGTTTGATCAACTTTACTAACAGAGCTATAAAAGTGAGATAAGTTTGAGAAAGAAACAATGATAAATTGCCACCTACCAGGGGAAACATTCGGTTATCTACCCAGCGACACAAATCTGTATTCAACATGGGGGGGGGATGACGGATAAGACCGTTAGCAATTTTTAAAGATGTTTAAAATGTTTATGAAGTTGAAAAACAATGCTGTGGAGTATCAGAAAACTAGAATTGTCTTTAGGGATGCGCACGAGGCAAAATTTGTGGCTGTCTCGTCTCGAAAATGTTCTGTCAAAGTGATGTCTCGACTCGAAAAACTTATATTTTTCTATTGGAAGAGCCGTGTCTTTACTCGAATTTTGTCAGGAAATTACTGTCTTCACTCGTCTCGTGCGCATCTCTAATTGTCTTCAACATTGGGAGACCTGCAGGGGCAGATTTGAGGCTATTCTGAGAGGACATAAATTTCTTCTCACTTTCCTTTGTGGTAATCGGACAAAAATAATCATATTTTCACCCAAAACACATTTCAAATCGAATTATTGGGAGACAGTCCCCCTCAGTTCCAAGATTGGGGGGACTCATCCCCCCGGAGTTTCGCCAGTGTATCTACCTATGCAGAAAATTAAAGTAAATCGGTATTCTGTATGCTAAGAGGATGGACCAATAAAAATCTCTTCCCTGGAGGAAACGAGTGCAAAAAGTTAGAGAGAATAAATTCTCTTCTTTTCGTTTCAAGTGATTCAAATAGCGCGTTGTTTCACAATAATGAGACATAGGGAGTCAAGATAGGTGCGTAAAACTAACTTGAAAAGAGTTTTTTTTTAACTCTCTTGGACCATGGAGTAGGAAGAAACTCCTGAATCAGCAACATCAAATAACAGCTGAAGCATCTTCATGCGTCAATTTACGGTAAGTACCGTATTGTGATCTTTCGTGTACAGTCGGAAACAACAATAAGTAAAGGTGGAGGTATAAGAAACAATATTTCGAGACCTTAGGCGACAAATATTTCGGCGCCGCTTGTCCCCCTTTCGGTGCCTTCACCTCGACGAAACTTACGCCTTTTTTAGTATCTGTTAATAATTATGTTTGCAAGTTTCTGCAAACATTGGAAATTATATGCAAAAATACATGTTATTATCCTTGCTGTTTTATTTCAAAACTTAACTTTCATATTGATGTATGTAATTTATATCAGATTGCACTACTGTAATACAAAAGCAATGCCGAAGGCGTTATCAGTTATATATTTTTATGCATTTTGTACTTTTAAAGATTTTACATAAACATTATTCTTCTCGTGCTAAACCGAGTACTTCTACCAATATATATAGGTATATAGTGTATTATAATTTATACACTATGTTAAGTGTGGCAAGTGCAAACCATCATATCTTTCACTTACGAGCCGCCACTGCTATCAATTTTACTTTCTTCTCTACCTAGAACATTGTTGAGCTTGCTTAGAAAGAACTAAAATATATTTAATTGTTATTTATTTGTAACGGTGTTCGTCCGACGGCATTTTCTTTGATAAGGACACCAGTGACCGCCATGACGTAAAAAGCAGCCGCAGGTTCCCGTGTAAGCTATTTTTAAAATTCCTGTATATATGATTAACATTTTTCGAAGGCAAAAGTAAGGTAACTTGTTTGAAGAGATCAGGGGTGTAGCCAGCAGTTTAAGTAGGAGGGGCCCTTCGTTTTTGAAGAGGAGCCAGCTACAATGTATAAAACAAACAAACAAAAAAACATGTGTTGCAGTTAGTGTTTTTTTGAGACCTGAAAAATCGGAAAATTTTTGTTTCCTTCCGGAAAAGTAAAAACACCGTTATTTAGCTTATTATTATTATTATTATTATTATTATTATTATTATTATTATTATTATTATTATTATTATTATTATTATTATTATTATTATTATTGCTTTTTATCCATAAATTATGTCCCAGGTAGTTTTTATTATGTTTCATCAAGAACTACTGAACCGGACCAAACATTATACCTTTGTGTATAATTATTTCAATTTAAGCACTTGGACACATAAGCTATCTATAAAGGTTACCAAGAAAGTTATATCGCTTTTTCACCCACCACCTTCGAACATCGATGTATTACCTCTGGTTAAGACTACCTGGAAGATTAAAGGTAGTTCCCATCAGCATCGACGATCTTCTGCTAACTTTCTGGGAGACCATGGATTCCATCGCGGTAGAACTTCGTGGAGCGTGAAGCGAAGAAGATATCAAGTGAATTTTGTATCTCTACTAGGGATTTGAACTGGCATCCTCTAAGGTGACTGTCTCAGGGATGGAACAGGTGATAATCGTACGGTGCAATGTCTGGGGAGTATAGCCGATGCAATAGTGTTTCCCATTCAAGGCGTAGAATGGTGTCGCGGGTCATCCTTACCACGTGGGGCTTAGCGTTATCCTGTAACAGGAGGACCCGTTTGCGATTCAGAACTGCTGGCTCCACATCTTTGAGTTTTCCTTGGACACGGCTCAACTGCTGACAGTACACAGTTGCATTGATGCTCTGACCAACTGGTAGCAGTTTAAGATGCACGATGCAGCGAGCACTCCACCCAACACACAAGTGAACTTTTTTTCTGGTGCAGTGCTGGTTTCGACTGTTTTGGAACTGATTCATGGATGCTAACCAATGATGGCGGCACCGTGGAGCTTCGTACAGGTCCCACTTACCATCACATGTCAACACTCTGTCCAGAAATGGCTCCTTCCTCAGACGAGACGACAAAGAAACACAGGTGTCTGTTCGCGTTGCCTTCTGGCCCGGAGTTAAATCATGTGGATCCATCGACTCAACTTGTAGTGTTTCCACAGTTGATGGAGGTGCTGCCGAATGATTTCTTCACTCATATTGAATTGTAGTCCCAGTTCCTCACACGTCTGGCACTGTTAGCCTAAATTGCTGCTTGCAGATCTTCATTTTGTACATGTGTTGGGCTTCCGGTATGTGATTCGTCTTCGAGTGTTTCGTCACCGTCCTTAAACTTGTTAAACTACCACTGCACTATCCGAGTAGTCATGATACCCTCACAAAAGGCATGGCATATCTTCTACTTCACTGCAGCGTCATTTGACCCCAGTTTGAACTCGTACAGCATACACGCCCGTATGATTCTGTGGAGGTCCCATATTCACTCTGTCCTTACACAATTTCACGGAATAACTGAACTGTCACAACCAATTAGTACGTTGGATATACCCACACCAACAACTGACCTTCGCCTTATCTCCATTCGCATTCAACTCACGGTGTGAGGGCCAATGGATCACATACCTCCACAAAAAGGGACAGAACATTCTTGGCTACCTTTATACATAAGACTGCTCTTTGCAATTGCACTTAATTTCTTTAAGATTTCCTGACAAAAATATTTATTTATTATTCGTCACTAAAAACATAATTATTTTATTCACAGCTATATATCCTGTTACACATCAAGTAGCATTAAAAAGAGCGAATGAAATCCGAACTGAAAAACTGAAAAAAAGGTTATTTTCCACTAAATTTTCCATCTGATAAAAAAATTTAAAAAACACTAGTTACATATAAAAATATATAATATCGTTAATGATTAGTTTAGTGCCGTTGTTTAATGGTAGCATTTGAAGTACCTTGTTAAATCATTTCACTTCAAAATGTCAAATATGAATCGCAGTAAATTAAAGACTTCGGGGCAAAAACCCGTCAAGTCTAAAAAGTGAGAGTGTAAAGGAGATAGTTTCACAAGGTTTTCTCGCCATCGGATTTTCTTCAAACTTGGCACATACTAGACTAGACCGAAAATAAATAGACACTCTTTTTTGTTTCTTTCGGGAAATAAGTTAAGGAGGCCAAAGGACTCCTTTTCAAAAAGGGCCACATTAAAGAAATGAAACTCTGCCGATGGAAAGATGACTTAAAAATAGGCAATACGTGTTTTGTCGTTTTTGCGAGAATATGGTTGTAGAGGGCAATGGCCCCCTTCGAAATGATAAAGGACACAACCCTTAGGAAATTGGATTTACGTGGAATTGCTTGAAACCATATGTTCTAGATGTTATGTTCCTAAGAAAACGTCTCAATAGGCACAACCACAAATCACTGACCGTTTGGCCACTACAGGGCCACTTTTTTGAATACAGCCGAATATAACCACATTCTGAATTTTGGTAAACTGACTAAAGCCGTGTTGTGATCCTGAGAAAAATCTTAATGGGCATAACCGCCAATCACTGATCGTTTGGCCACTCAGGGCCACTTTTTTGAAAGCAGTAGAAGATAGTGATACTGTGGATTTCGATGAAAATGACTGAAACTGTGATATGTTCTAGATGTGATCCTGAGAAAAAGTCTGAACAAGCCAAGAAGCACAACCACCAATAACTGACTGGTTACTACAGGGTCGCCTTTTTGGAAAAAGAAGGTAACGGTATTCTGAATTTAGGTGGAATTGCTTGTAACCATGATATGTTGTAGATATTATGACCCTGAGGAAAAGTCTTCACGGGCACAACTAACACTCACTGACCATTTGGCTGCTACGAGACCACTGTTTTGAAAGCAACCGAAAATAGTGATCTTGTGGATTTCGGTGAAAATGTCTGAAACTGTGTTATGTTATAGATATTGTGATCCTGAGAAAAGGTTTTAATGGACACAACCATTAATCACTGACAGTTTGACCACTACGAGGACACTTTTTTGAAAGCAGCCGAGCCGAAGATAGTGATATTCTGGATTTCGGTCAAAATGATAGAAACTGTGATATGTTGTAGATATTGTCATCCTGAGAAAAAGTCTCAATGGACACAAGCACAAATCACTAATCGTTTGGTCACCACAGGGCTACTTTCTTGAAAACAGCTGAGTACAACGATGTTCTGGATTTCAGTAAGATTGAGTAAGACTAAGATATGTTGAAGATCTCATCATGAGAAAAAGTCTTAATGGACACAACTATCGAATTATGACCGTTTGGCCACTACAGGCTCAGATTTTTTTTTTAAAAACAGCCGAGTATAATGACATTTTTTTATTTCAGTGTAAATGAATGAAACTGTGATACGTTGAAAGTCGTGATCCTGAGAAAACATGTCTAGGACATTCTAGATTTTTCCTTTGTCTCACAAAATGAGCAACTGAATGTTATCTACCGGTATGCTTAAATAATATTGGCCGCTACTCTTCCATCCCTTTTTCGGGTTGTGAGATAATTTAGAACTTTTCATGATTTTATACAATTCTACCAGAATTCCAGGTATCCTTACCTTCTTCTGTTTTAAAAAATGTGGCCCTGTAGTTGCTAAATGGCCACTGATTGGTGTTGTGTCCATTAAGATTTTTTCTCAGGATCACAATATCTACAACATATCACGATTTCAAGCAATTCCACCGACATCCAGAATACTGTTCTGTTCTTTTTTCAAGTGGCTCTGTAATGGCCAAACCGTCATTGTTTGGTTGGTGCGCACGTTGAGACTTTTCTCTGGATCACAATATCTACAACATATCAAGGTTTCAAGCAATTCCACCGAAATCCAGAATAACGTTACCTCCTCATCAGGAAGTCGCAGTCGGAAAGAGGGATCGCCGCCGTCGACGGTGGCGGGCCGCCGGAGACAGCCGGTATCCGTCCGCGGCGGCACGACGATCTACTTGTTCAAAGTTGCCGACCTTTCGACGAGACGGCAAGCGGTCGAAAATCGTAAAATAAAATGCCTTTTGCCGATTGTTGCCGACCGTGAGAGTCGGCAAAACAGTCGGAAAGGCCTCTTTCCGACACTCTCCCGACTACTTATGCCTGCCTCTTTTCGACGGCGGCGCCGGCGCATTTACTGCGACTTTACGGCTGTTTGCCGACTGCTCGGCAAGGCAACTATTCGTCGCGGTCGAAACTCGCGCGGAAAGATGCCGGTGTCCGGCGCCGGCAATCCAACCGCGGCATCGGCATGGACAAATTGTAAGACTATAGGCGGCAGAATCTTGATGGGGCTTCTGCTGTTTTCAAAAAAGTGGTCCTGTAGTGGCCAAACGGTCAGTGATTGCTGGCTGTGGTTATTGAGACATTTTCTCTGGATCACAACATTTACAACATATCAGAGTTTCAGTCATTTTGATCAAAATCCACAATATCAGGATATTCGGCTGCTTTTAAAAACGTGGCCCTGCAGTGGTCAAACGATCAGTGATTTGTGGTTATATCCGTTAAGACTTATTCTCAGGATCACAATATCTACAGCATATCACGGTTTTAGTCATTTTTACCGAAATCCAGAATGTCGTTATCATAGGCTGTTTTAAAAAAAGTGGCCCTGTAGTGGCCAAACGGTCAGTGATTTGTGGTTGTGTACGTTGAGACTTTTTCTCAGAAACATCATATCTACAACATATCACGGTTTCAAGCAGTTCCACGAAAATCCGATTTCTGTAAGGATTGTGCGGGGTCCTTTGTCATTTCGAATTGGGCATTGGCCCTATAACCCTTTTCTCGCAAAAACGACAAAACCGGTATTCCCTACTTTGAAGTCATCTTTGCATGGGCAGAGTTTAGTTTCTTTAAAGTGGCCATTTTAATCAAGGGGACCCTTTTAATCAAGGGGACCCTTTTTTGAAAAGGGGCCCTTTGCCCCATTCAACCTATTTCCCGAAAGAAACAAAAAATACGTGTCGATTTATTTTCGGTCTTGTATATAAGTGCCAAGTTTGAAGGAAATCTGACGAAGAGAAACAGAAAATTATTATTTATATATAAACATTAAAGCTGTCGTTTGGGGGGATAGCCCCGTTGAGAGCTCCCCGTGGCTACACCCTGGAAGAGATTTTAAAAAAATGCAAGTCGTTCTCACTGTCATGGCACCCAAGCAGGGGGTTCCTCACACCCTTTTTGATTCTAGTCACTTTGACCCAGGTGTATGAAACAAAGATCAGCAGTGTGTCAGAAATATAAACATCTAGAACCGGTTTTCTTTTGTCTTCATTAAAATAATAATAATAAATACAAATTTCCATTTGTAGAATGCAATAATTCCGCTTGAGTCGATGAATGCTTTAACATTGTAATTGAATCTGGAACACTATAACAAAATCATTGGTGCATCGTTACTGGTTCTTAGTGCAACAACCCCTAACGTTAATGGTTCATTAGTGTAGGTGCTACAAGTAAAATATCATTGGGTCATGATGAACTTGCCCACACTTCAAGCACTAATGAAAAAAATTGTGCCATTCGTTAGTGCATCATTAGTACTTTTAGAAAAAATATAACAGTTTGTGTGGAATTTGATATTTCTGAAATTGTCCCCCCCACACCAAAAATCTTGAATAAATCCCAAAATATGGTAACGCTAACATTAGTGCTCAGTGCGTTTAAGAGAACTAACGATGCACTTACGATTGCCGTTAACCCATGTAACCTATCTGTCAGTTAGTATGAAATTTGATATTTCTGAAGTCGGACCACCCACCGAAAATCTTGAATATGTCCCACAATAGTGTGTTAACTATTGTTAACATCTTTTAACAATCTGTGAAATATTAAAATTTTTATTGTATTAAAATTAAAACATCAAAAAACTTTTGATTAAACATGTACAAGAACTACACATATAACTGTTAGTTATTGTTGGAATATAGAGAAACTTTCAAATACAAAAACAACTTTAAAATAGTCTACAAGGATGTATGACTCCTAGTTGTTTTTGTATTATAAGCCAGTAAAAATACTTCACAATTTATATAAATACTTCCCAAAATTTTACTGTCAATAAGAAAGAAGACGGGAAGGATTACTGGCTGACGTCTATATTCATCGAGATATGAGAATGTATTTTATACGAAAACTTTCATGCAAGTTAACCTTTCTTAATTTGTTAAATTTTGTCTTGCATTGAGAATGTATTTAAATTCTTTTCATGGAGGTCCCCTGATAGGCTTATTAAATTACCAGATCCTTCAGATCTTGGTACAGTAAATCTTAACTTGTCTTGAAGATAGCAGATATCTATAGTGCATTAAATTATCAATTATTAGAATTACTTACTTTGAACATGTCTGCAATATTTGTAAGATGTTTTGTTAATAATCTGATTTGTTATTTAATAAACTTACATCAAACTGAATTTCATTTCAAAACATTTGAAACCTAAATTAATAATCTAAATAGAAAACCACTATACTACCAATTAAGATGATAGCGATATAAGATACTCCCGACTAAGATAATTATTTTCTATGCATCTGTATAAGTAAATCAACACATTACTTATCTGTAAATCGATACATGGCTACTAAATAAAATTCGCATGCAAAAATTTCGAATCTGACGTGAAGGGGGGGCTAGCGTGTAGTTAGTCCCCTACTAAATATCGCTTATATTTATGTTAGTAAAGCTGATCAAACGTTAAAAATTGTTGATCATACCTGATCAAACGATGATCAAACGATTGACATAACAAAAAGTCGAATCGGAGGTGAAGGGGGGCTGGCCCCCCATTTTGGAACCCTTATATCTCTGTTACTAAAGTTGATCAAACGTTGAAAATTGTTGATCAAACCTGATCAAACGATGATCAAACGATTGACATCAAAAAAATTCGAATTTGACGTGAAGGGGAGGCTAGCGTGTAGTTAGCCCCCCTACTAAATATCGCTTATATTTATGTTAGTAAAGCTGATCAAACGTTAAAAATTGTTGATCATACCTGATCAAACGATGATCAAACGATTGACATAAGAAAAAGTCGAATCGGAGGTGAAGGGGGGGCTGGCCCCCCATTTTGGAACCCTTATATCTCTGTTACTAAAGTTGATCAAACGTTAAAAATTGTTGATCATACCTGATCAAACGATGATCAAACGATTGACATAACAAAAAGTCGAATCGGAGGTGAAGGGGGGCTGGCCCCCCATTTTGAAACCCTTATATCTCTGTTACTAAAGTTGATCAAACGTTAAAAATAGTTGATCATACCTGATCAAACGATGATCAAACGATTGACATAAGAAAAAGTCGAATCGGAGGTGAAGGGGGGCTGGTCCCCCATTTTGGAACCCTTATATCTTCGTTAGTAAAGTTGATCAAACGTTGAAAATTGTTGATCAAACCTGATCAAACGATGATCAAACGATTGACATCAAAAAATTTTGAATTTGATGTGAAGGGGGGGCTAGCGTGTAGTTAGCCCCCCCTGCTAAATATCGCTTATATTTCTGTAAGTAAAGCTGATCAAACGTTAAAAATTGTTGATCATACCTGATCAAACGATGATCAAACGATTGACATAAAAATAATTTTAAATTTAGCATGAGGGGGGCTAACTGCACGCAGGTACTTAAATATAATAAATCATGGCATTAAATTACGTACATTAAATCTAACCAAAAGAACCGTGGAATGGAAAAATGAGACTTTAAAAAAAAAAAAAAAAACCTACTTTATTAATAGTAACTAAAATATAAGTTATATGAAATCCAATTCTTTTCGAACGAGATTTTAACGATTCCCGACTCGGAAATTTTCGGACAGCTCCAAAAACTGTCAAATGCGGACATTTTCCTATTTCATGCTTTGTACGAGACGGATACGGACACAGACCCAAAAATACAAACAGTCCGTACAAAATACGGACATATGGCAACCCTACCTTACAACAATCAGTTTCTGTTTGTTAGATTAGAGTTGCACTTCGAAACGTACACTATTGTTGCAAATACTTGTATTAATTTTTATAATGCAATTTATTTTTATGGTTTAGAACATACAGTAATTATTTGCATGAGGAATATCAGTCCACAGCGACTACTTATTTTGCATGAAAAATAATTGAGAGAAACTGTAGCATGGTTATTATTTTTTTACGCGGCACTCGCGAATAATCATGGCTTTACTGTATTTAGAACTGAAAATGTGAATGCTAAATCCTTGCACTTAGCTTGAGAGCCGAAGTAACGAAATCACTTGACTCACCCATCCGAATACTTTCCTAATTATCTTACCATGTTTTCAACATCTAAAATTTTATCAGGAACCATCAAGACAGGATCACCGGATCTGAAATGAATTATTATAGGGAGCTAGCTTGTTTACCAGCGGGGGCTGAGGCAAGGGGGGGAAATTTTCAACAATACCCTTGCAATACTCCCTTACCCTCCTTTTATATGTCAGCGTTGCCAGGGTTAAAAATTTGTCACATGAATGTCATTCTGAAGAGTTAGTGTGAGATGGTTATTTGTTGTGTGCTGTTGTGGTTGCGGTTTTGTTGCTTTTATTCATTTGACAATGGCTTCAAAGCGTAAGAGAGGGCAAACTATACACAGCGAAGCTAGAGAAATAATAAGGAAGGCCATAGTGTAATGCGACGAAGAAGCGAGGGAGAAAAAACTGAAGCATTTGTTATCACAGCCTAATTTGCGTGTGTCCACGTATACAGGGATCTTCGATAGGGATTGCATAATTGCATAAACTCTTTGAATTAAGTGACTATTAGCTGAATTTTTTGACAACGCACTGGCAACCCTGGCCAGGACCGTCGAGTGACCGTTTCTTGGCGACGGGGTGGGGAACCTGCCAATCAACTCTGAATTCCTCAGCCTCGCATTAAAGCTAGCTTCCTATAATACTTGATTGCTTTTTTATATTGTCGCTTTTCTAACGTTCTATTCTATTTTTAGAAAAGAAAAACATTAGGTTATTTACCGATAATACGTGTGTTGAATCAGTTTTCTTATTTCAAATCTCATATATGTTCGATTTTTCTCTCTCTTCCTCCTAACACATAGATAAGGAAACGTACAACAGGATATGACCTACATAAGCCCCCTAGTGTAATTTTCTTCATGCCAGAACTTTTCTTTATTTTTTATTATTTGCAGAAAGTGTTTGCAGAAAGGGCATGTCAATGGAAGTATCTTATTTTATAAGAAGATGATACATTACACGTTTCAAGTCATTATTATGATGTGCACGTTTATATGAGTGGGCGTCAAAAAGAAAGCGAGAGAAAGAACTTAGGTCTGAGAGCTTTACGAGGAGCATCTTATGAGTCCATCAATCAACATCCTGAGATGAAGTAGGTGACAGAATACACACTGATGCGAAAACAAAAATAATAAAAGATATATATTGAATCGATTCATTGTTTCATGATCAACAATATTAATAAACGTACAGAAAATGTAAACAAATAAAATTTGTAGTGTACACCCTACTGTTATGCCCTTTACACCAGTGGTTCTCAAACTTTCCGATAGTGCGGAACCCCTGTTCATCCGGAAAGTGATCTTCGGACCTCTTTTCAATGCTATCTGAAATTGGTAATAAATTGGGAATTTTCGGTAATAAAAAATACACTAATTAGAATTACCATTGACAAGAAAACGATCAAGAAAAATAATGCAATAAGTAATTTATGATTGTTGCCAAGTGAACGAAATTTTAATTGAAAATACGGTAACTTTCAAGACTGAAAATCACTGTTTTGTTTGTTTGTTTGTTTGTTTGTTTGTTTGCAATGCCTTTTTAGACAAGTCTTCATACTCACAGCGCACACACAAACCAATTTGAGTCAAGAGTTACTCGCAGTGGCGGATCTAGAAACATATTTTGGAAGGGGTTTCTCTCTCTTTTTTTTTTTTCAGAAATCATAGAATTGGGAGAGGCTTGATGTTCATAAGCAGAGAAATGACTAACATTTACTACTTTTTTTCTTTTAATCTAGAATTGGTGGTAGTACTGGAAGCCTTCCGCCACTTGAAGATGAAATCCATAAAATTCCGAGGCGTCGTGCAGTTAATGTAGGCCCCTACAACTGCTTTTGAAAAAGTGCCCTAATAAACAAGGAATTTCTCTCACTTGAAATTCTATTTTATTACAACAAATTTCAATTTTTAGGCTTTGCGGACCCCACTTTGAGAACTACTGCTTTAGACTAAACAAGACAAAGGGGACATGGTGGCTCAGTGATAGAACCTCTGGTATGTTGGGTCCCTGGTTTGATCCTCGGACAGTAAGTTTGTGGTGGACAACATTCTGTTCGTGGGTTTTCTCGTGGTATTACCGTTTCCTCCAACTTTCTCATTCCATTAATTCTTCCATCATCGACAACTTGCCTTAATCATCGTTTCCTTAAGCCTAAAGGGCGTAATCGTGAAACGTTATACTGAAATATTTCATTTTCATTTCTAAACATCATCATCATCATCTTCATAGGTGTTCTGTCTTTATTGGCAGGTCACTTGCCGCAGCTGAGAAGCTTTCATGCTCCACGATCCTCCGCTAACTTCTTCGTCTTCGCGTATGATCTTTCTGTTTTTATATCATCCATTAATTGTAGTCTCCTTCGTACCCTCCCTCTCTTTCCCGCCACCATACCCTCTAGCACGTCCTCATGATACAATCTCTTCTTAGGCAATGCCCCAACCAGTTTCTCTTCCTCTTCCTAATAATATCTAAAAGTGTTCTTTTCTCACCCACCATTTCTAACACTCTCTCATTCGTTTTCCGCTCGACCCAACTAATTCTTTCCATTCTTCTCCACACCCACATTTCGAAGGCTTCCAGTCGATTTTCATCACCTTTACGTAATGTCCACGTTTCCGCCCCATACAGTACAACACTCCACACGAAGCATTTTATGAGTCTTTTTCTCAACTCTTTGTTCAAGGTCCCACAAAACAGACTTTTCTTTCTTTTAAAGGCTTCTTTCGCCATTCCTATCCTTGCTTTTATTTCACGTTCGCATTTCATATTATTACTAAGAATACTATCCAGATATCGAAAGCTATTCACTTGTTCTATTTTCTCCTCTCCCACTTTTATATCTGACACAGACCTCTTCGTTCCAATCACCATGGCTTTTGTCTTTCTAACATTTATTTTCATCCCATATTCTTCAAAGCCCTTTCTCATTTTTTCTAACATTTTATTGATTTTCTTTTCAGATTCTGCAACAAGCGCCATATCGTCTGCAAATCTTATGCATCTAATCATTCTACCTCCTACCGAAACAAGAAAGAGAAAAAGTACTATAATTTTAACAGATATCAGCGTTACGTGTACACCAATTGAAAAAGTTTGGTTTGTATGACGTCATACTTTATCAATTGAGATTGAAACCGGAAGTGGTAGTAGATTCCTGGTACTTCCAATTTTAGTGGAGAAATTAGAGTAGAGATGGAATATATTCTCGGGAATCTTAATAGATTAAGAAAAATCTTCTCGCTATCTATTACCGTTTTAACTCTATAGCGATAAACGTTAAAACCGGAAGTGGTTTATTTCTGCTTCTTCCAGTTTAAATAGAGGGTTAAGAGAGAAGATGACAGCTATTCTTAAAATTCGAAATCTCTAAAACACCACTTCTCAATATCTCGTATCGTTTTTCCCCTTTGTAGGTTAATATTGAAACCGGAATTTGTAATGGATTTTTATCATTCCGGTTTTAGTAAAGAGCTTTAGTAAGGGTGGAGATGAAAAGTGTTATTGAGATGGTCAATTGATTGCAGAAAACCGCTTCTAGGTATCAATTACTGCTTTTGCACTATAGTAGTGATAATCGTAAAAACCGGAAATGATTGATTTCCACAACTTCTAGTAAATAGATCACTTTCATCAGCAAACTGGATTCGTAACTTTTAATTCTCTACGTTCTGTCCAAAATTGATGGTTATCAATCAAGTAGTTTTTGAGACATTTTTGTCTCCCGAAAGAACGAGGTTTGGATTTTTAGATTTCTGGGCTTTCAGCATCTAAGGCCGTTTAGCTCGTCACGTTTTGAGGGATGACGTCCCTCGGCGAGCATACAATCCGAGGAAAGGGAAGGAAAAAAAGGATTGGGGAAGGAAGGAAGCGGCCTGAGACCTAGAAGTGAGGTACCACCCCGACATTTCCCTGGTGTGAATGAAGAAAACCCAGGAAAACCTCATTCAGGGTGGCTGGCCTGAAAAAGCGTTTTACACTTTTTCGACCGAGTGTCCCCACCGGGAATCGAATCCTTGAACCGCTCGCACCGAAGCCGAGAGCGTTAGCGACTATCCCGATAAATTCACGCACATACACATACACATTGAGTAAACCCAACTCCCTATATATATATATATATATATATATATATATATATATATATAGGTCTATGTCATTATTTAGAGCATGGGTAGCGTAGTTGGCAAGGCGTCTACCTAGCGGAGTATCTAGAAGGTAAAAACTGGGAGGGGGCAGCAAGGACCCAGATTATGATAGGTATATCATGAGTTTACAATTTTCCGTGTGTCCTTCAGACGTTTCAATCTTATTTCTCCCGATAGACATTATACTAGGTTGGACGTTAATATTATGGACCTCAAGTATTGTCTTATACATTGCATAACAGAACAACTGAAACTAAAACTATATCTAATGTTTCGAAAATTTTCTAATAAAGAATAAAAGGCAACGTTTACTATAAACTTTAAAAAATATATAAATAATAGCTTCAATTATATTTTTGTTGCTCAAAAACACAATTAGTTACACTGTAAAAAAATTCATAGGTAAATTTACAAAAAAAAAAAAAAAACGGTGGCAATCTGTTTTCGACTCCTCTATGTGAATCAATTTACACCTATAAAGTAAAATTACTAATACGAAATAGTGTAAAATTACATTTTTATCAATAAAAATCATACTTTCTTATAAATTTACTGTAAATTTGTAAAAAAAAAAAACAGCAAATTTTGTAATTTAAATGAAATGTATATCAACTTACAAAATCAAGGGTAAATGATTTTACATTGATGCTTGGTAATTTAATCACAAAAAAAAAAAAAAATATTTTTCAGTGTAGGCCCCCGGCCTCAGGCTAGATCTGCCGCTGTGTTTATCCGCCAACTGGTTCGATATCTGGTGGGAGCAAGACATTTTTCTTGTTTTACACTCGTTCCAATGCCACTCTTATGTTCATCCAGGCACTGAAAATATGTATCTGGGACAACCTAAGGAAGTAAAGAGGCCGGAGCGTTTCTGACTACATCACCTCTATCAGTTCCGAAGTCAAGAACGTGTGGAGCCTTTACCTCCACATACAGACTTTGATCATTTTAGCCTGCCCCAAAGAGAGACGACCAATACTTACTTTTTTATATTTACAAGCAGTGTTTCTTCCAGACATGATTTTGGGGGAGCACTACCCCTCGTAGATCTGAGAGTGCCCTGGAGGAGACCAAAATAATATGTATATAATATAATAATAAATAGAATAGTACCAGAAGTGCTCCCTAGAATACCAAGCTTGCTCCTCCCCCCTCCGGAACATTTTTCTTTCCTGAAATAACGACTGTTTATAAGTTATTGTTTAACCATCGCAGGACCCAGCCTCAGCACATTCTGAGAAAACAGAAAAGAAAGATTTGTTTGGTAGAAACAAATATATTATAAACTTGTTAACACAAAATAAAAATATTCATAATTAAAATCCCAAATTTCGAAAGTGTGGCACTTTGACCCCCCCCCTCGGGTCCTGCTAGGGTAATCTGAGGCAGCTGAAATATAGGCATAGTTTGAGAAAAGAAAATAACATATTTCATATACAAACTTCAAATATTGATGCGATATGTTACTTTCTTTGTCGCAGACTGCATATCATTTAAAGTATTCTCGGTATATCTCGGATAGTTCACATTCAGTAATCCAAGAAGGTTATTTCTCCCCCCCCCCCCGGCTACGATTCTTAACAAGACTTTTCATTTTGACATAGGAGTTATCCGCTTGAATATCATCTGACAACTTTAATCTTCTTCTCCTTATCCTTCTTCACTTTCCATCAAGTCTCTCGTAATAGAATTTGTTCTCAGTCAGTTTCTAAGCAATTTCTTTTTAACTAATTTTAGAATTCCAAACTGTGCTATGCATAAGTATTAAAAGTCTTTTCGAACGGATTTTTTCGTCAGTTCGTCCATCTGGCAACAGACTCCTGAGGCAGAGTACGAAACGGCAAGAGGTATCGAGATCCAGTTTCTCGCAATCGATTTCGCTCTCCAACGATAGGTTCTATCTCCTCCGTTAACTCTCTATCCAAACCAGAATTAATTCTAACTAATCACTTCCGGTTTCAATATTTATTGTCGTAGAACAAAAATGATAACAGAGAGCGTAAAGTGATTTTCCCTAAGAGATTCACCATCGCAAGGCAACATGCCATGATTATCCCGAACACTGTCAAAACCGGAAGTAGTTCAAAATTAATATGTCTTCTTCTTTCGATACTTATTTCTACAGAAAAGAAACGGTAAGAGATATCGTGATGCGGTTTCTTGTATTCGATTCAATATCCCAAGAGTAGGTGCTAACTTCTCAATTAATCCTTGGTTCAAATTGGAAGTGGTTAATATTAGCCATTTTCCATTTTAACATTTATCGCCATAGAACAAAAATGATAATAGATGCCGGCTAGTGGTTTTCCGCAGTCAATAAGGTATCTTAAGGGTACCTATCAGCAGAACTTTTAACATTCCACCAAAACCGAAAGTGGTTGAAATTTTCTACTAATTCTGGTTTTAATACTGATTTGCATAGAGCGAAAATGGTAAAAGATATCGAAATACTGTTTTCTGTAATTAATTCAGCTTACCAAGAATAAATTCCTCCTTCTCCAGTGACTCTATTCAAATTGGAAGTACTTCAATTTAGCAATTTCCGGTTTCAACATTTATAGCCATCGAACAAAAGTGGTAATATATAGCAACAAGTATTTTTTTCAATCGCTTCATTGTATCAAGAGAACATACTATAACAACTCGCAACACCCTAAAAAACAAAACGGAAATAGTTGTAATTTACCACTACTTCTGGCTTTAATTCTGATTTTCCTAAAGCAAAAATAGTAAAAGAAAACAAGATGCAGTTTTTTGCAATCGATTCAGCTTCCTGAGAATAGACTTTATCTTCTTCCTTAAGGTTATATTAAATCTCGAAATGATTCAAATTAACGATTCCTGGTTTCAACATTTATAGCCATAGAACGAAAATAATAAGAGATAACGACAAGCGATTTTCAGCAAGCGATTAAAGGTCTCAAGAATGCATACTTTCACAACCTGCAACACTCTACCAGAACCAGAAGTGGTTCAAAGTTCACTTCCACTTTCAACCTTTATTGGCAAAGAATGGCTTTTTGATATGGATTCAGCGTCCGAGGAAAAGATACTGTCCTTGATTTTATTAATCTATTGTAACCAATAGCTATAGATGTACTGCTTCAAGTTTGATTATTGAATTCCCAATAGTTTGGAAGTCTACTGTAGTTTAACACTGTGAAAAGAACATTTTGTATTAAATGACTAATATATATAATACTGTCTTTTTTCTCGTTAAGTGGATGTGTACCTGGTTCATATATAGTATCATAAATAGATAAATATTTAAATAGTTCATTTAATGACTAACACTTCTTGATGTTCTATTTTATCCTGTAAATTTCCTCCACTTTTCTCCATAATCACATTTCAAAAACTACCCATTGTCCATTGCTGTTTCGAAATTCTACGTGAAATGTTTAATAACTCTTTTCCATAACTTTATTCGACAACCCACAAAATATGCCTTTCTCCCTTGTAAAGGATTATTTTATCATTACTATTTCTCTTTTTTACCACTTATACCTCAAGGCTGCCCTATTCTACCTAGATAACAAAGACTAGTCACCTGTTCTAAGCTCTGTAGTTACCACGTAGTCTCTCGATCTAGTCATTAGCACTTTTACTAGGATTGTATTTTAATATTAGTTTTCATCAAGTATTCTTCATATCTTCTTCTCAAGCTTTCTAAATATTCTGTTACTTTTTGATTCAGATTCCGGAATGTCTAATGTTATGTATCCTTCGTTAACATTCCTTTTAGTTTAAAGGTACAATTGTATAGAATGTGTTCATAGATGTATATAAGAATGTTAGGTAGATGATTTAGAATCAGAACGAAAAAGAAAGAAAAAAGAAATACTTCGTATAACCACAATTTCTAGAAGTCGAAGTATCTGCAAACAACACGTTAAAATGAAATTTAAAAGAATGTAGTTATGACTCTCGTAATAAAATTATCGGGACAATGAAACACAAAACTACAACTGTTTCGATTTTGTTATACAACGGACGTAAGATCATCGCAATGTAACACCAGAAGGTAGTAAAAATTAGATACTTGCCTATGGCCAGCAGTTTGCGTCAACTTGTAGGAATCTTTATATATTATTTAAGTATCACAGTAATTTAAAATCAATTCACAATTTATACACATCAATGATATCCTAAATCATGAAAACTCTTTCTGAAAAAAGCATGCACTGTTAAATATTTTGCTAGAAAAAAGTTTTCAGAAGGAAAATAATCCTTACCTGATTTTGGAAGAATGTTGACCTCAAGTTTTACGTTATCAGGCAGTTTAGCTTCTTCAATTGCAACACTTACAAGTTCTTCCAAAGAAGATGTGTTTACCGCCGGGTCATAACATAGTTCCCGCAAAATGATGGTGGTGCGGTAGTCAACACTTTCTTGCACTGAAGAGAGTCTCACCATTTCCACTACGGCCAACAACACCACGATATACCACAAAATGGTGATGGAACCCCCCATTATGATTTCTTCCTCTTCATGGTCGCTGCCGGTAGCTGAAGACTCCCGAGATAAGTCACGTGACCCGTCTTCAGTTGGGGAAGAGATTTTGGCCAACGTTTTGCTTTCTTCAGAAACAAATTTTGCTACAACCACATACGTAACACTCTTTTTTCTTTACACTTTCACGGTTAGCTTTGTTAGTATAACTGTTGTTTCGATTTTCAGCAACTTTAAACGTCGTGTACTAATAACCACTTACAAACCACAAGAATCAAAGTTGCATACTTTTGTTTTATCCGTACGAAAATAGATTTTTATATTTAAAAGGGAAAACCACATACAGTGCACGAACTTATTTATATTTTAAATTTGTCCTGCGCAGCTCACAAACGTGCACTGACCTTGCTATCTAGTTAAGAAAAAAAGATTGTATCACACAAATCAATATGTACGTATAACTGTCGGATTAGTTTCAATCTTGTTTCAACATCACTTTAACAACGAAATCAAGAGAAAAGCTGATTTCTGTCGTTTGCTCAACACGGCAAAATAGCAAATAATTATTGATTACTCAAGTTAAAGAATCATTTTCTAATAACGTGTTTATTTGGTAGTGTTTTAATTTATTTTACGTGTTAATGTTTCGTTCAAATAACTACGTTTTCCCTTATATGAATAATATCCCATAAATATCTTACAAACAAACTTTTGTATATCGAATATTCGTAAGAGGATTGTTTATTGATCTTGAATAAAACTTATTTTCACTTAGCAGACACAGAATATGAACAAAATTTCCAATGGTAAACGTTTCTTTTGCGTTTTCTACTTATTTTATATCAGTAATAGTAGACAGCAAATATTATAGTAACAATCATTTGATTCTGTAGTGAATAATGTGTAGTCATGTCAGAGTGAAGATCTCCTTTTGATTAGGAAAATGAATGAATAAAATAAAATATCTTCAGAATAAGACTGTTAAGACTGTTATCTATTTATTTTTTAAAATACTTCAAGGAAGTTCGTTAATTTTTATACTGTTACTTTTTCTGTTTTTGTATCTTCTTGCAGTAGTGTTGTACTACGTGACAAAACCTGATTTTTTTCTTATTAGACCTTGAAGTTTATATCATAAATCTATAAACTTTCTAGACAAAACTCGTTTTATCAGTTTGTTGCCTTTCTCGTGAAGAAAAGTAACCAGCACATTTATTTAAATAAAGTTAATTTATTGAAGTATAAAGATAACAAAATTTTCCGAGGTTACTTCGCAGTATTTGCAAGTATATATATTTTAGACGGTGGTAAAAAAGAAGAGAAAAATAAGAAGCACTACGAAAGAGTAAATGTAGCTTTACGTGAAATGAAGATTTGTATCTTGTTTCCTACACGATTATAAAACAACAGATAAAAAGATGGTAAAATACTAATTATCAATAAGTGCTAATTTGTGAAAAATTTTCGAAGGGAAACAAAAAAACTGCAAAGCAGAACCTACAGAAATCAGTTGTGTAAGAATGAATAGAGAAAAAAAGAAAATATGGTTTACAAAGTTGTTTCCTTACTGGCAAATTACTTCACAGAGATATTGTTATTTTATCTTCTAAATGATCATGTCTGTTGACTAGCAGTCAGTGAAGGATGATAAAGATAAATTGAAGAGAGAGAGACTTGCTCTGAAATATTTTACCCTATTCTCTAAATTTCTTTCTCTTTTACGAACACACTATATATTTCCCCCTTTTTACTTCTCCGATTCGCCTTGAGGAGTTTTCTGCGACGAGGAAAGTTTTTTTTTTTTACATGCTTTCTTTGTGACGCCAGTCTGAAGACATAATAGAGACAGAGGGATGTCCAACAGTGCCTCTATCTTCCTCGTCTCCTTCTAGTAGGAATCCTGCGTTGCCATTCTCTCTTAAATAGTTTCTCTTACTGCAGAACAAGTCCAAGGAATAAAATGGAAGCGCCAACCTTCCGCAAGACATTTTAATCCAAGCTCCCGCTTTTACTATCTGTGTTATTCTTCTATGATGGTATATTCCTCACAAAAGATTCGCTTCTGTTTTGTTCAAGAAGTCTCATTTCTTCAGTGAGAAGGTTTCATTGCTCAGCTCAAGACATAATTTCTTTTCCACGCTTTTATGTTTGCCTTACTTTTTCTCCAAAACGAAATTAACAGTATTCTTTCATTCTTGATTAATTACACTATATTTTTAGTAATTGTCGATTTGATAATTTCAGTAAAATATATGACGACACGTGTCTAATGGTGTCTTCTTGGATGCAGTAGTATAGGGTCTTTATGTACAAAATCTGTAATTAAAGAGAAAAAAAAATCAAATTAGTTACCTCGCAACTACATGTAACTACTCATTAAGATAAAGATACCAAAGTAGAAAGTTATCTTTATTAGAACGTAAAATAAATGCTAATACAATTCCTTGGAATAATATTACTGTGGGAAGCGATTATTGGTCCTTTGTACTTTCAGCCGATGGAGGTGGAAAGAAAGTATTGTGTTCTTGAAAAAATAAAAATGAAATGAAATGAAATCTGAGTTTAACGTCCCACAACCATGTCCTTTAGGCTAAGGGAGACGCTGATTAAAGCAAGTGATTGATGATGCAAGTTAGCAGAATGAGAAAGTGGGAGGAAACGGGAATACCCCGAGGAAACCCACCAGCACGATATTGTCCACTACAAACTTACTTGGATAGGGATCGAACCCAGGGCTCCACGCACCAGAGGTAAGCGCTCTATCCCTGAGGCCCCGTGCCCTCGTTTGAAAAAAAAATAAGTTAGAGATTTCTACGAATTTACGTTTCATAATTCCCTACATTCCATAAAAGCGATTTTTGTTCTTCCGTTTGTTAGTCATGATGCATGTAGAATCTTGTTCAAAGAAACCTCGTACTCACCTCTCTTTGAACGGCCATTAATTCTTACACACACATTCGGAATTAAATTAAATGTAGATTTTATTTCATCGATTGAGATCTTGATTTAGAGCCAAAATATTAGGATTTCCTGTGTAGTGTTGCCAGGGCCTATGGACTTTTAAAGCAAAGTGAACGATCATGACTGTTTTTAACACACGTTTAGAGATCATACCATTTAAACATATCCAGATCAAACTTTGCATTTCAGATTTTATGATTTGTCAATATGTTTGTGTGTGTGGGGGGGGGGGGATAGATGCTCTTCTAATCTTCACTAACAAATATAGTCTCTGGAAGGAGAGAATAAAAAATAGCGATTCTTTCAAAAACGGTTCCAATGATTTTGTTTATATTTCATTAACGACCGTAGGATTTGTATAATTTCAATGTGGAAGTCTGTAAGGAGTAGTTAGCTCTTGAAGCTTTCTCGAATTACTTACTTAAACGCAGCAGAGATGATTTTATTCATATTGAATAAATAGCTATTTCATTGCGACATTGAATAAGCAATTTTCTGAAACAACCAACAAGGGTATTTTAGTGTTAAAAGTGAGATTATTTGCGGATAGTGCTCTCTTAAACGATTCAAAGAATTTTATCTTCGAGGTGTGGCAATTAAATAACGAGACTATCCACCTCCTGTCGGATCGTGGTGGAAGGGGAGGTAGCTAATGATGTGTTTTGATCTTGAACCTTCATGAGCAGCCACTGTTTGTTTCATGATTCTGAAAGCTTTTCTTTTCTTTGCAGGCTTGCATGAAGAGGACAGTGTTCTGTAGTAGTGCCGGAATCATGGTGAACAGTAAAGTTGAGCAGCGCATTGACATCAAATTTCTAGTAAAATTTATAAACTAATACCGACGGAATGTTATGCAAAGTCAAAAGAGGTGCATGGTGATAATGCTATGTCACGTGCGCGAGTTTTCGAATGGCACAAACGATTTTCAGAAAGTAAGGAGGAGGTTGAAGATGATGAACGACCCGGCCGCCCTTTGAGTTCAAGAACGGACGAAAATGTTCAAAAAATTAATGACCTTGTGCTGAAAGACAGACGTTTTAGCATTCGGATGATCGCAGACATGACGAACATTAACAAAGAGACAGTAAGAGAAATTTTGCATGACAATTTAAATATGACAAAATTTTGTGCAAAAATTGTCCCGAAAACCCTCTTTCAGGAATAAAAAGACATTCGAAAGATCATTTGCTGTGACGTCATGGAACGACTCAAAGCAGAACCAGACTTGCTAACACGTGTCATCACATGTGATGAAACATGGATTTTCCAGTATGACGCCTAGTAATACTATTTACTAGGCGTCAATCCATGCACTGGAAGACTCTCACATCGCCAAGAATGAAAAAGCACGAATGAGCAAGTCGAAAGTGTGCTAATCTTTTTTTTTTCGATATAAGAGATATCATCATGACTGAATGGTTGCCTCAGGGTCAAACGGTGAATCAGACCTACTACAAAGAAGTTCTAATCAAGCTGAGGAAAACAATAAGGAAGAATAGACCGGATTTGTGGAAGAACGGATCCTCCACCAAGACAATGCGCCTGCCCATAATGCCCTCTCTGTGAAGCAGTTTTTAGCAGCCAAGCACATTTCTGTGCTCGACCATCCTCCGTATTCCCCAGATCTGGCTCCCCGTGACTTTTATCTATTCCCAAGTGAAAAGTGTATTGAAAGGAACACATTTTCAGTCTGTGGAAGAGAAGAAACGAAAAACGGCAGAGTTGCTGAACAGTGTGACATCTGATGACCTACAGCATTGCTTTGAACAATTGAAGGCGCGTATGCAGCGGTGTATAGATAGGAGAGGGGAGTATGTTGAAGGGGATAACAGTCAATTGTAACTTTCTTTGCAATACATCACATATGACAATAGTCTTGTTATTTAATTGCAACACCTCGTATATTTAGTAAATATGTATTTGAAATCGTACACAATAGCATGTCATTTCCTTGGGAAAGGCTAAAAGTAATAGTGTACAGCTAGTTGAGTTTTTGATTTTCGATGAACAACAGTAGTGAAATTTTTGTGACCTTGGAAGAAATAAACTCAAAAGTTCAACAGGTGTACACTTTCATGACCCGTACATGGATGAGAAAGGTTTTAGGATTCCGCCCATCTGCTTGTTCCTTTGTCTGCAGCCCACACTGAGTATACAAAGGCCAAATTTTAAAATATTATTTTGAAACAATTTTCTATTATTTTTTTTTAATTTTCATACTCTTAGAATTTAAAGATAGTTATCTCAAAAATAAAAATACATCAGTTTTTCGAAAATGACTTTAACAATGGGTACCTTAAGAGGCATAATCACTGCGAAATTAAAATACCGCTAATTTTACAGTAATTATGTGATATCTTCAAATAGATAAAAGATAATCGAAATGTGGAACAAGAATGCCCTAGACAATATTATTTTACATGAGATACCGTTATCATGATTCACTTATCTGTTTTTAATTTCCAGCCATTTTGAAAATCGACATTTATTTTCGCGTTTATAAATGGCTGCAAATGGAAAACTACTAGGTGACTCGTGATAACGGTATCTCATGCAAAATAATATTGTCTAGGACGCTCTTGTTCCACATTTCGATTATCTTTTATCTATTTGAAGATATCACATAATTACTGTAAAATTAGCGGTGTTTCAATTTCGCTGGCCTCTTAACAACTATAATTTGTTTTAAAACAATTCAAACACAAAACATTTTAAATTATTCATCTTACTTAATTTGAAATTACCAGAATATAACTAAATAGTTTGTCTGACTAGGAGTAGAAATGGGTGCATGAAAGATAACTTTGAGAGCTCGAAGTTCTGAAGAGTCTGAAGTTCTGAAGCTAAGGGTTATATCTCCCTCATAGTCAGTGATATAATCAGCCGTCATTGCTCTGGTCTTGAATTTTCCTCTCAGACTCCAAGCCTCCAATCTTGATCATTAACATCCTTTGCTCTGTCTATTGAAACTTATAGTGACATTTTACAGATTTCTACAAGTCACAGAGTTCTCTCTCTGATACGAAAGGTAACAATGTCTCCTACATTCGGTTTCTATAAAGCCATGTAAATCAATAGAAAAATTATTGCAAATATTCGTTGTTCAAAATGTTGGCAAGGTTTTTGAAATACTAGCTGAACACCCTTCTCCACACGAGAAATATTAAAAAGCTCTATATAAATCCCCTTCCCTCTTCCCTTAGGTTGCATTATTCAATTAAAATCAAATAGTAAAAATCCAGCTCGACTCAAGTGCTAAATATGTTCACTCATTTCTCTCGTCGTCTAACAGCTTCGGATGGTTTGTTTCTTCTTCTGCTGTTCTAAGTCTGTCGTTAGGCATAAAAGGACTGCTTTTCATCCTTTAGTTCGTTCGTTTCTTCACTGTAGAGGTTGTGTTTCGTATTGTGTGATTTGTGTTGAAAATTTACGTTAGAAGCAATGGAAAATACGTATTTTGTGATATGTAATAATAAAAAGCTAATACTAATATAATTTTAATATAATAATATTAGTAGCAGTAAAGTATATAATAATATAACTATAATAACAATTTTAAATAATATTTAAAATAATACCTAAATACTTAATGAATTCATTGGTACAGAGTGAAATTTTGAATTCTCGCAAACCCCCTTACTATACGTACTGTATTATAATAGAAGTATCACGATAAAGAAAAAGGACTATGTTTGTCAATTGGCTCAGCTCTTTGGCTGCCATCCGATCACGAACTACATTAATTACTTTAATTTATAATACAGTTAACATAGATCATCGTTATTCCCAATTCTAGTATTCTGTCAGTACAAAGCCTCTTTAATTGGTTTATTTCTTCCACTATTCTTCTCCATTCGGAATATTTTGTTCCTCATGGCCATTTTCCCGCCATTTTCAAGTGTAGGAACCTCTTAAGAGAAACATTCTTCTTTCATGCTTTTCACATGTTTATCGTATAACCATAACCTAGGGTGATAAAACGTCCCGTTTTTAATGGAATTGTCTATTTTTCAAGAAAGCGTCCGTTGTCTCAAGAAAAATTCAAACGGGATGTAAAAAACCCGGTTTTTTAAAATATCATCCCGTTTTGGATTTGTAGTTACGTAGTAACTTTTACAGTTTTTTTTTAAGGAAAGATTAATCCTTCTACAACAAATTCAATCATAAAAAATACATTAAATTGATTATCAATGTTCCTTAACCTGCTTCCTGTTAAATGATATGAAGTAATGAAAAACTAAGTTTGGAGTAAGGATAAATAAATAAAACTCTAGTTATTCATAAAACTTAGAGACTTCTACTTCACTGGTATAAATAACGATATAACAACGAACATATCTAGGTGGGTTGTTAAATAATGCCAGTTATTGAAAGTTCTGTTTTCCTAATTCGCTAAAGCTCATCATCCTAGCGTAGCCTAAAATTTTGTGCTCTTTCTCGCACACTCTCTTGGTCGAGCATATTTCATTTCTTATTATTTTTTCTTGTATCGTTTCCAGATTCTACACTGTCATAATGGCGTCATTTTAGGTTCCAGGAGGGTATGGGAGATCAAGGCTGTATAGAGTTTCACTTATTTATTACCATATCAGAATATAAGTGATTAGAAAACACGCGATTCTCAAGCTCAGGGAGGGATTGCCCCAACCTCCACAAATGACGCTTTTGCTGCACCCGTTTCATCATTATCCATGTTTCTGCAACGTAAACTACTATAGTTGTAAAGTACGTGTTATATAGCAGCATTTAGCTTTTCTTGATATAAAATATTTCCTGATTATATATCATATATTTTACGCTTTCATAAAATATTTTTCATAGATGTAGTCTCCTGGTAACGATTTCTTGTCTGTTTTACCCATCTATTGTCACTTCTGAACCCAGATACTTGAAAATTTACACTATCTTCAAGGGTTTCCCCTTATAGTTTCATTTGTTCGCCTTGTTCATGTTTGTTTCTTGCAATGACTAAAATTCCCATTTTTCCCTTGGCATATAAGAAGGTCATGTTCTTCTGATGTTTTTCTACCAGTACCTGGTTGAATTTACATTTCTTTTGTTTCTTCCCAATTTATTACAACGTTTACAAATCACGCATTGAGCACAGAAGTGCCTCAAAATTATAATTTGAATTGAGCTATTATTGCACAAAGTAGAAGAGAAATTCATTCAAAACAGAAAAGGAACTTTGATATTAAGGCCAATAATTGATATTTAACTTGAACCAAGTTAGCTCTCGAAATCTGCACTTTGACTGCCGATTACAGGAGTAAAACTTAAAAAAAAAAAAAAAAACACTGATGCATAGAGTCCTTGGCTCGATACCAGCTCCAAGTGAACTTTGTGGTGGATCAACTCTCTGTGCGTGGGTTTTCTCGGGATTTTCCCGTTTCCTATCACATTTTTCACTCCACCATTTCCTTCATATCTCATCATCACCATCTCCCTTAGCATAGACAGCATAACCGCGGGACGTAAAACTTAAACATTTCATTTCATTTCAGAAAATACAATTTGAAGGTTAAGCCACTTCTGTGATGAACACATCAAATATAAACATGGTTTGGGTTGCGAGATTTTGACCAGGCAAGCATTTGTTGGGTGTCGAGATTTTGTACCCAAATCAATGCAAAGAACGAATTACAACTTTACGTACATATAATGTTCTGGTCGTACACTAACAAACTGAGATAGCGGGGACTTTACAGAAAGGGAAGACATCCAAGAAGTGACTTTTAGTACAGTGAAAGGTAAGTTTTCAAGGTCTATTCAAAAGAAAGGACAAAGAATCTTATAAAACTAGTGGGACAAAAGACGAGAGAAAGATACGAGAGATAAAAGAGAAAATTCTTTCGTCTGAGTGATGAGGAAAAGGGCTTTCTGTTTTATTCAAAATAAATGCGGCGTAAAGAGACGGAAATGCTCCGTCAATGCTTGCAGACCTTTCAGTGAATCCTCACCAGCGAAAACTCTATCTCAGTATACACAACGGAAATAACACAGGTATATAAAAGCATGCAAAAGAAAGAAAGAATAAAAAAAAACATAAGAAATAACTTTCTCACAGGTTTTTTAGACCTCATTCCATTTTTATGCTTTCTTCCTCTTCTACAATTTGAAACTTTACTACGGTACAGTACTCTATAAACTTTAACCTCTTTTTCTCCCAAAAATCTAACGTGGATGATTGACAGAAATAATTATTTCTTACTATGTAGTACGTTGACATAAAAATATTTGTGTAGAGCATTAAACTGTACGGCCCGAAAATGTGAATATTTCGAAAACTGATTAGAAACTTCTGAGATATGAGTGTGAAAAAGAATGAAGAAAATTAGCTGGGTGGAATGAACACAATTAAAAAAAAGGGGGAATTGACTAGGACATTGTTTAATAAGAAATTATGTTGTGAGGAACATGCTAGGAAGAAGGTATAATTGAAGAAAAAACAAAGGAAAGGAAGAGAGTACTAGAAATTATGTTGTGAGGGATATGCTAGGAACAAGGTATAAGAAAAGAAAGATCATAGGAGAGGAAGATAAGGCTAGAAATTATGTTGTGAGGAAATGCTAAGAAGAAGGTATAAGGAAAGAAGAAACAAAGGAGGGGAAGCGAAGATTAGAAATTATGTTCTGAGGAACATGCTGGGAGGAAGGTATAAGGGAAGAAAAAACAAAGGAAAGGAAGAGAATACTAGAAATTATGTTGTGAGGAACATGCTAGGAAGAAGATATATGGGGAAAAAACCAGGGAGAGGAAGAGAAGACTAGAAATTGTGTTGTGAGGAACATGTTGGAAAGAAGGTATAAGGGAAGAAAAATCATAGGAGAGGAAGAGAAGATTAAAAATTATGTTGTGAGGAAATGCTAAGAAGAAGACATATGGGGAAAAACAAAGGAGAGGAAGAGAAGACTAGAAATTATGTTGTGAGGAAATGCTAGGAAGAAGGTATAAGGGAAGAAAAAGGAGAGGAAGAGAAGACCGGATATTATGTTCTGAGGAACATGCTAGGAAGAAGGTATATGGTAAGAAACCCAAGGGAGAGGAAGAGAAGACTAGAAATTATATTGTGAGGAACATGTTAGAAACAAGGTATACGGGAAGAAAACCAAGGAAGAGGAAGAGAAGACTAGAAGCTATGAATAAAATTAAAACGTTTCGTAGGTAGACGACTAACTGTGTGGTTTATATTCTTGAGAATGACCTAAGAACGTTGCTAAGAAGTGACCAGAAGGATGAACCCTCCTACAACCACTTTCACCTCCTCCTGAAACTTTCATTTCTTTCTTTATGTTCAAAAAATAAACAGGTAGGAAATGCTTTAGTTGTAAGAAAAAAGAGAAAGAGAAAATTTGATTGTAAGGTGAAATAAATAATCTATCTATTAAAATGCTACAAGAGCAATTAAAAGTGATTTTTTTTTTATTTTACGTTTAGCCGCTTAAAGGGTTGCGCCCTTTCTTCGGGAAGAGATCGAATGGTATAGGAGCATCAATTGTATCATGAGAGGGTCTAGGTGTTGTTTAGTCATCTTCATTTAACATTTTATTCAGTTTACTCAGAGGGATGGGCATCAATTACGTGAGGGCAATTTTCATATGCCATGGATGCTAAGAAAGATCGTCTGGCTGACATATAAGTAGTAGTCGTTCTTTAACGTCGGTGCCTGAAATGAAGATAAAATGCCAAAATACAGTTGCGATGATTCAGGTTCATCAGAAGCTATAAAATATACGGTTCAATCACAGACATAAACGGCAGGCAAGACAAGAGGAGTGGTAGATGTCATGAGGGTGAAGTGCTACGACGCCACAACACATGGGTATTATTAGTAAGACGAATGCTGTTAGCTTCTGTTCCTGGGGCGACTCAGGAACTAATGAAGACAAAGGCAGCCCTGTTAGTAGGTGATTTATTGTGCATGAGATGGATAGATGAGCGGTGAAACTGTGCCAGGATGATAAATGTCGAAAACTTCCGGATCGACGTTCTCGCGGCCGATGTTTAAATGATACAGGGTCATCAGATGTTGTAAAGGTGTCGGATAATAAACAGCAGGGGTATCAAAGTCTCTATCATAGCGGAGAATGTTCAGGAATACTGGATGAGCAGTTTCAATGTGTTTCGTCATACATTTTAAGCGAAGAGCCTCAAGATAGGATAAGAGCGGTGGAAAATGAATACGGTCGCAGAGTAGACGGGTTGGGTGGGGAAGCTGGATAGGAAAGGCTAAACGAAATGTATGGCGTTCGAGTATTGCTAACTTTTGATAGTACTTAGGAGGAGCTGGCAACCAAGCTGTGTGACCATAAGTTAAGACCGAGCGCATGAAAACTTTGTAAGTGTTTAGGAGAAGATTTGAATGTAGACCCCACGTGGTACCAACTAGTCGTTTCACTAAGTTAAGTCTGTTTTTGGCTTTCTCGATGACAGTGAGAAGGTGCGGTGTCCAAGTAAGCTTGGAATCGAACACAATGCCTAGGTACTTAAGAGTGTTATGGATGGTGACTGGTGAGTTAGCAACATGAAGTCGTAATAAATGAGGATTTCGGTGTACTCGACATCGACGTCCAGATGATAAGAAGACGATAGCTTGCGTTTTAGTAACATTGATTGTCAAACGCCAAACGTTGCACCAGTCAACAAAAGTGTCAATTGCCTGTTGAAGGCGATGTTGGATACCAGTAATTGTCCGTCCGACAGCAAGAAACGCAGTATCGTCAGCGAATTGGAAAAGTTGTATACCAGGAGTGTTTGGTAAGTCGGAAACATATAACAAATGCAACAGGGTAGAGAGAGAAGGTCCATGAGGAACGCCAAAATTCAGGAATATTGGAAACGACAGAGCATCATTGATCGATATGTAAGCAAGTCGGGCTGTGAGAAAGGAGTGTATAGTTCGTATGTAAGAGAGAGGAAGTTGAAATGAGTATAACTTGTATATAAGACCCTGGTGCCAAACTTTATCAAATGCCTTTTCAAGATCGAATGTAACCAGACATGATGGATGACCCTGGCTGAATTGATTGTATATAGAGGTGCTGAGACGTAACAGGGGATCTAGAATGCTGAAACTGGGGCGAAATCCAGCTTGATGCAATGGAAGAAAAGCGTTAGTCTGTAAGTGATCGTGGAGACGACGCACTAATGTAATTTCAAATATTTTGCTGAACGTGGACGTCAGTTGTATAGATCGATAGGAGGTAACGTCAGAGGGTAGTTTATTAGGTTTAGGAAAGAGTAATACTTTTGAGTACTTCCAAGTGATGGGGAAAAACCAGTACGGAGTATAAATGTATAAATAAAGTTTAGCATGGTGAAGACAACAGGAGGAGCGTTTTTAATGAGAGTATAGGTAAGCTCATCAAAGCCTAGTGCTGTATTTTGTTTCTTAAGGAGAGTAGACTGGATGTCTGGCGGTTGGATGGGTACTGTGAGTGCATTATTTAGTTCCAGAACGTAACTATGATGTGGTTGTAAATGTGTTAAGTTAGGATCAGATAACCGATCGATTTCTGTAAGTAAACGTTGTGGAGTATGCCAGCCAGGTAAGGGAGAAAAGATATTTTGGAAATGTGCGGCAAAGGTATTGGCCTTGTCCTGATCAGAAGAAAGTGCTTACTGGTTTTCAACTAGTGGGTATGGTGTCCTTTGAAATTTTCCAGAGTTGATTGAACTGTCGCCAATATTTGGTAGGATGGGATGTTTCGTTGAGTTTATTACAAGTTCTGGTCCAGTGAAGGCGTTTGTATGCGATTATGTAATTATGAGTGATGTGAAGATATTGTCTATGGAGGCGAAGTGCTTCTAAATTACGGCTGCGGGTGTATTCTCTGTAGGCACGTCGAGCTGCAGTTATGAAAGAAAGGTATCGTGGAGGAAGTTTCGGTTTGTGCGGGGATATATATGCGGTTGGAATGTGTTGATCAGCAGCCATATGTAAGGTCTGAGTGAGATGCTGAACGGCAGTGTCTAGGTCATGTTGTGATGTTAGCTCTACAGTATCAGAAAGTGCTGAGGTGATGGTCGCTTGGTAGGCTGGCCAGTTGGCCTGATGATACACATGCACTTTTCTCTTTGGTATGGTATGGTGTGGAGAAGCGTTGGTAGCAAGAGACAGCTTGATAGGAATGTGATCGCTCTCCAAAGAATCCAAAACGTCAATATTGATGTGAGAGTTGAGTGTTGTAGAGGATATAACGATATTAGGTGTGGTATTACTAGAGGGGCGAGTTGGCCGAGGAAGTACATGGAGGTGGCCGGTCGTATTAAGCGTGAGGAAATTCAAAAATCGTTGTTTTTTGTGTTGAGACCGGCTGTGAAAATTGATGTCTCCCATGATAATGAATTTACGATAGGTGTCAGAGAGGTATTGGAAAAACTGATATGGTATATCCTGTCTCGGCCTGACATAGATGGTGTCAAAAGCTATAGTATGACACTTTAGATATAAGAGAACAACATTGTATTCGGGCAACTGAAAAGCAGGAGGTAGGATAATAGACCGATGGGGAATGCGAGATTGTAAGCCAAAAGCTGTACCTCCATGGAGGCGAGCGCCGTTCGGTCCATCATATCTGTGGAGAACGTATCTAGGAGTATAGCAGGGTATATAGGGAGCCAGGAACGTTTCGTTGAGAACAAAAGCAGTGATGCTTTCCTCCAAAGGAAGTTGTTGAAACAGTACTTGATGCGTGAGAAGAGATCTTACGTTTAAAAATAACAAATTGTAAGCTATAATGGTGTATACCAGAAGTATGGAAATAGCACTGATACTACTGAACATGTTCAAACAATCGTTTCAATAGGTTGAATTTGGAAATGGACGTTGGATCCACTGTATGTGGTGTAATGTGAGATTGTAAAGAAGTTTTGCGGAGTGAATGATTTGATTGAGGACTTGCTGGCGCTGAAATGGCAATATGTTCTTTAAAGTAAGAGTTATGAATCGTAAGAGGTCTTCTACTGTGACAGGATGTGTCATTGAGTTTGCAGGTGGGTTGTTGTCATCAGAAGTTTTGATGAGTGCTATTAATTCTGGCTTATCAGGTGCAGGTGTGGGCTTGGCACGGCAGCGATAACTGTATGTAGGGTGCTTTTCAGGGCAAGTGATGCATTGAAGAGGTGCGCTTGAATTGGGACAATTACCGGTCAGATGATTGCCACTACATTACCCGCATTTGACGATGTTTGTACAGTTATGGGTGTAATGATCGTTGTAAGTTTGGCATTTCTCGCATCGTATTGGGAGAGGTGCAGGCGTGCGAGAAGGCTCTACCTTGTAGCGGCGGCGATATACGTAGGCACCGTTAGCCAAAAGATGATGAATTATTTCCGGCTGGTCGGTCAGAACATGCACAAGGTAGGTAGGGCCACTGTTGTTACGAATTCTAATACATTTTTTGATTTCGAGACCCTCGTATCGCAGCTCGTCAAAGATCTCGTCGTCAGTGAGTTCGGGTTCAATGCCTCGGATAACTACTGATAGAAGTGGTGGACGACGAGGTGGCGGAGGTGTTTTCCGTTGACTCGGACTGAGAGGTGTCAACACAGACTGCGACCAAAAATTTCAAAAGTAGCTTTGTTTCTAACATGAATATGGAAGTTAGGGTTAGGAGATTTCAATATGATTCCATCTGTAGTAGGTATGATTTGGTGGACATCAGCGCGCAGAACACATTTATTGATTTGCATGAAGATGGCGCGTGCAGTCCGGTACTTAGTATCGAAGTTCTTTAAGATTAAATTGTACATGGTTTCTTCGTTAGCTGGCAAAGTAGGAGAGGATGGCGCATTAGTACGAAAAATAAAATGCGATGATGATAGCCCGTTTCGGTTAAAGTCTTCAGATGCCGAAACTGAAGAGGCGGATCTGAGCATTAAAAAAAAGTCCATCTCGCTGGTTCTCGCAGTCACTGAGGCATTGGAACATTCTCCATAAGAGCTATAGTTCCTTTGTTTCTTAGCGTCTGATTCCTTGGAGTGCCTAATTGGAGATCGTGAGCGAGATCGAGATTCAGTCTGCTTAGAGGTATCTGCTTTAGTGGTCTTCGTACCAGCAGAGTGACCTGGTTTCGTGGTTGCACCCTTCGCTCCCGTCGGAGAGGGGGCATGATGACGATTTAACCTAGCAAAGTATAGTACTCAAATGAAAGTGTTTCGAGGCAATAGTGTGAAGAAGATGCTAGAGGAAGCCCACTGTGGCTCTCACTTGAGGCAGCAATACGTCCTCGCGGAGATGTCGGTCAGTGCAAGCACTGGCCCTCCACAAAATAGGTGAAGAAACGATTAGATGATGATGGCGACGGGCACCTACTTGAATCAGCAATGCGGACTGCAAGGGGATGACGATTGTCTGTAGCAGAACAATCCTCCCGATATGAACAAAAATACAAGTAGATGTTCGCAGAACGTTAGTAATCGTTCTCAGACCTATGGATCAATTATCGATCCTGAATTCTGAGTTGAGTTCTCGATTAAAAGTGACTAAGCTCCAACCTATAACTTTGGCCTATATACGGTTGTGTGAGATTTCACGTTTAAGAGACAAACATAACATTTTGAGTATGTGTACTTTAAATAAATAGTTAAATACATCATTTTCATAAAGTTTAGGTTTTAAAATTATTGTTCAAAGACTTTGTATTTTAATAACACTTCTATAAAATCAATGCACGTGAATTGTGCTGCCATCTTCTGAGTTCTTTTAAACTATATGTTTTGGAAGTTTATATGTTTGTGGTCAATCCTTTCGACAATGAGATCTCGGAAACTACAGGCTCTAGAAAGATGACGTTTTCACTGATCGATTGCAAATTTCATGTATATTGTCCAGTTCTAAATGAATATTTAAAAAAACATGACCACTATTTCTTTATTAGATTATTACGAGTACATTGGAAGTGTTGAAATTAAAAAAAAAAAAACTAAAGCATCACATCCTATGCATTATACATTCCAAAATCACATTGTTGTATATAGTGGTTGTATAGGTATCAGGCGTTTTTTCATGGCAAAATAATAATGGAAAAGGAAGGATAACCATTTCTCCAGTATAAGATGAACCTTTATTTTTGGAGTGTTTTGCCCAATGAACACCATATATAACTGACATTATAATTAATTGTGTATGTAATGTATTTGCTTATTACATACTGTATGCAAGAAGAAAGAAAACACTGGTCACACATGAATTAGAAACTCTAACCGGAAGTAGGCTCAAATCTTGCAAACGGTGCGAGATATTGAGAAAAAAATTCTCCCCTTTACGATACCCTTTGGCTTTTTTTAAACAATACGACTTTCACTTGTGTCTGTAAAGGGACATGTACAGATGTTGTGAGGAATGAGAAGGAGATTTATGCTCATATGCGAATGATGCGTTGTGTAAAGAGCGCAGGTTCAGCTAGTATAATTTAAAATATTAATATTTTTGGCCTATTGTTTTTTCGAAAGTATATATATATATATATTATTGCTACACTATTATTGTTGAGGTTTCTGTCCTTATTTTTGACAATGAAAGATAGACTTCGTCATTTATTGTTTTCAGAAGATAATGTTATGTCTGAAGAATTTTCAGAAACTACTAAAATCGCAATAATCTGTGCTACTTGTTCAGTGTATTTCAAATCCTTTGTTTCTACATAGCCCACTAAGAAAAACTGAAATTTATAATAATAATATCAAGAAATGTATAGTGGCACCTCGGGCTACGAACATAATCCGTTCCATAATATTGTTCATGAACCGAAATGTTCGCAAACCGAAAGAATTTTTATCATTAAAATTAACACAAAACCAATTAATCTATTCGCCATGCCCGGAAACATCGTTTTCTGCCATGTTTATGAATTTATTTGTGGCAAAAGATATTCATGTATACAAAACTTTACCCTTGTGGTTGGTAGCAGTGTTTCTTTCAGAAACAATGTTCTGGGGGGGGCACTCCACATACTATTCTATTTATTATTATATTATAGACGTATTATTTTGGTCTGCTCCGAGGAGGCACTCTCAGAGCTCCGGGGGGGAAGTGCCCCCCGAAAAACAGGTCTGGAAGAAACACTGGTTGGTAGTTGCTGACTCAGGTAGATGATCAAGGAATTGAAGGATGAGCCATAATGAATGTTAATGTACGAAAGAAGCAAATAAAAAAATATATATCTAGAACAACGCAACAACAATGTTCAGAGTGCGCAAATCTGAGTACAACTGTTGAGCAGTGTTAGTATTTTTTTTTTTTTTTTTTTTTTAAGAAAATCTCCCTCAACTGTCTCAAAAATTTCCCTTTCTTATCAAAATTTCTTTATTTTCTTGTGTCCAATCCCTGTAACAAAAGTTACATGATAAGATTTATTTAGCTACATTAAAGGAAATGCCAACCACGTTTATTTTATCCATTTTCTTTTTGTTTCTATTTTTTACTTTCTCCTTCATTTTTTTAAACAAACAATATACACAAACATACCCAGCTAACAATGAGTACAAATTATACTACTTTGAATACGCACACACGCACACGCACACGCACACACCTACACACACAAACTATTGCAATTGTAATGGTTTATTTTTGAAGAACAAAGAAAAATTTAAACATTAATATTGGTCAATCAGTTAGCGGGAAAACTTCCCTGTATTTTCATGTTTTATCGAAAAATTCCCCTTTTTGCTAAATTTACCTACAAAATTCACTGAAACTACGAACACTGTGTTGATGGATGTTAGTGAGTCGCAGGCTTGCCAACCATACAATAATTTATCGTGATATACAATAATTTAAGCATTAATACAATATACGATAATGCTCTTACGATAATAGGTGAATATACGATAATTTTGAAACTTCCTATTGTTATTATTATTTGCAGCTTTTGAATGTGCAAATAAATTGTAAAAGTGTAGCAAATAGTTATAACCCTTTGGGGATTCTATGGTACAATTTGTACCATACGGGTGTTTCATGGTACATTGCGTTAATCATACATTGTACATTGGTACAATAAGGATAATCCTTCTATTTGAGCTTTTTCGTCCGTTTTTTTTTTTTTCAAGTCCAGAGGCTTTGTAGAAGACATTACGTATGGTTTCACACCTTCCTGCGTCCAGACATAGGAGGTGATGACGTCATAATTTTAAAATATATATTTTCTTTTATGAAGCCTATGTTCATTATTTTTTGGCGGGCTTATTTTTGCACGTAGAAGATTGAAATTTTGCATAAACATTCAGCCCACCTCTGCCTTAAAATAGGAGGGTCTAGAGGGGCTAAAAGTTGAAAAAGGGATATTTAGGCCAAAATATCCCGTTTTTCGGGATTTTTCGCCTTAGATACATGATGGAAACACGTGAGTCATACCGTCTGAAAGGCAGTTCTATTCTGAAGAGAATGATTGGCGGATTAAAGTTCTAGGGTAAATAGAGATGTCTCAGGAAATTTTTTACCTGATATGGTGTTTTGTGGCATTTTGGGGCAATGTGGGGATTCTTGATAAAATTTCTCCCGCCCTTAGTATTCAAGATAGAAACTTGAAATTTGGTAAACACATTCAGTCAAGCAAGTACAATTTATCAGATTGCTTTTGAGATCTCTACGTTTACACAGGGAAGCTCCAGAGGGGCCCAAAGTGTGAAAAAAATTCCATCCAAAATTTTTCTTTTGACATCAATTTTCCCTCTTCTGGTATACGATATGGGCATGCAAGTGGTACCATTTGAAAGCCAGCTTCATTCTGAAGAGAATGAGGTATTAACCATAATCCTAGGATAAATAGTGACGATGCAGTAGCTGCTTGACTGAAAGTCTAAAAAATACCCCAAAAGTCCCCAATCCCTAAAGGAATAAAACACGCACATTGAGGAGTTTTTTAACAGTTATCCCTGCTAAAATAAATGAATAACAATTGGAAATTGGCAAATGTCAACCCTGCATCCATACTTTAAATTCAATTATGTTTAAGAGGGAGTGATAATATTGTTGTTGTTCAGGGTAGTATAAATAAGGATAAAGGGAGGAATGGTGAGAACATTGACGCCAATTTGGAGTTCGAAACTCAAGATTACTGGATAAGTTTATTATATATATTATTGATATTATTACTAGTATTGTACTCGTTTCTACAATTATCACGTTCAGTGGCGTATTTAGGGGGCTTTCGGGCTTAAGCCCCCCCCGAAATCTTACTTACTATGGTAAAGTATATGAAATATCTTGCAGAATTTTCACATTTTCAGGCAAAGACCCCCTCCCCGAAAGTTAGAAAAGCCCTCTCCGAAACAAAATCATAAAAACGCCACTGATCACGTTGATAACAAATATACGATTTTTTTTTTTTTTGTAATCTATATTATAAAATTGAAAGTGACTATGTTTGTGACTCTTAATCTCTTGAACCGTCCGACCGATCTCAATTAAATTTTCAACCTAGATTAAGTTCGAACATGAGATGATTTTTGTCATATCACTTTGACGATGTAACTTAAAGGAGGAGAAGGACATTGACAAATGATCGAAAATGGCAGATATTAGTGTCGAATCTATAGTTTTTGAAGTTACTGAGATGAACAGTGTTGTGGTTTTCACCTTCTAATCTGTTACGGCTCTCTAAGGGTATCAACTCACAATGTAAACCACAAACAAATTACTAACTTCCATCAAATATATGGGTAATTATATTCTCAATGAAAACTGCTAGTCATATCAGGGTAGATAAATATTTATTTAGATAATAAGTAAGTCAAAAAAGTGATTCGATGAAAATTCTTTTAAGGCAAAAAAATACGGGACTCCTTCACTTCAGAGCCCTATCCCTTAAGTCGGAAGATCATCATTTAGACCGACAGACTCCTACAAATTTCTTAGTCAGACTCCACCGATCCGTCATTCCCTCACAGTTTCATCTGACGCCTACCTCTATCAGGAAAGCCTGACTACAACTTTCCGTCCAAAAAATATAAGAGATCCTGTTGTCAATGGACATCACTTAGCCCAATGACTGATTCTCTTTCTCTAAAGAGAAGACCATCACTTAGGTTTTCTCTGGCCTAGCAAAAAAAATAATCTAAGAAAAAACCTTAAAGAGTTTTCTGCCTCTGAGGTTAAAAAAAAATATAACCTACTTTTCCTTACTAGAAGATAACGGGAATCACTTATCCCAACAAGCTATCATTTAAGCTTATAACCCTGACTAGCTAAATGTCCTCAAACTTGGTCATCACTCAGACCGAAGGATATCACTTATTCCTTGCTCTGACCATCATTTAGGCCAGTCCCTACTATTTCGTTAAAATATCAGAAAGTTCTAATGCCACCACTCAGGCTCCAGAGAAATCATTTATTCTCTGTCATCGGTCATCATTCAGACCGTTCCCTACAAGATAGGAAAGTAAAAAAAATGAGGCAGGACCTTAATAACTAAGAGTGGCTCTAACAGCCATAGTCACCCAGCAGTATATCCCTATGCGGCGAGAGGCTTCCTTTTATATAGTCGACGACACTTCCCCTTTTAGTTTGCTTAACTTTATTTTCGCTAAAAATCCGCAAAAAAGTCTTTTGAAAAAACGAGCAACCGTCGCTAGCCTCTGGAAAATTCCATCGATCACTATAAGAAAATCTATATTAAAAAAACTTGAACGTAGAGTTCGTTAAATATAGCTGAAAAGAAAAATCCAAGCAGGAATACACAGCTTGAGCAGATATACACATACAAATAAGCAATATCCAATATGAAATTATAAATATACATAACACATAATACGATATATGTAATTAAATATATGTCTGGCCAGACTTACCTTTATCAATAACAACAACATTATATACACTTGTACACTTAATTATTTATTCACAAATAAACACAGTAAGGGCGAACCCTCGTCCTTACATAGCACTCGACGAACTAAAAAAAAAGAAAAGAAAAAAATCAGATTCCTCGTCATTTCAACGTCTCTCACTGTTCATTCTGGAATCTTTTTATTCTCTCTTTTTTTATTAAAAAAAATACACTCAATATTCACAAACAAACACAATTCGTAATTAATCACAGAAAAAAATACGTATGATGGCTTTACTTCTGCCTAGTCTAATGTCACGAATTAATCATAAATTCCACTTCACTGATTGAAAAACACTGCTCTTTCCTCTAGAGTTCATAGTTCTTCAAAAAACTGCACCATGAGTCTTTAGAAAGTTAATTTTCTAATAACTGTATCCTTCCCTTTATTTTCATTAACCTCGAGGAATTTCCCCGGAGTTACTGGAATCCCTTGGATCTCGTCGTCGTCCACACAGATGGACAGTACATCATCATCTTGATCATGTTCGTTGTAACCAAACGAATTTGATGATCCAGGCTTAGGGTCTTCTTCCTTCCGGACACTGAATTTAGCTCTTTTGAGAGCTCTAAGTTCCTCCAATGTACAAACTCTCGGATCAATATTTGGATGGGATGGTACTTGTTCTTTTCTCTCGCTATTATCCTCCGTTTTCTTGCGGTCAACTCGAAATAATAGCTCTAGTTCAAACGGATTGCCTGAACGAGGTCTGCATGAAGTATATACTGATCTTCTCTTAGGGTATGGTTTTTTAAATAATCCTGCCATGTCGGAGAAATTGCGCTGTTTCACCTCAGAGTGACTAAATAAAACTAAAGTTCTCTATTACGCTAAGAATTCTCTAAACTTCCCCTTCCCCTATTGCCTTTTCTCTGTGAATGGGAGTTTTATTCTAGGGGCTTCTTTCCCCCTCCCCACCATCTCGGGAGTTCTGTTTAAGAAATCCTCTTTCTGTTCGGAAAGATGTTTCGCAAATTCTGGTGGGCTTTTAAACATTTTCATCTGATCGGTGTTAACTTTTACGACTTTGTTAGTAAACGTGTTTCTTGCCAAAAAAGTATTCGTTGCTAACTGTTTAAAAAGAAGATACGGACCCAGGTACTTTGGTAATAAACTGCCAGAAATGTTCTTCGGTGCACAGGACAATCGCACCGCTGTTAACCAAACTTTCTGCCCAACTTTAAAAGAATGTTGTCTTCTTCCCTTGCCATAAATCTTCTTCGAAGCCTCGTGCCTCTTCCTTTGCGTTATATTTGCGCAATCTTGAGCTGTCTTCATTCTCTTTTTAAAGTCCGTAACAAACTTGGTGTAATTGTGTTCAATAAGTTCATGGGACATCTCGGCTGTTTCAGTATTATCGTAGGGAAATCCTACCTCCCTCCCGTATGTCAACTGAAACGGAGAAAAACCAGTGGACGAACAAGTTCTAGAATTTATGGCAAACTCCAATAGTTTGATATCCTTAGACCAGTCGCTATGTTTCTCACAGTACATCGAGATACTAGTTTTACATTGTTTAACCCATACTTCACTTTTATTCGCACAGGCTCTATATGCGGATATATATATCGCCTTAGAATTTAAAATCTCTAGTGTTTCCTTCCATAATTTGCTGTTAAAAACTGCATGATTGTCGCTCACCACCTTTTGAAAAATCCATTGTCACAGAAAAAAGTTAGGAGGCAATTTGCCACTGTCTTAGAAGTAACCTTCCTAAGCGGATAGAATTTCACTAATCGAGTGAATGCGTCTACTATGACTAAACAATATACATGACCACCTGTGCTCGATCTACTTAGTGGTCCAAGAGAATCAACGTAGGCACACTGACCAGCGCTTCAACTAAGGAACTAGACATGAAACCGTACTTAGCCTTTCCTGAGTCTTTAAAGATAGAACAAGCTACACAGGCTTGCGTGAACTGGTTTACGTCCTTATACATGGATGTCCAATAATACTTTTTCCGGATTCTTAGTAGTGTGTCCTTAAAACTTGGGTGTGCAGAGTACTTCTTATTGTGCGTCACGTCACACACAGCTGCTCTTAACGTATTAGGTAGCCAGATTACATCTCTTTCAACTCCCTGAATTTTTACGGTTTTTATTAATAATCCATTTCTTGAAATAAACGATTTTTTCGCGCTCGATTTTAGCTTCTTAAGTCTGCGCTTACTAAAATCAGATGCATCGTTTCTTAAGAATTTAATTACGGGAGATAAAGAAGTATCTTCCTTTTGTAGTTTCTTAACTGCCTTCAAATCAACTAGGGTCTTATCTCAGTAAATCTCTTTTCTCTCATCTTCTCCTCCCTCTTTCTCCTTCCCATCTTCTACTACTAAACAGAATGGTAACTCTTAACAAATTAAGTTTTTCATCGTCTTTAATCTCTAATTTTCCACTATAGGTTCTATCTGGTTTCTTCTTCCTTTGTTTCTGTAACTTCTTGAATTCCTTCATTCTTTTAGTGTATTCAAAATCAATTAGTAGACTTTCCTCCTTTCTAAAATCGTCGTAATTCACTAGAGAGTCATCTTTCTCTTGAATTTTAAGAAATCCTGTATCATTTTCAGATTCCAAAGGAAAATGTTCGTTGGCAAGTTCTGAGCCTTCGAATTCTATTGGTTCCGTATGTCCACTATCTATTCTAGAAAGATAGTCTACATAATGTTTAGTTCCCTTTCTATACTTCAATACAATCGGAAATCGCGCCAATCTAGCCGTCCATCTTGTCAGCATCGCAGAAAGCTTAGTAGATTTTATCATTGTTAGTAGCGCTTCATGATCTGTGTAGACGTATACAACAGGTGCATGAATTAAATAAACTTCGAATCTTTCAGTAGCTAATACTATTCCCAATAATTCCTTCATAGTTGTGCTATATTGACGTTGTCCGTCAGTCAGTTTCTTGGAACCATATGCAACTACACATAATTTACCTTGCTCATTCTTTTGAGATAAAACATATCCGGCGCTGACATTTGAAGTGTCAACAATCAGGAAAAAATCCTTTTTTTGTCTCGGAAGTAAAAGTTTCTTGTCTGCAATTAAAGACTCCTTTAATTCCTGCAGAGCATTCTCATGTCTTTCTTCCCATTTAAATTTCTCTGTCTTTTTAAGAAGATCACTCAAAGGTGCCGTGATTTTAGCCATGTTTGGAATATTTTGTCTAAAATAAGAGAAATATCCAAGTAAAGACTGTAATTGTTTTCTAGTTCTCGGTCTCAGAATTTGCTGGGCCATTTTTCTCTTTTCCTCTGTGCATGACACCATTCCGCCCTTTATCTGAAATCCCAAAAATTCCATTTCTTCAGCGAAGAATAATGCTTTGGAAGGACTGACGGTTAAATTAGCATTTCTAAATCTTCTCAAGACTTCTTCTAAAAGTTCTAACATTTCTTCTCGGGTTTCTGTCGATATTACGAGATCGTCATAGTAAATAATTACTTTTGTGTAATAAAGCTCTCCTAGTACCAACTGCATTAATCGGTTTAGACTAAGCGGTAAACCGGACAAACCGTAAAATCCTCGTTTGTACATATATACTCCCTTATGAGTAATGAAGGCTGTATATTTCTGACATTCTTCTGCTATTTTTATATTTGCATACGCATAAGTGAGGTCAAGCTTAAGATAGAATTTCTTATTCCCTAGGTAACTTAATGCTTCAAAAATCCCTGGAATATTCGTCGGTTCCTTCTCCGTGGCCATATTGAGGCGGCGACTATCATGGACCAGCTTGTAATTACCATTACGTTTTTTATGTAAAATAGGACAGCTTATATAATCCGACGTAGTTTTCTCAATGAGACCTTCAGCTTCCATATCATCCAATAATTTCGACATAATTTTTCTTTTTTCCTCCGATAAAGGTCTTAATCGCGAAGTAAAAGGTGTTTTGTCTTTAAGCTTTATTGTATGTTCAATTACGTTTGTTAACCCGGGCTTTTCCGAAAAAACTTCTTTATATTTATATATAATTTCCCTAAATTGGTTCATCAGAGGGGGTTCTAAGTTAACATTTTGAATCATACTCTCAATGTTATCTACTTTCTCGCCATTAACGAAGTTCAATTCATTTTCATTCATTCTATTATTTTCTCCCCTAGTATCAAATAGGCATACAAGTGTCTCATTGTTATGTATACTCCATCCTCCTGATTTTAAATGAATTGAGATCCCAGCCTTCAAAATAAAATCTCTTCCAACCAAAATAGATTTTATCAGGTTGGGGATCAAATGGAAGGTCTGACGAACCGTGTGACCATAGAATTGAACATTTACGGTTATTGAACCGTTCGTCCTGGCAGAACCAGAAGCTAAAAGTATTTCTAAAGAACCTTTCTTTATTTTGGCGCCCGCGCGCCTCCATTTCTCGGCTGTCTCTTGGTTAACACATGAAATAGTACTGCCTATATCTAAATACATTATATTCTCCTTCCCCAAAACACTGCATTTAACAAGGGGTTCTCTTAATGACTTCTTTTTCATCGTCTTCCTGGTCGAAGACGAGAATTGTCCCCGTTTTTTGTAACTGTGTCTACATTGTTACAAGAATTCTTTCTTGTCCTTCGTTTCTCTCCTCTATTTGCGCTAGCCAAAAAATTCACCCCTCCTTCTTTGAGGTTGTCAACTTGAGCACGTACCCTAGGGCCATTATGCCTTTTTCCTTTGACCTGTTTAGAACCATACGCTGTTCTGTTGTTTTTCTCGGTCCCGTTAGGATGAACGAACGAAGTGATAAATTTTTCTTTCTCGAATTTCCATCCACCTTCTTTAAGATGTAATGATATTCCAAGTTTCTGCATTAGGTCCGAACCACAAATTAAGGGAATATTAGTATTACGGAGGACGTAGAACGTATGTCTAACCTTTACGTGTTTTAATACAAAAAGTTGGCGTAGTTACTGCAACGCTCTTCTTATGTCCACTTGCTAGAGAAATCTCAAATTCTCGCTTTTCATATAAAGCAAACCTTTTTCTCCATCTGTTCGCCGTTCTCGTATTACATAAACTTTTACACGAGCCGCTGTCCAAATACATAAATTCCTTCTCTCTATAAAAGAATCCATACAAATAAGGCTCAACTGTTTTCTTATTAATATGGTTCTTATCTAGGACTGACGCTGAAACTGTTGTTCTCTCTCTCTCGTTCCTTTTTTTTCTTTCCTCGCAATCATAGCTCTTATGGTCGAATTTTTTGCAAGAGAAACATTGGATCCTTTTCCTTTCTAAATTTTGATTACTTCTTCGTGGAATTTCCTCTTTAGAAACCCTATTGAGCTTAGCCGGATCTAAAACAGAAATTGCTATATCTGCGGTAACTGTTGTTTCATTTTTCTCTTTCGTATTTATAGCTGCTACCGAGTGAGAATAATTGGAAATTCCAGTTCTCGATTGTTGCACATAATTATATTCGCCTAACAGATATGACTGAATCTTTAACGATTCTTGCTCAAGTTGCTTCAGAGAACCAAATTCCTTTCCATGCAAAAATTGTCTAAACTTCGGATGTGATTTCCCTATAATTTTCGAAATCTGCTCTTTTTCCGTCGGAGGATTCCTAAGTCTCGAAAACAGGGTTGCCATATCTCTTATAAATTTGGCCAACGATTCTTCTGGATTCTGTATCTTAGCCGCAATCATGCTCTCTATTTCTGAGTTATAATCAAAACTAAAGTGCTCTTGTAAGAAACTATGTTTGAATGCTGCATAGCTTTCGAATGGTCTGCGGAACTTTAACCATCTTCCTGTTTCGTCAAGTAATATTTTCGGAAGTACTAGCTCTAATATATCCTTTTCAGCAATCTTTTTCTGCTTCGCGAAATCTTCTATTGAATCTAAAAACTCAAATGGACATTCGTTTTTGGCTCCCGAAAAAGTTGGTGTCGATAATTTAATATCAATCATATTGTCTGACTTCTTGCAATTACAAAGTGTTTCGCTTCTAGCCTCATCCTTGTTTGCATTTTTCAGTTTCCTAATTTCTTCTAATATAACTGACAGATTCGTTTCTTCACTTTCCTCTAACCCTAGAGCGTTTCTAAGCTCTTCTAGACTTATTGTATTCGCCATGACTCCTTTCTTTATCCTTCCTGATCTTAATAACATAAACTTTACTATTATCTATCTAATTATGCGCTTCTTAAGAATCATGAAAAATCCCGGACGAGCCCCCAAATTTGTTGTGGTTTTCACCTTCTAATCTGTTACGGCTCTCTAAGGGTATCAACTCACAATGTAAACCACAAACAAATTACTAACTTCCATCAAATATATGGGTAATTATATTCTCAATGAAAACTGCTAGTCATATCAGGGTAGATAAATATTTATTTAGATAATAAGTAAGTCAAAAAAGTGATTCGATGAAAATTCTTTTAAGGCAAAAAAAATACGGGACTCCTTCACTTCAGAGCCCTATCCCTTAAGTCGGAAGATCATCATTTAGACCGACAGACTCCTACAAATTTCTTAGTCAGACTCCACCGATCCGTCATTCCCTCACAGTTTCATCTGACGCCTACCTCTATCAGGAAAGCCTGACTACAACTTTCCGTCCAAAAAATATAAGAGATCCTGTTGTCAATGGACATCACTTAGCCCAATGACTGATTCTCTTTCTCTAAAGAGAAGACCATCACTTAGGTTTTCTCTGGCCTAGCAAAAAAAATAATCTAAGAAAAAACCTTAAAGAGTTTTCTGCCTCTGAGGTTAAAAAAAATATAACCTACTTCTCCTTACTAGAAGATAACGGGAATCACTTATCCCAACAAGCTATCATTTAAGCTTATAACCCTGACTAGCTAAATGTCCTCAAACTTGGTCATCACTCAGACCGAAGGAAATCACTTATTCCTTGCTCTGACCATCACTTAGGCCAGTCCCTACTATTTCGTTAAAATATCAGAAAGTTCTAATGCCATCACTCAGGCTCCAGAGAAATCATTTATTCTCTGTCATCGGTCATCATTCAGACCGTTCCCTACAAGATAGGAAAGTAAAAAAAAAATGAGGCAGGACCTTAATAACTAAAAGTGGCTCTAACAGCCATAGTCACCCAGCAGTATATCCCTATGCGGCGAGAGGCTTCCTTTTATATGGTCGATGACACTTCCCCTTTTAGTTTGCTTAACTTTATTTTCGCTAAAAATCCGCAAAAAATTCTTTTGAAAAAACGAGCAACCGTCGCTAGCCTCTGGAAAATTCCATCGATCACTATAAGAAAATCTATATAAAAAAAACTTGAACGTAGAGTTCGTTAAATATAGCTGAAAAGAAAAATCCAAGCAGGAATACACAGCTTGAGCAGATATACACATACAAATAAGCAATATCCAATATGAAATTATAAATATATATAATACATAATACGATATATGTAATTAAATATATGTCTGGCCAGACTTACCTTTATCAATAACAACAACATTATATACACTTGTACACTTAATTATTTATTCACAATTAAACACAGTAAGGGCGAACCCTCGTCCTTACAACAGTAACCCTTCTGATGCCATTTAAATCCAAACTGAGCTCCGCAAAAATTGTGGGAGGGGAGGGGGATATATATATATATATACAGTGGTGGATCCAAGGGAGGGGCTATAGCTCCCCCTATGACGCTCAGGCATACACTGAATAAAATTGGCTTCAATCCTGTTTTACACTGGATAAAACGGCATATCCTGGTTCCACCCCTGTATATATATATATATATATATATATATATATATATATATATATATATATATATATATATATATATATATATATATATATATATATATATATATCAAAATTACCAATATCAGTGTCGAATTCATACTTTTCGGGGACGCAGAGATGAACGATGACACTTCCGATGCCGTGGCCCGCAATATGGGAAGGACAGATGATGTATAAAAATAATCGAAAATGACCAATATCAAGGAGCGCTTTAGTAATAATAAAAAGTGACTGACTAACGAAACGTATTATTATTTCTTCTTAATTTAACCCAGCGAAGCGAGTAATTGATGCTAGTATATAAAGATTTTAAAGACGAAAATCGTTAATTTTCTTCTCTGAGGTTGGCAGGTCTGACGAGCCGATAACATGGCGCCAAAGCCATGTGTGTACGTTTGTGTACCGAGGTATTGTGCACAAAAAATCAAAATTTGTTCAGAAATTGTGCTCGTGGGCCGAGGTCTACGCCTCTGTGACCCAGTAATACTGTAATTACAAACTGTGAATGTAAGATGTACTCAAACTATCCCCTTCAAAAGGTTACCTTGTCCTACTTCTTCTTATCTTAGTGTACTGGCTAGGGGCCTGGCATGAAGGGTTTTTTGCTCATTCATATTTCGTAGCATTTCCATCACTATTCGTTCTTTCAAAAATTCTTGCACGGATATTGTCGTGTTAACAATAGCGCGTCAAGAAACTTGACACTAAAACCACTCTGTACTTCGGATAAATTTGTGCCTTGTTTCTACCATAAAAGTAGGCTGTAAACACGTTGTTGCACTTGTGTCAATGGGACTGTTAACACACCAACTCATAACAGGGAAATAAATGTCCTTGGCAAGAGAAACAAATATTCCAGTGTTATTTTTGAAGCACAGTTCCATAGTATATAATCCTACTGGTTTATATTTTTAGATAAAGTTTGTGTGTTTTTATTTACGAACATGTTTAAACAGTTTTCCTTAAACAAAAACAAAAAGAAATACAAAGAGAACGTTATCAAACTCAGAATCCATTGCTGTCTATGATCAAAGGATTTTTAAACTATTATTTATTTTTTCATTTTCTTCTCTTTAAAAAAAACAAAAGATACAGATTTTAAAAAAGATAACTCGATCCATTTCCTTTATTTTAGTCAGTGTTTTGGACGCAATGTTGTAAACTACACTCAACCAATTTACGTATTACTTCCAGTCTGGTTATGTATTTATATACCGTCTACACTTTTTTTTCATGGCATTTGTTTGTTTTACAACACGATGCTAATTTCGCCATTTTTCTCCTTTTCTCTCTCTCTCTCTCTCTCTCTGACGGGCTTTGATGTACAGTATTATATACTTTTTTTTAAAAAAAAAAAAAAAAGATCTTTTGAAAAATCAGGCTACCTACGAATGAAATTTCAGTCCAAAATTTTGTTTCTTCCTTGTTTGCTACCTTACACTAAAATCACGCACGATTTCAACATGCAGAGTCTGTCGAAGCAACTATATAAATAGTGATAAATAAAGAAGGCACTATAGTGTCCATTAGTGCTGAAGTTAGTTATATATCACAACGTTACTACGTATTATAATAAAGTAAATAACTTGTGACTTTCCCATTCCCCAAGACTACATTTTTATAAGTATATATTTAAAATATTGCATTACTTCAGTATACCGTCTCCTTTAGCCTAACCGGCACAACCGTGGGACGTAAAACTAAAGATTTCATTTCATTTTTCATTTCATTTTACTTCAGTATAATTTGTTGTATGGTAAAATTTCTTGTTTCAAGTCTACGTTAACCGTCCAGGAGGTAGAGGTCTGCACGGGCCGGGCCGTGAATTCATAATGTGAGACCCGACCCAAGTCCGAAATATGCTTTAGCATTTAGGCCCGAGCCCGGCCCGAGCTCGTGTGATAATCAAATGAGCCCGAAATAAGCCCGAATTACAAAAAAATAATAAGTAACGCAAAATTGTATTTTCATTTACAGCAATTAGAGGTTTAATTTTGCAGTTGTACTTTAAAAGTTCTCCAGAAAAAAGGATCCGATAAATATCATTGTGCAGTATGTTTACAAAGTTAGGCCCGACAAATATGATTGTATATTTAAAAATTTACGGCTCGTGCCCGAAGTGATATATGCTTTAGGCCCAAGTCCGGCCCGCGGGCCGGGTTGGTCTTAAGCCCGCGGGATCAGCCCGAGCCCGTGCAGACCTCTACCAGGAAGTGACTCCCTTCCTCCAAATGACTCTCTCGATCCGCTACTGAACACAATGCAAGTTTCCTAGACTTATACAGTTCCTGAAATTAAATGTCGAGTGAAAGCAGGGAATTCGTGTTGTTATTCAATTCAACATCTTTCGTCTTCACGAATTACATCAAGAAATTAGAAGCTTAAAAGATATGAAACGATAATCGCGTCTGTTGTTCTGTATGATTGTGAAACATGGTGATTTACTTTGAGGGAAGAACGCAGAGAAACGGAAATAGAGAATGGCATAAAACTTCATAACGAGGAACTGCATAATTTATACCGTTTACCAAACGCTAGTGTAATCAAGTCTAGGAGGCTCAGGTGGGCAGCTCATGTAGCCAGAATGAAAGAAAGTAGAAACGATTTAGAAATCAACTGGAAACTCAATCGTAAAACGACCATTAGGAAGATCTAGGTGTAAATTGGAGGACAATATAAAGATGGATCACGCAGAAATAGTAATACTTAGTACAAATTGGATCCAGTTGGCTAAGGACAGAAGTCAATGGAGAGCTTCTCTGAACTTCCGGGTTCCATGTGCCATAGAGCTGGTTATTTAGTTAGTACAGTTACTGAAGTTGCACAAAGTAGTTGTTGGTTCTAGTCAGACACATTCAGTGTGTTCCCGGTGATTGTTGAACACCGCAGTAATTTCTTCACAAGGTTCTTTTCCGCTAGCTGGTTTCTTATTATGCATGACTCCTTCAACGCCCTCCCAAATGTAAAGGTCCGGATGTGTTATATTTTCAAATTTTAAATGTTGTTTTAAAATGGATTTTCATTCCTGAAATGTCAAGCATGCACTGGCCAATTTGTTTCGTATGTCTGTTTGTTATGAGAATATCAACATCTATTGAGGAAACATCATACTACATATTGTAATGATAATTCAACCTCGTCTCCAAGAAAGAACAATTATACGGCTACGCCACTAGTTCCGGGCGTTTCATAGTAGTAAAACTCAAAGTGTACATATTTTACATAGTATCTTTCCAAGAAAAGTTGCTCGTCCTTCAGACGTTTATTGTTCGGGTGAATTGAAGTTTAGTTTTCCTTTCAGCACCGAAGGTATACGTGACGAAAACTTACAGCTTATATTCAAATTTTAGGGTTCTTCCACCAGTAATCTAACCAGGACCTCGTACACTAAGGCTGCGCATTCTACCTCCCTCCACAGATCAGCAGACAGGAGTTTCAGGAATTTATTGTCGCATGAATAATATATATGTTGGTTTCTTGCTTGGGAATTCTTTTCGACAATGATCTGAATAAGGAAGACGTTCTGTAGAGTGACTTTTCTTCTTGAACTCGTTGCACAGTTTAAAAATCGTATCATTCTGCTAGGCAAGTGTCACAGTACATGCTACTTATGTATATGTTTGTTCAGCCCTTGAGTTTTAACACTACGTATTGCTGAGCGTTAGCCTCAAACTACATATACCTGAAATAAGCATTTCCACAGAACAGTATACATGGTCATGACAGCAATGGTTGGTCGACTACTAGCTTGCTTGCTGGAGGTGCCCTTACCACACTGGTTTTGTGGCTACCGCGCTCAAACTTCGTGTACTGAGTCCTGGTTTAGGTTCCCAGTGAAGAACCTCGAAATTTGGACACATTGCGGAGGTTCTGGTTTATCATATTATAATGCATAAAATCTTTTCTATTATTGAAATAGAGCAGAATGGACAGATAAAAAAAATATTTTTCAGTGCAAGTATTTGCGTAAGTGAAAGGTTAGAAAAATAATCAAAAAAGACAAAAAAAAGTGACAGTAACATGGCCAAGGTTGTGTGAAAGGGAAAACAAACTTTCCCATCAAAATGAACGGAAAACAATAACATAACATCTACTTGACTTCTATGTATGTTTCTGTTATCCATTGCTTTGAGCAAAACATAAAAATGGTGGTGCAAAAACGCTGGTGACGTTGTGGTGTGAAAAATAACAGACGGGTTTTCCAAATCGAACAGAAAAAAATAGCAGCAACCAATACTTCATATTTTTCAGTGTAATAACAATATTTATCAAGAATTATTATTTGAACTTTCTAAAATCGAAAATACTGTGTCAAAAACTTCAAAAAAAAAAAAAAAAAAATAGTTGGACAAACAAAGACACTAGTGCATATAAAAAGTCAGACTTTTAAACCAAGGTATCAAACAGCTTTCGGATTCCAATCCAACTCTTCAACCATTCTACTTCGTTCCGTTCAGAGTTTCTACATGAAGTTTCTAAGTAGCAGTAGTCAGAACATTAAAACTACGAAAAAATATACCTGAGTATATTTGCACACTATTGTAACAGTATGACGTTTGTAATATCTATTGGCAATATGCATATTTTTGTAATAATTGTATATTTCTATCTTTTAATATTTTATTTGAGTATTTGACTGACATGTAATTGTTTCATTTATTCAGAATATTAATTAATTTCAATATAGATTATTATTCTTACTTTTATTTAGTTTCTTCTATTCTCCCATCTGTCACATCTGATCTGAATGACAAATGTCATGATCATTTGGATATAGATCTGCAAGTGACAGGCAATGCTTTATAAGCACATTATAGTACCAATATTAACCGATCCATTATTATATTATATCAATATACTTAAGGTATTATTTTATTTATTTTATTTTATATGTTAGATTTTACCTTAAACTGTAGATCCATGTCTCTTGTAGCCTCGGTGCTGAAAAGGTACGCAAATATCCAATTAACAAACCAAAAAAAAAACTCATCTTTGAGGCTTACCTCTCAAGTAACCGCTTGAAATAACAAATTATAACGACACATTTAACTGATTTGGGCAAATCAGTTTTCTATCGTTACGAGAAATTTAGTATTACTCAAGACCAAACAAACGCAATCATCACCATAATCAAACCATTAATTTACTCTCCCTTAGCGAAAGAGACTAAGATTTTGTAGCAAGTGTTACTTTGTTCGTGGTATTGTTTTGTAATGTTTTAAGGTAAAAACTGGGGCTTCATTTCCAGTGAGCAGATAGACACTCGCAGTTTTTAGAGGTTGAAAATGATTGAGAGTCTTGATATGTGTTCGTGAGTAGAGACATATTATTTGATGGATGTTTCTACTAAGCGTATTTCGTATTAATGTTATTAAGAGTTCGAAGGTTAACGGGTGGTGATTTTGATTCTGTTTTGTTTAATTGGTTGGTTAGAAAGATATTGTAGGGATTGAAGAGTAGTAGTTGGGATGGTCGGGCAGATTTTGTCTTCTAGTTTGTTTTGTTGTCTTGCTACGAATAGCTAAGCTGTGGTTCTTGTTCAGCTGCTTCATGAAGTCCTTTATTGGAATAAGTTTTGCTCTCTGGTGTAACTCGTTTGCTAGAGAGCGGAAATCATCAAAGGCCTTCCTTATGCCCATATTAACGTGTGCTACAAATTTCAAACTGAAATAACTTAATATCTTAGAAACTTTTATGCTTAGGGGCAGAGCGTAGGTCATCAGAAATTTGTTAACACCGTGTATTATGGCAACTTAAGGATGGATTTAATGCATTTCTTAGGATAAGTAATGTAATAATAGAAAACAATTTCTTTGGATACTTTCGATATCACATCACAAGTTATCAGGACTCGAAATAGTCTTAATTACAAAAATCTACTAAATTGTAATGTAACTTAACCATTACCTCTACCCAGTATTATGAATAGATGTAATACTCACTGACTAATTCAGCTTAGTTGAATCTCCTAAAGTCGACTTTTCACTATCAGATCTTAATTCGAACTCCCCGAGTCAACTCTCCGTACCCCACCAGCACTCTTCTCTTCCGGGATTCGAACGTTTCCTGGTTATAGCGTGGAGCTTAGTTCAGGTTTTCTTACGAAATTCCTTACTCTATTATTTCCTCATTGAAAACTTCTCATAACTGTGGCGTGATGCCTACGTTACCTGTTTTTATTTCCTTAAACAAATAGTTTGATTATCGCTTCCTTATTGTACAATAGCCAAGATAAATTTCCAAAATATGTGTTTGAATTTTGGATACTTTATATATTTCAGTTCCTGCTATGAAGTTTATATTCTGGGTTGAAAATAAGACATTTCCGTAGGTGAGAATTGGTCTAATTGCTTCTTTACATAAATAGACCTTCTTATGTATGTCGATGAGATCATCTGTACAAATGTTGTTGAGTAAAGATAGTCTGTTCAGGGTAATGTCAAGATATTTAGCCATGATACTAGACGTTATGACTTGAGGTAATACAACATATACCACAACGGCACCTAAAGGATTGTGCACGTTTCGTTTGAACAGTTCAAATAGATTTGCATAAAGGAAATACAACATGAATTCAATTACAGTTCAGAGAAAAGCCAAAACACTTCATATCTATTTTCTTCCATTCTCGAGAGACGAAGAGAATTAGAAAGAAAAAAAAAGCTCACAAAGAATTCGCTGAGTCATTAAAGCAAAACGGTTTTTGAAATCGAGACACGTAGAAAGAACGCAATTAACTTTAATTTGAAAAATTCCAATAAACGAAGAGCAAAAAAATTCTTTCCCTTTTTTTCTCAGCTTTCTCGAAGTCCTGGTAATATTCCAATGGCAAATATTTTTTCTTTTATCTCAAACAGTTTATTTCAGTTTTCTTTCTTTCTGTCCTTTTTTTAAAAACCTGTATTCAGAAACGTTCGTTTACCAAGATCAAAGGTTAATGTACAAATGAGATCTTTTAAATTTCAGAACACAAATCTTGATTTTGATGCCTTCAGCAAAGGTTACCTTTATAACGGTGCATTCTATTTTTCATGAGATTATCAACTCTTGTTTGAATTCTCTTTGCCTCTTTTTAAAGTTATAATTGTACCTTTCAATAAGTGAGAAATGGTTAGCTATAGGCGAGTATAAATGAGAAATCTCAAAATGTACAGAGTTGCCGTGTTCATGTAGTCAAAATGCAAGATAGAACAATGAAACGTAAGTAATCCCCTGATTCAACTTGTAATTACTATCTCCCTCATCCATCCTTTAACCCTTTGCGTTCCAGGTGTCATTTTCCTATGTGCATGCTGTAATACCCGGTTTTCATTTACTGTTAAAAGACTGTGTAGACCGTTATATAGGGCATAGTTATTGTGCACACGTGAGGAGAGTATTCATATTACTGATTTAAAAAAATATTTGCATTGTAGAACATTTGGACTGAAAAAGGGAAATTTTGGTGTTCTGAAGGGATTTTATTCTGCTTCAAGTTGGCAACACTAACCGAAGATCACGGAAAAAGTGTTTTCTTCTTCTTTTTTTCAATCTCGAAATATGATGTCGAATTTGCTTAGGTGTGCCATCTACAGAGACAAAACTTTTTTTGTTTTTGCTTTTCTGTCAGTACGGTGCTGTCACCTAAGGAGAAACAGTAGAACTAACTCGTGCCTTGCATCCAATAAAAATTTTCGTAATCTTCAGGATGAATACTACCCTTAATAAAGGATACGCTTTCATGACATCCTTATGAATGTCACTGGTATTTTTCAATGGAGTATTTTATGACATCCGTCCACGTGAATGTCACTGAAACGCAAGAAGTTAACTTCCTTTTGCTAATAGTTTCAAGATAAAATTACCAATATCATTATTTTCAGTAAATTCGCTAATCAGTCTCTTTATTAGAAAGTTAGAACCAAAATTAAGCTTCCTTCTTTTAAAACCTCAAAATTGAGCTACGATGAGTTTCTCTCCGATTTTAATTAGTATTGCTTATAATTTTCGGAATAACATTACCAATGTTATTATTTTCTGTAATTTCGCTGACCATTATTTGTTAGAAAGCTAGAAGTCAAAAGGATTGAACAGGGCTTATTAGTATATACTTTTGAATATACATACCATATTCACGAAAAAATTAAATGTCGACTAAAAGCAGGGAATTCGTGTTATTATTCAGTTCAAAATCTTTTGTTGCCTCGAGTTCTGTCAAGAAATTTAAAGCTTAAAATACATAATCATGCCTATTGTTCTGTATGGTTGCGAAACACAGTCGCTTACTCTGAGGGAAGAACGTAGTCTAAAGTATTTGAGAACAATCTTTTAAGACCAATATTCGGACCCAAGAAAAACGGAAATGGGGAATGGCGAAAATTCCATAAGGAGGAACTGCACAGTTTATACCGTTTACCAATCATTGTTAGGGTCATCAAATCTAGGTGGGTCAGGTGGGCAGGTCATGTGGCCAGAATGAAAGAAAATAGATCCCAAGAAAGTAGGATGAAAATCCAATCGGAAAACGACCATTAGGAAGGCCTAGGCGCAGATGGGAGAACAACATTAAGATAGATCTCGAAAAAACAGGGATACAAAATAGAAACTGGATCCAGTTGGTTAAGGATAGAAGTCAATGGAGAGCTTTTATGAACGCGGCATTGAACCTTCAGGTTTCATACGTCATAGAGTTAGTTAGTTAGTTAGTTAGTTATATAAAACTTCGAATAATCTACATTATCACGTAACATTTTTTTACTATTTCTTTAGAATCGCCCTGCAGAAGAACCTTATAGCTCGTAAACCACATCCATTGGAACTACAAAATATCCCAAGTGAATCTCAGAAGATTAAATAAGAACTGTAAATATAGAATCTCATCATTTTCGAATTGCAATCTTCTGAAATTGACTTTGTATACAAATATCATTAACCTCACAACAGATGGAAATTAGAGATTGTGTGTTTGTATATGATATAGAAGGTAATAATGTATAGTGTTGATGTTTGCATTAACAAATATTTTACTTAAGCTGAAGCAGTAGGGTCTTTATTTTTACATGTCCTTGGGTCAGTCCTAAATACTGCTTTCTGTTGATTCATTGTGTAAGATCGATGCTAAACAGCGAAGAGTGTCTTGACGGAAACTGGTATCCTGTATGCACCTCCAAATTCACGGCCGATACCTGGATTGGATATGGCAGTGTCCACTTTACATTTATTCCCACACAATCCCTCTACTTTTATACAATAAATGCTGGAGTCATAGGCGTATATCCTTGGGAGCGGGGATTCTGTTTAAGCTGTACATGGATGAGTTTTATGAAACAATCGTATTTAAAATTGTATAGTCACAATATCTATTAATATTTCAAAGCGAGAGAGGTACTCTTGTATTTCTACATATCTTTTAAAGGTACGATAGGGATAAAAGAAGTACATGCGGCAAATGTTTGGATGTTGTATCTTGACTTTTATTCTTAAAATTTTATCATATTATTATTATTATTTATTATGTTCCAAAATTTTATACCTTTATAGTTGTCCTGTCAATGAGTGCATCCAAGAGGGCACCCATGGGTGGTCCACTGGGTCCTTACCCCCTAAAATTTCCTAACTCTGCATACATTTGTACACTTAAAAAAAAATAAAACTATAACTTGTTTAACAGGGAAATGATTGATATAGCATGAAAATTTGATCTTATTCTTTCTGTTATAAAAACAATCTAGTTCTATCATTTGTTTTTGATAATATAGGTGGAATTATTTTACAATTACTTATCGTCTTTTCGGGTGCAGAATATTATTCGTTTAATACTACATTGATATAGTGGCTTGCAATATTGGACCTTCCCCAAAGTTTGGAACCCTCCCAACAAAAATGTGTAGATGCCCATCAGAATGCACCACTAACTACAGTCGATTGTGGTTTATTAATACTTACGGTTGTATCTCTACTAAACGAACCAGAGAGGTAACATGCGACAATACCTTGTGAAAGTCCCCAAGTTCTGCACTTAGTGATGCGTTCTCTGAGCTGCATGTCTGCGTCTCCTGTACTACGTTGCAATGTACAAATGACATATAGGCTTAATGAGGGAGAGCCTATTCTTGTATCGAAGGGGTTTTAGTTACTTTCTGGCAATTAATTAGTAATTGCCTAATACTGAATAATAAATACATCTGGAAAGAAGAGAAGTGTAAATATGTTGGAACATATTCTGTGAAAATTAATTCATTTACTCAATATATGTTTTTTTCTGCACTATATGTATATTTGTTTGCTAAAGTTCATCTTTTGGTCTAGTGGATAGCGCGCGCACCTTTGATGCGTGTAGTCTCAGGTTCTAATTCTAATAGGAGAGTACTGAAAGCATTACGGTGGTTCGGATTCCATTTTAAATTGTAGACATACATTTCAAGGCGAAAATGACCCTTTTCAGCATCACATTGACATGAACATAACGCCAGCATCACATTGACATGAACATAAGGCCAGCATCACATTGACATGAACATAAGGCCAGCATCACATTGACATGAACATAAGGCCAGCATCACATTGACATGAACATAAGGCCAGCATCACATTGACATGAACATAAGGCTAGCTGCACATTGACAAGAGGCAGGAAAACCAAATCGAGGCAGAAGAAGGCAGGAAAGAATGCAGAAAGAGATAGGCCTGAGTGCATTGACTTTATGTTTCAGTCACAACGTCGGAGAAGCCTTTGCCTAACCTTATTAGGCCTAACCTTTGCCTGCATTATTTACAATACTCTACCGCTTGGCTGTTCTGAATCTTGGTCAATGTGCTGCCAGCCTAACAGTCTTCGCTATGTTCACTTCATTATTTAGTTATTCTTTTAGTGAATAAGTTCAAGACAATAAGGAAAAATTAGAAATTTAGAAAGTAAGCCAGATTAGATCTGCAAAATGTTAATAGATACACTAATAACTTTTTCCAAACTCTATTTTAAAGGTCATAAATCTAAATGATAACTTCAAGACAACGAGGAAAATAAGAACTTATAAATTAAGCCAGATAAGATCTGCAAAATATTATTAGATAGACTAATAACTGTTTCCAGACCTTATCTTAAAGGTCATAAATCGAAATGCGCAGTTTACGTCGTCATGTATGTCGGACACGCCAACTTTCTGTACTATATGATATTTTTTCGAAACAACATTAGTTTTGGACTCCAAAGGCTCAGTGATAAGGCCTTCCCCTCTGGTGCGTGAGGCTTTTAGTTCGATCCCAGATCGCGCTAAATAACCTTTTGTGGTTGACAAACACTGCGTGAGTGGGTTTCCTCATGGTACTCCAGTTTGACTTACACTTTCTTTATTCCACCATTTCCTATATCTTCATCACCATCTCCCTTAGCCTTGGAGAATAGTCGAGGGATGTTAAACTTGCAAGAATAGTTTACGTAATGACATTTTCCAAACACTATCTGTCTCATTTATTAAATTGTTGATGTTCTTCATTCACATTAGCAAAGATTCTTAACGTAAGCTTTAAAATCATGTACCCGGAGCGAAAGTTAATCCTGGACTCTAATTGAAGACGAAAACGTAAATTATTGATCCATGAGGATTTTTTTTTACTATGGTTTCAGTTAACAAAGTAGTTTGTTAGTGAAATGTTGTAAAACAACCTCGGTGAATAAAAACAAAGTGTGGGACATAATCCACTGTGTATAGTCTAGACGAATGAAACGAAGGGTTTGAGACTAGAGTTGTGGCAAAGCAGACGCGGGTGAATCTTTCCTTTCGTGCATAAACTGACGTAAATGTATACAGAAACATGGCAACACTGCTGTCCTCTCATTGGCTAAAAAAGTTTAAAAGGTACTCGAAGCGCCGCCTTCAAACGCGATAAACGCTCTCCCTTAGCATAAGTAATTGATTGTAGTCTCCAGTATAATATAGAAGTCAATTGTAACTGACTGTTCATCCACTGTTATTCACTTGATTTAAACAAACTGTCTTACAAACAAGTATCCACTTACGTGAGCCGTTATCTTATATAGGAAACTAAGTACTAGAACTAATGTATAGCAAATTATAGAGTCCGGGGCCAGAAAATGGAACATATGGAATCTGAAGCTATATCGTCATTGGAACACCGAAGGTGTTGACTAGTGTTACCACCTGAAATCTACAATTTCTATTTGCTTTGTCTTACGAAGTCTTAGAAAGATGAAAAGAATATGTTGAGGAGTTATATGAGAGTAGGAATAGACCGTGTGGCCTAGATGTTGAAGTAGAAACTGAAGGGTTTAGTATTCAACTATATCCAAGATTAGGAATGGAAAGGCAACCGAGATACTAATCTAATTCATTAAGAGTATGGGAGACAAGGGTAAGAAAGAATTGTTCCGACTCTGCAATGAAATATATGAAACCGGAGAGTGGCCAAAAAGCTTCCTGAAGACGATCATGATACCGATGGCTAAGAAATCGAACCCAAAGAGATGTGAGGATATAGAAATAGGATAGAACTATTAATCTCATATCTCATGCAGTAAAAATTTTGCTACGAATTCTGAACAGAAAGTTATATGGAAGAACAAACGAAAAACCGGAGAGGTAAGGGTACAAGATTCCAAAAAATTCTATATAGACTTATCTATGTTTAAATTATCTTAGTAGTTAGAAGCAGTTTACAGAAACTTTTTCAGCATTCCTCGTATATGCTTCTGTATATTTTGAATTTCCAATGTATTATTGCAATTTGTACTATGCTTATTATATTTTTCTTCTTTCATTTAATAAATAACGAATAAATTGATAAGTTAACTGCAAATGAATATTTTGCTTAATAACAGTCGCTGCTATAAATAATGTTATTTATTACGTGGTACTTTTTGATATACATAAGCTATACAATGATAATGATAAATATAGTCTAAGTTCAAAATAGTCTAACGAGACATTCCGAAACTTCTTTTTAAAGTAAATTAAACACTGAGAACAATTTCATTTCGAATGCTAACAAACGTCAAATTCATTTCTGCATGAAGTGTTTCAACTTCTAATGAATCTACATAGATTCTCTATTTCATCTAACGAAATAAAAAAAAATAGAAATGAAAAAAAAACCTACCGTTAATCCCTCACGTCATGGTGACGTCATGAAATATTGACGTGGACATCCAAGTCATTGCTAAGTTGTTCAGCGAGGTGTAAAACGGACTTAATGTCTGACGTCACACAGGCGGATACATTTGGCTTCCTGTGGCTGTGCGTACATAGACAAAAGTACTTTTCTCGGCCATGGAAATCATTCAATGCTCTATTTTTAACGTCTTTGAAATGGCATTACACTATTTTTCAAGTTTTTTTTTTCAGACGTATGAAAATCAAAATAAATTTTGATTTAACTCTTGATTTCGTAGGTTAAAGGAAATAAATAAAAATGCAATTAAATATTTACAAACAGTTTAGAAATAAAAAAAATAAGGACTTGTATCGTATAGTAAAAAGTAAAAATGTGTTTGGATAACTATGGATTCTCGTAATGTCATTCAGGCACATAAAAGGCTCACCATTTTAAAACCCTATGCTAAGAAGCTGATCTCTTGAGGTCAGAAAGGTGTACAGTAGAAGAAGAAGAATTAACTGTATTACCAAATACGAGGGTAATCTCAAAAGTAAAATATTATTTTGGATGCTGTAGTAGGTCCATTTCAGATGCATTTTTGTAGACGCTGTGATAGGATTGGTATGCCTATGTCATGCGAGCTCGTCGTTGTGTGTTTGATGAAGCGTTGATTCTCATCTTCCACATTGTCGTCGTCGTTACTGAGGCGCGTTCTGGTCAAATATTCTTTCAACTTAGGAAACAGGTTACTGGTTTTTACAACCTTCGCGACTGTCTTGTCAGAAGTAGATGCTCTCTTGTTCCTTTTTGTCGTCATAAGTTCCAGCGCCACCAGCTCCAAACTCCGTACATCACTTGTGGACATTTTTCACATCCATGTGCGACTGACTTCCCACACACCTCCATCAATTGGTGACGAATTTCAATCGGTTTTACGCCTTTCTACGTTTAAAAACCGAATAGCTGAGCGAACATCGCATTTTGAACGTAGCGCCAACCAAAAGCTTCATTACAAACGACTGCCAAGCCAAGACTGAGCATCCCAGCGAGGTCTGGATAGGTTTATTTCGTAATAGGAGAAACAACAAACGCGACAGTATTTCCAACAGCCGTACTAACAATTTCACTGTGTCTTCAGTAGTTTGGAAACCATACTTGTGGTATTAGCCTCGAACTTACGTAATTAGCAATTGTTACTCAGTTCTTGAAATGAAATGAAATTATTTAGTTTAACATTCCGCGATTATGCACTGAGAAAAATCTGTTATCCGGACAACGTTATATTGTACAAATATACGGAATTTATATCTTTACTACGGAAATCTGTACGTAGCATATGTTATCCATATGCTACATATGTACTTCCTTTTACCCATTTAGATGTTACATCATGTCGCTGCGGGATGTCTGAGATCTAGCAATCTTACGTATATTAAATACGTATACATGTGTTACATACGTCTAGGGATGCACGCGAGACGCGCGAAGTCTCGTCTCGTCTCGCGTCTCGCACGAGACACGAGGGGAGAGTGAAAATTTTATACGAGACTCGAGACGAGACTAAACCATCCGAGACGTGACGCTAGACGAGACTCGGTTAAGTCTCGCATCTCGCACGAGAAGTCAAGCGAGACTTCTCGCAGTCTCGCAACATTTATGAATTACATTTAATTGTATATTTAGTGATTTTACATTTATTGAGTTTTCTAAGTTGAGCGTTAATGCCTCCAGGAACAAAAAAGTGATTGGGGCAATAGACATTTTATGAGATTTATTATTATTCAAGGTTGATTTTCAAAATTAAAGCCTTCTTTAGTTTCTAAAAAAGAAAAGCTTTGTAAATTGGAAATTTATTACAGCATCGATTTAGGACTTTATTTTGCGACACAAACACATACACGCGGGCGCCCACGAATACATGAACTTCTGTTTTTGGTCTGAAAAGCGAATAAAACTCTCTATTGTTGCGAAATGTGATATTTCTGTTGTTTCTCTCTTTTTCGCATTACTACTAGCGATTAATGTTGGGGGATGGCGGGGAAATCCCCTCTCGTCAAAGTTTATCCCCGGCCCGGCTCGCAGAAATAACATGATATTTTTACATGGAATAAGTATTTTCTTTCTATATATTTACCAAAAATCCCCCTCTAGTTCGGAAGTTTAATTCAAACACTGGTTTGGTATGATGGCCCTATAGGTTTGGTGGGAGATGGTAGGAATGGCCCTATATCTGTCAGTAATTTTATTTTCTAGATCTGGCAACACTATATAAGTTGAAAGCGAAAGTTGATAAAATGCGATAATGCAACATTGCTACAAACGCGAACGAACCGAAAGAATTGGGTCGTATTATGTTGTGAGGAGTTCTTTCGTTGTCTACAAGCGCTTTTGGTGGTATAAAAACATCTTTATAATGGAAAATCACCCTTCAACGAAACGACGAAAACGTGTAAATATTGATAGTGGCGACGATATTTTAGAAGAGCCAAATATTGCTGGAGACCTCTAAGCTGGAAAACAATGTTGGATCCAGCAACAATTTATGCTATTAGTTTGCTGTAAATTATGCTATTAATTTGACAAAAATTAATGGTCTAGCAATCAAATTCCAGCACAACTTTTCCTTTAATTTGGAGCGGAGGGGACACAAGTTCGGATACCATGTTGAACTCTAGGTTCCGTCTCCTTAGGATGTTATGAACATTCATCCCATGGTAAGCAATGGTAAACCACCATGGATTCATCTTGTCAAGGGACTTTCAGGTTAAATGCCTGCCTTTGGACAGAGTATTACATCATCAGTCATTAACAGCCATAGAATAAAACATTGCAAAATTTTCACCCAGAATATATGCGAGACTGCGAGACCATGCGAGAAAGTCTCGCGCGAGACGCGAAATGAGACTCAAAATTTTATGCGAGACGCGAGACGAGAGTTCACATTTGCGAGACGAGACGAGGCTCGAGACGAGACCAAAATTTGAGGCTGCGAGACGAGACGAGACGAGACTTTTCCATTTCACGTCTCGTCTCATCTCGCGTGCATCCCTACATACGTCAGCTATATGTTATATACGTGCATCTGAATGTGAAATGCTTATTGCCTATATGCAGTTATTTCTTTCGTATGGAAAGTACGTACAAATTGAACACTTATACGAAAAGTGTTGTAAAATATACGTTCTCAAGTTATAGCTTGCTGAAAGATGTTATATGTAGTTAGGTTAAGTCGGAAGGATTTACGTATGTAACTTACGATTTTGATGCACCATATATGGTTTGTTTTTTTCTGTGTGCTCTTTAGGGTAAAGGATATTGATGGTTAATAAGACTGAATGATCGTGAAATTATTTTTTTGTACTCTCTCACCGGGAATAGAGCTGGGAACCACTTGCAACCAAGGTCACACAGTAGCTACTAGACCAACGGGGAGGACTGACTCGATTCTAGTGTGCATGTGTGTTGATGTAGTATCCTTAATTCTGATTTTCAGTTTTTTTCTAATTCGATCCTTGCCCACACGAGTATAAAATTGTTTGTTTTGTGTCTATATTTTAAACGGCATTTCCCGGTGGGGCCACTCGGTTGAAAAAGTGTAAAACGCTATTTCAGGCCGGCCACCCTGAATGAGGTTTTCCTGGGTTTTCCTCTTTCACACCAGGCGAATGCCGGGGTGGTGCCTAACTTATAAGTCCCAGTCCGCTCCCTTCCCTTTCCCCGGATAGTGTGCTCGCCGAGGGACATCATCCCTCAAAACGTGACGGGCTAAATGACCTTAGATGCCGAAAGCCAAATATCTAAATTCTAAATCCTAATCCTGAGTTCTGTAAAGTTTGAGATGACCACGAATTGGACAAGATTAGGAAAATGTGATAGAGAGCGAGTTATTGTGAAATTAATGTAGAATTCTAAATTGCCATAACTTGCCTAAAGCTGAATGAAATAAATAGAAATAAAAGCATTCGTTATAAATACATTTCAATCAAGGAGAATCAAAGCCACATAAAAATTTGCTATTCTGGCCTAAATTCTTCAAAGACGTGTTCGTTCAAGAACATGTTCAGATTCTGGAAAAGGTGGAAGTCAATGTGAGAGTATAGAAAGTGTTTCGTGTTACAATGCATGTAACTATTGTATCATCATTCGTTCACATTGTTGTCTTGTAACATTAGGCCATTCCTGTTGGCTAATGGCCAAAATGAACGTTTCAGTATTTGGTGCATTTTGTCAATATTCCAAATTCTCGTGAGTGATATACTTGGCGGGTTTAAGTAAGATATAATGGATCATTGTAGCTACTAAGTAGCTCTTGGTCATCGTAAACTTCTCTGAGTGCGATGTTGACTCTGAAAAGATTTTAGGAGTGAAAACGCAATCTAAGCATTGGTAGAACGTATTGGTTGCCGTCGATATAAGATTTGATGAGTTTTTCTTGCGTTTGTACTATAATCATGCCTGTTGTTCTGTATGGCTGCGAAACATGGTCACTTACTCTGAGGGAAGAACATAGACTGAAAGTATTTGAGAACAAGATCCTGAGACGAATATTCGGACCCAAGAGGAACGGGAATGGGGAATGGCGGAAACTTCATAACAAAGGAACAACATAATTTATATGGTTTACCGAACATTGTTAGGGTCGTCAAGTCTAGGAGGCTTAGGTGGGCGGGTCATGTAGCTAGAATGGAAGAAAATAGAAACGCTTTCAAAGTCTTGACTGAAAGACCAATCGGAAAACGACCATTAGGAAGACCTAGGCGCAGATGGGAGGACAATATTAAGATGGATCTCGAAGAGATTGGAATACAAAGTAGAAACTAGATGCAGTTAGCTAAGGATAGAAGTCAGTAGAGAGCTTTTGTGAACGCGGCATTGAACCTCCGGGTTCCATAGGCCATAGAGTTAGTTAGTTAGTTTTATTGCGTTTGTGGATGTAGTCGAGATCTGGATCGTTTTAGCAGGGCAAGAATAGCAACAGCGTAGAGTATAACTTAAAACACAATATGTTTGATTATTTGTCAATTTGTGTAGCATCCATTTATCATCTTTCTCCATTCGCCCATAATTTCTCCAAATGCAGTGCTATGGTCAAGTAAACAACCTCTCGTGTCGTTCCCAGGAATTTGTTTTGGTGATCATCTATCTTCAATTCATCATCACCAACAGCAGAGCGATATCCGTTACCTTATCTTCCACACACACATGTCACCGGAATAGACTTTTTGAAGCTAAATTTTGCATTGTATATTCGCTCACACCGTTCACAGTTCATTAATGTATCGAGCTGTTTAGATGTACCTTTTGCGAAAATCGTGTTTTGGCGTACTAGTCTTTCAGCCTGAAAATAAGATGGAAGTTTTGGTCCTGGTACGTTTAAGAATAATTCAACTCGACGATATTTGTTGGATACGTATATTCCTGATGAATCTGTTGAATTTCTCGGAAACATGTGCAAATAGCCTCATGAGTGGGAGGAGATGACAACTTGACTGAATGTTAATTATGCTGAAATTGGCTTGTTGTTTGATTGATCTACAGAGATGCTATATAAATTTATTTGAGAGTTTACACCCTTGATGACGCATATGAATATAAGATCTCTTCTCAGTTTAAGCTTTGTTGTTCGGTGACTGAGTTTGGTAATATCTGTTTTTGACTTGGAGTTAGTTCTTCAACTATTTTGGCCTCTCTATGAACTTCTGTTTCTGTTTCAGTTACCGAATCATTAGAAGAGTCAACATTTCGAAGATGTTCCAAAAAGAAACATGCTTACCGTAGATTTTTTCCATTGATTTTACCCGTTGGTCATCTTCAATGAGGAAATCAAATGTGGGAATGAGAGTGCATTCAATGTGGTGTAGAAATTCTTCCCTCCGCTGATGTATTCAGCTAATCTTTGCAGGTTAGGATGTAGAATTAATTTTTTTCAACTTGTGTATGTAGATCCAATAGTGAGGATCCAATTGTGTCTTATTCAGTGATTTCAGCAACTGATACTATTTTATGTAGATCTGAAAATGTTTGGGAAATCTTGTCCGATACCGTAGTGGATAAGGTTGTCCACGAGGCAAGTCACAGCTCTTCCAATAGGAACAATACACTTTCCGAGGCGATCACTTCACAATACCTTTCAAGGCAAGATCATCTCAATTGTTGAAATGAAACGAAACGAAATGTCTAATTTACATTCCACTATTATATCCTTTAGACTAATGGAGAAGGAATGCAAGTGAACGAGTGTGAAAGGATTGGTGGAATTAGCGTTTCCTCCTACAGAAGAACTTCGACAAAATCCACAGACACGACATTGTCCACTAAGTAACTAACTCTATGCCCTATGAAACCCGAAGGTTGAATGCTGCATTCACAAAAGCTCTCCATTGATCTCTGTCCTTAGCCAACTGGATCGAGTTTCTACTTTGTATTTCTATTTCTACGAGATCCATCGTAATATTGTCCTCCCATCTGAGCCTAGGTCTTGCTAATGATCGTCTTCAGATTGGACTTGAAGTCAAAACTTTCAAAGCGTCGTACTTTTCTTTCATTCTGGCTGCATTGACATGCCCACCTGAGCCTCCCAGACTTGATGACCCTAACAACGTTTGACAAAGGGTATAAGTTATGCAGTTTCTCGTTATGAAGTTCCCGCCATTCCCCATTCCCGTTTCTGTTGGGTCCGAATATTCGTCTCAGGATCTTATTCTCAGCGACTGTCCACTACAAACTCAAATGACCTGGGGTCGAACCAAAGCTCCGTTACACCAGAGATGAGAGCTCAACCACTAATCCAGTACCCCTCTCCCCTTCCCAGTTTCATCCCTTATCTCGAGAGCAACCCTTTCGTCGGTTGGCTTTGTTGCCTCCTTCCACACAATTGCTGTTTGTGTAAAACTTCTTCAGTAGTTGGAATAATCGGCGGGCCTGTTTGGAGCCACTGGTGAATGTAGCATAGTATTGGGTGTTAGTGGAAGTGTGTAAGATGAGATGGATTCTGAAATCTATATATATAAAAGAGAACGTACAATTCTTTGTCCGCTCATCACGCTAATACGGCTGAACCAATTTCTTTCATTTTTGGGGGGTTATTAGGATTTGGACCCTAGATGGTTTTTATCATATCACTTTAATTTTTAATTACCAGTGTCTTGAGATAATTGACCATTCAGGTGTCCACAAATCCTTTGTTAGTTCATCATAGGTAAAAATAAACGTATTTATATGCAACCCGCATGACCGTGTCACTCGGCGGGTTAACATAAATGACAGGCGATATACAGCGGAAAATAGCTTGAATCTTCTGTTTAAAATTTTTTAATTGATTTGCTTATTTTTAGAGACACTTTTACAATATGCCAGCACCGGGATGACCGCAGCGAAGCGGGGCGGGTTAACATAAATGACAGGCGATATAATGTTAAGATTTACTGCAATCTTCTATGGTTTTTATCATATCACTTGAAAGCGAAAAAGTAAAAATTATCTAAGTAACAAAGTTTATTGCGTTCCGGGGTGACCGCAGCGAAGCGGGGTGAACGCTGCTAGTGAGTAATACTAAATTTCTTTCCTTTCCACTATCAACAATGCCAGTAAGTCTGGATAGTCAAAATTTCGCTGTGGCTTCTCTAAGGGATCAGTTCAGCAGGGAAATCAATACTAATTCCTCTGAGATATACATTCAAGGTGTAAAGCTTTTTAGTATGGGAATCAACGTTAAACTTTATCAACAATCAATTTTAACTTTTCTATATATATAAAAATATTCTTTTAAGTGTACTTACAGTCCAGTTATTTGGTTTTCCTCGCATGTGCACTTAAAAAAAACTGTGATTGTTTTGTTTCTCAGAAATTAACAAAAGAGAGGCTTTTTTATAAACGTTTTCCAGGAAATAAAGTACTCTTAGTGGTTGTTCGGTTTGTACTGTTAAGAACAAAGGATCCAATCAATTCTCTTTATTCAACTGGACTAAATGAAGCATGGGATTTTAATTAATTGAGTGATACATAAAGAAGATAAAAACATTGACAAAGGATAGAATAGTTTTTGCTCTCTTTTGAAGGTATATCTTTTTTTTTTTTTTGATACCTGATATTGGTAAATGATATTTTCCTCAATTATTCCTACACTGACTAACCAGTTAATTAATTAATGTTTCTCCTCAAAAATTCGATTTTTCACGATGTTTCCACAACAAAGCCTAGAAGTTTTTTTTTAAAAAAAGAAAAAGTTGTATTAAATACTCATTTTGTATTAAAGAACTTTTTCTACATCGTATAGGACTGCTGATCATTAGTTATTACTGGAATGCACTGTGAAACAGTGACCAAACCAGGGTAAACCCTGAAAAAAAGTATTAGAAGATATACGGTGCAAATACATTCTACGAGAATGGTTGATCCACTTCTATAAGAAACAAGATAGTGTGGTGGAGATGACTTACTCGATGAGAATTCAACTTGTATGATCGCCTGTGCATCCGAAAAAATGTCTCGGATTCAAACGCCGGTCATAGTTTAGTGCCCACGTTAATAGTATATACCGTCTTTCATAACCTCTATGTTGTATGAGGATGTAAAACATATACACACAAACGGAGTGGTCTGAAAAGTTCTCGGCCTATCAATGAAAAATCAAAGTTAGAATTCTAAACTTTTTCGTGGATATTGCAGTCATTCATACTGCACATCACTTACATTTACCATCTTCGAAACACACTTGTGGACAAGTGCATTGTCCTGACGGAAATTGATCTTTCTTCTGTACATATGACCTCTCACAAATTGCTGTTTTCTAGTCCGGTCAGAAGATTGCTATCATATTCATCTATCATTGTTTTGCGATTTTAAGAAGATCAATTAACAAATTGCTTCTTGCATCCTTAAAAACTGATACCGTGATTTTTTCTGCTGTCGAAACTAATCTTGCCTTTTCTGAAGCTGAACAGTCGCCTACTGTCTAATGTGTTAATTGGTATTTGAATTCTGGCGTGTAATGGTTATGACATGCATTGTTAGTAGTTCTTAATCGATGCACAAGAATCAGTTTCGTGGTGACTAAAACAGTTCAAACATTATCTTGAAATTCTCAATGGAATGCACTTTGAGCAAACTGTATGGAAAACCATCTGAACTTTTTTTCATATATAATTCATCATGCAAAATATGTCCGACCTGTCCATTTAAATTAACTATTGTTTCAGCAATTTCACACACTTTTTCATGCGAATCATCCAATACCACACCGTGCAACATTCGCGTGGCTCGCACGTCATGTGCAGACAGCAGAGAAGACACACACCGCTACCGAACAGAGTAGAAAACCGTCACGAGCAAACAAGGTAATGGAATCGAGATCAAATTCTGAGGGCACAAAGAGCTGGTGCCAGTATACCTGTGGCAGCCGTATTTTGGGATATTCAAGAACTAGTTATAGTGTCAAAGGTGTATCAACAGTTGTTGAATGACGGTCAGACATTCGTCAAACGGTTGCACTTAAACCAGTCACTTAATGTGGATGCAAAAGCTGAGTAACGAGTAGCAATGATGTCTCAGCACAGGCGTGTAACAGTGAAGCCTTTGACCTCTAGTACAACATTGGGAAAACTGGACCAATTTAAACAATAATCATGCGACATACCTTGCATCATCTGGGGTATCATAGTCATAGACCAACATGAGTAGCATCCACAATTACGGATGGCATGATCAAAGACAAGGCATCTCTCAAGTATGGACCAATGGAAGAAGGTTGCCTGGACTCTGGAGTGATGACTCATACTTTTAACTGAACCTTACTGATGGTTACGTTCGAATCTACCGAACACAGTATGGATTCATGTTTCTAAGTTGCACAGTGCAAGTTCAACAAGACGGCGGCGGTGAAGTCATTATCTGGGAAGCGATGTCCTGGCATTCCTTAGGTTATTAGTCATCTTTCACCAAATTTTGAACGACGAAAGAGGCTATATGAGATTGGGTATTGGACAGATTAACATGGAACCCGAACCATATCAGATCCTGCTGGGAATCGAACTTAGGTCTTACATGTCAAAGAAGCGTACGCTAATCGCTCAGCCAAAAATGTTCAACGTGTCATTTAGAAGCGATAGCTTCTGAATGGTTGCAGAACATGAAAGTGAGTTCTCTACAATACTCTCCTAATAGCATTCCACACTTTCAATTGTATTACTGAAGTCTTCAATGCTAAGTCTGTAGGCTTGCACAAGTTTGCATTTACCTAACCAAGGCTATAGCAAACTTGCTGCAGGCTTGCTATTAATTCGTAATATAAGGCTAACCTTAAAATTCCTTTAAATTGACTCACCTGTCTAGAATGACTTAAAAATTTATCCTTGGCAAAGTCATACACAGAAACAATATCTAAGGCTAAGTTTAGCATGCGCGTGTTTTTACGCAGCCTTCACTTTTATACCTGGTATAAGCATATGCAGATTTATGCATCAAAGCTATCTGGACCTGAAGCATGACTTGAAATCTACAGTTGTCAAAGCTATACAGAGAGAAAATCTTTAAAGTTATACTTATCAAGAGAAATTAATGGCAATCTTACACTTACCGTATACGTGTTTGCTTACCAGGTTTGGCCTCCAAACTCGCCAGACTGGAACCCCATTAGATATGTATCGGTTATACTTTGTGCTCTCAAACGGGTCGAGTTACGGGTCGGGTTGGGTCGGGTCAGTCGGGTCAGGCTATTCGGGTCGAGTTGTCGGGTCAGGCTATTCGGGTCGGGTTGTCGGGTCCGGTCAGTCGGGTCAGCTCGGGTTGGGTTGTCGGGTCGGGTCAATCGGGTCAGCTCGGGTCGGGTTATCGGGTCAGGTCACTCGGGTCGGGTTGGGTCAGTCGGGTCACTTCACTTTGGTCAACTGAGTTTAGGTTGAGCTTAAACTTGGCTGGAGTCGAAAGCTGCTGTTTTTCACTAGCTGCCTAATTAAAAATAGCAATTTTCAATTGATTTTATAGAAACCATAAATTTCGAACACTTGCAGCTAGTGTTTTTTTTTATGGTAAATGCTTATTTTTGTACTTGTGTGTACTTTAGTTTTTAAATGTGGAAGATTGATTTTACCAATCAACTGTAATATTAATATCTACGCCAATATGGAGTCTGGATTTAGAACAAAACTAGAAGTTGTTTAAGCAAGGCCAAAACAAAGATTGGATATGGACGACCAAGCCAGAGGAGGGCTGCAGTAGCTCAGTGGTAGAGAATTCATCTCTGGTGCATGGTGTCCATGGTTCGATCCCAGCTTGTCCTAAGTGGGCTTTGTTGTGGAGAAACGCCGTGTAGTGGGTTTTCTCGAGGTTCTCCTGTTTCCTCCCACTTTCTTCATTCCACCATTTCATTCATTTCTCATGGTCACGATATTCCTTAGCCTCGGTGCAGAATCGAGGGACCTTAAACTGAATATTTCATTTTATTTGATATATGAGAACATGATAAAAGAACATGATACAAGAACAAGATAAAGATTGGATATGCAAGACGAAGTACATAGTAATCTTGCTCTTGGCCTTGTTTTGGTGATCACCAAGTAGCGATGAGCATATTCTTGCTTTCGTATAGTACGAAAGACCATAATCAAAATCACACTTGGTCTTCATTTGTACCGACGAGGCAAGCATTCTTGGCTCTTGTATAGCATGAAAGACCACCAAGATTATGAAATGCAGGACCAAGACTTGACTGTGCAAGACAAAGAATAAGACGCAGTATTGATGACCAAGACCCAGGGTGCGAATTGTTTGAATTTCATTTGTTGGGCTGAAAGTGATGAAATAAAATTAATACTCTATAATTAATTACCATACTGTATTTTTAAATTTTAAATTACAAAATTCATATTATGTATCTTCTTACTTGCAATTATATATACTGTAAAATACGTTTTAATTACCGAGAAAGAAAAATCAAAGTGGCGCGGGTCCCGGAATCATAAGAACCTATTTTGGAATGAAAGTTGAAGGGTTGGAAGAACAACAGATGTTCTCTCGTTTCCTCAACCCTTATCATTGTAGTTAAACGATTTCCTTTTGTCTCCGCCAAGAGACTCTTGCTACCACTTTCCGAGAAGACCCCCTGCCGTCCGAGCAGGTGAGAACACTGACCTTGAAGAAAAATTTCGTCACATAGAACTAAAGCAAGCAAAAAAAAATTCTCCCATGTCGGACATTGGTATCAGTTATAAAAAGAAATAACCAAACCTCAAAAGTGCCAAATATTCACTAAGATGTATACAAATCTCCCGCTTGATCTAGCTAGTGGTTAACGTGTAAGACTTCAGTACACGTGGTCCGGGTTTAATTCCCAATGGGAGTGCATTTTGGCGTTCACTCAGTGTCGTGCCCATGGTGCTCTCAAACGGGTCGGGTCGTGTTATCGGGTCGGGTTGTCGGCTCAGCTCGGGTCGGGTCAATCGGGTCAGCTCGGGTCGGGTGTCGGGTCAGGTCAAACGGGTCGGGTCACTCGGATCGGGTCAGGTCATCGGGTCAGGTCAGTTAATTCGAGTCACGGGTCGGGTCGGGTCGGTCTTCAACCCGACCCGACCTGACCCGTTGAGAGCACTAGTTATACTGGAACATATTGAGTAACGTGTTGACCCAATTCCGTAAAATGTGCACCAATTGGAGGATTGAACCTGCAGGATTTTGAAAACCTTGCAAAATCTACGCCATGAAGTAAGTATTCATAAAACAAAAACGCTCAATGTATTATGTGCATGAAAAATTCTTCGCAGTAGCATACTAGTCTTGTTTAGCTTGTGTTGATTTCTTAATCAACAAAATGAAATGAATTAAATATTCCAGTTAAACGTCCCGCTGTTATGCCCTTTAGGCTGAGGGAGACGGATGATTGAAGCAAGTGAATGATGACGGAAAAATCGGTGGAATGAAAATGTGGACAGAAACAGGGGTACCCGAGAAAACCCATGAATACGATGTTGTCCACTACAAACTTATTTGTCCGGGGATCGAACCAGAAGTAAGTGCTCTATCACTGAGCTACCGTGCCCTCTATCTTAGTTTATAGAATGTTATTTTTTTTAACGTCGCAAGTTTAAGCTCCGGTGATAACGAACGAAATAGTGAAAACAAGAAAGTGATTGAAAACAATTCAACCCTAACAAAACTTTCGCACATGGTGTTTATCCACAACTAAACCGACTCGGTGGTGGTTAACGCGAACCAGCGGCCTTACCTCCCAAAAGCGAGAGCTCTAGCACTGAGCCACCGCAGCCATCTAGATAAAGAAAATTGTAAATTGTCTTGAGATATAATTGGAAAACACGAATTGTTTTAAAAATAACAAATTTAGAGTATGAGAACATCACAAGTGTTTGAATTTATTAGATAGTAGTCACAAAAATGTACAGTACAAAGGAACAATGTTTATTATATGTCATTCGAGGGTATGATTTATAGTTTAGCATGGAACCAACTGTGAAGGAAAAGCTTTATAATTGTACAAAAATACAGAACTAGCCGAAAGTCTCATTACATCTGTATATGTGGGACATAAGTGTACGTGTTTCATTGTATAAAGGTAACCAAAAAGTATTGTCGCTTTTTCACACACCACCTTCGAAAATCGATATGTCACCTAAGGTGTAATTGGAACATCATTGACGACCTTCAGCCAACGTTCTGGAAGGACATGGATTCCATCGCGGTAGAACTTGGTGAGCCGTGAAAGGAAGAAGATAACAAGTGGAATTTACACCTCTACTAAGGATTTGAACTGGCGTCCTCTACGGTGCTTGTCCAAGAAATGCAACAGGTTATAATCGGACGGTGCAGTGTCCGGGAATTATAGCGCATGACATGGTGTTTCCCATCCAAGGCGTAGAATGGTGTACCGGGTCATCCTAGCCACGTGGGCTTACCTTTGTCCTATAACAGGAGGACCCCTTTGCGATTCAGAAATGCCGGCTTCCAGAGTTTTTGAGTTTTTCTAGAACACGGCTCAACTGCTGACAGTACACATTTGAATTGATGCTCTGACCAACTGGTAGCAGTTCCCGATGCACGATGCCGCGAGCAGTCCACTAAAACACAGGAAGACCTTCTTCTGGTGCGGTGCTAGGTTTCGGAACCGGTTCATGGGATGCTAGCCAATGATGATGGCACTGTGGAGCTTCGTACAGGACCCACTTCTCGTCACATGTCAGCACTCTGCCCAGAAATGGCTCCTTCCTCAGACAAGACAATAAAGAAACACATGTGTTTGCTCACGTTGCCTTCTGGCCCGGAGTCAACGGACCCATCGACCCAACTTGTAGTTCTTTTAAAGTTAGAGGTGCTGCCGAAAGGTTTCTCCACTTACACTGAATTGTAGACCCAGTTCCTCACATGTCTCGCCACTATTCGCCTCAACTGCTGCTTGAAAATCTTCATTTTGTACTAGTGTCGGTCTTCTGGCACGTGGTGCGTCTTCAAGTGTTTCTTATTAAACCACCACTGTACTGTCCGCGTAGTCACGACACCCTCACCAAAGGCCTGGCATATCTTCGGCACCGACGTTTGACCCCAGTTTGAACTCGTACAGCATATACGTCCTTATGACGTTCTTTGGATGTCCCATGTTTACTCTATCCTTACGGTATAGCTGAACTGCTACAACCAGGTAGTATGTTGGATATACCCACAACCAACAACTGACCTTAGCCTTATCTCCACTGATGTAACTGTTGCCTGTTTCATTGCATGTACCTCTTACTGTTATATTGCATTGTTTATATTTAGTATATTTTATTGTTTCTTTGCAGATAGTGTGAACCACGAATTGTGAGTCACCATATTCTTGGAGGAACGGATTGTAATGAGCACCTGGACTAATGCTTTGTGAGCATATATTAAACGGGAAGTTGTCTACACTTCTTACTACATAACAGACGAACTTTCAAAGTCTTCATAAATGCATTTGCTACGATTGCATTTTGCAATGCTGTAGAGAATTTCACACCATATCTAGAGGTGAATAATTCTCTGTTATGAAAGTGATGATTGACACACAGACTCTGGATTGAAGTATTGCCTATAACAGTTGCTGCGAGACTAGGTTTAGGACTCACGTAGGCCACAAATATAAAACCAAGCTCTATGCAAATCGAGTTTAATAACTTTGAGGGGAAGTCGCATCGTGGGGTCTTTGGGGTCGTTATCGCCGACAATTTTCCTAGCCTACTCAGTTAACATGTATCGTCTGTTATTAGAGTCGATTTACTTAAAATCCATTAATATCCAAACACAAAACGTACAATAAATACGGAACAATGCAACTTTCAGTTCACCCTATAAAAATTATGTGTAGGATAGTCCAGGAAAAAGGGACAATAAAATAATTAACATGGAGAAAGATTTGTAATTATTCCAAAGCCTGATAAAACTTTGCTGTATAACCCCTATGCTGTTATGCAACCACAATCACGTTAAAGAATGTATGGTTGCCTGTATGTTATTTTGCGTTAAACTCAGCTTCTGTAAAGGTATTTCTTGGCCTAGCTCGTAAGATTACCATCAGATCCTAAAGAAATTTATATGGGACCACCAGGATGGTATATTTTTCCATATGAAGAGAGGATTATTAAAGTCAGTGTACCTATGTTAAAATAATGAGTGAACATACCCTAACATGTATATATAAACGTGTTGAATTAAGAACCTCATCCTGCTTTGAAATTCTTTAAAAAAAAAAATAGAAACCGTAGGATCTTCTCAATATACACTGTAAGTGGTTATTCTATAAAGTGTTTGTATATTGTGTTAAGGCACGGAACGCGTTAGTTTTGTGAGCTAAAACAATCTATTCATATATAAATATACAAAATTACAAAACTAAATATTATTAGGCATCAGGCTTTAATTAGAAATGAACAGAAGTGGTTTCGATTTGTTAGCGCTAACATATGGGAAAATTTGTGAGTAACTTTTCTAAAGCCATAATCATCTCGCTTGAAAACATGAATTAAAACATTTTTAATCTGTTACATGCTTAGTGTAAGGAATAGGTTTTTTTTTTCGGTACGATCCTAAAGACCACAATCTTCATCTATCCTTAAAATAATCTACACACCATGCATATCCTATGTTTGTTATGAATTCTTTGCTGTAGCCGCTGGTAATCTTATTCATTATCCTCAAGTGGTTAAGATTGCTGTGAACCAGGCAGTTGTCTACTGTCTCCAACGAAAAATCTGTAGTTTTCTTTTTCTTTACAAATTACTCACTTGCTGTACAATATTGATAACTATATCATTAAATATGTACCTTCATTAGAAAATATAGCGGATGAGGCCTCATGAGCGCTGGGCTCGATCCTCCAGCTACCCTCAGCCAATCAAAAGGCACCACTTAGAGACCAGGGTAATAATAAAACCTGGGAGCCAGAGCAAATAGCCAGTTCGAGCTAACTGACGGTAGAGAGAGGACCCTGCTGAGCTCGTGAGGGTCACCACAACCGCTAACACAGTAAAAAGTTTAATTTTTCTTCTTCAAACCGTTTTCGAGAAAACAATTTAGGAATTGACGCAAAGCAAATACACAAAAACTTCGCTCCCTTCATTAGTGTTACGAATATTCTAATGGTACATTGACAAGAAAAAGTTTACTCCGCAGTGAACAATGTAAGGTTAACCTTAAAAAATTTATTTATTTATAGCTCAAGTTACCTTTTAGCAACAAGTTTATATGAGACATGATTCTACAATTTAGCAAGTTAATTAGAATAACTAACTTGTACAGAATAACAAACTAACTAACTTGTACTCGTACAGAGAATCGTGCCCAGGTCTCCCGTATGAAAAACAAATATGATCAAGTAAAGTGTGAAAAGGACTTAAGAATTAGGATGAATGAAATCATCTTCAAAAGAATCAATAAGAAAAATGATAATGAAAATTCGACGAATTAGTGAGTTGCACAAGAATCTAACTTTGTCCCATTATTATTCTAAAGTTAATTAATGGTCTCACATTACTCTTTTAATATGAGACTAGCTGAATCTGCGCTCTACACATAGCATATCATCCACATATGAACATGAATCTCCTTGTCATTCCTCACAACATCTGTACATGTCCCTTGAGAGACACAAGTGAAAGACGTCTTCATAAAAGAAAATCGGTAAGGCGTATCATAAAGGGGAGATTTTATCGATTATTTGCAAGATTTAAGCGTACTTCCGATCGGAGTATCTAATTCATATATGATCAGTGTTTTCTTTCTTCTTGTATGCAGTACGTAATAAGCAAATATATTACACACAAAATTAATTATAATGTTAGTGATATGCGAGTTCCTTGGGCAAAACACCCCAAGTAATAAGGATTCATCTTAGGTTGGAAAAACTCTTATCCTTCGATTTTCAATCTCATTTGAGCATGAAACAAACGCCGGAGAGATATACTAACCACGTATACAAATGATTGGTGTTGGAATGTATAGCTGGTAGGATATGATGCTTTACTTTTTTAAAATTTCGACACTTCCAGTGTACTCTTAAAAATGTAATAAAGAAATAACGGACATTTAAATAATCAATTAGAACTGAACAATCTACACAAAATTTTAAATCGATCAGTAAAAACGGCACCTTTCTAGAGCCTATGGTTCCCAAAAACTCACTGTCGAAAGTTTTGGCTACAAACATATAAACTTTTCTTGACCACAAACATACAAGAATAACATTTTAACATATAGACTAGCTGAACCTGCGCTCTCTACACAGCGCATCATTCGCTTATGATCATAAATATCCTTGTCATTCTTCACAACATATGTACATGGCCCTTTACAGACACAAGTGAAAGACGTCTTGATAAAAGAAAATCGGTAAGGCGTATCATAAAGGGGAGATTTTATCGATTATTTTTTTCCCAATATCTCGCACCGTTTGCTAGATTTGAGCCTACTTCCGGTTGGAGTTTCTAATTCATGTATGACCAGTGTTTTCTTTCTTTTTGCATGCAGTATGTAATAGGCAAATACATTACCACAATTAATTATAATGGTAGTTATATATGGTGTTCATTGGGCACAACACTACAAAAATAAAGATTTTTCTTACACTGGAGAAAAGATTATCCTTGTTTATTTGGCCATGAAACAAACGCCTGAGACATATGCAACCTCTATATACAACACTGTTGTGTTGGAATGTATAATAGATAGGATATGATGCTTGACTTTTTTTTTTAATTTTAGCACTTCCAATGTACCCGTAAAAATGTAATAAAGAAATAATGGCCATTTTTTAAATATTCAATTAGAACTGGACAATTTACGCAAATTTTACAATCGATCAGTGAAAACGTCATCTTTCTAGAGCCTGTAGTTTCTGAGATCTCGCTGTCGAAAGGATTGGCCACAAACGTATAAACTCCCACAAACGTATAGTTTTAGAAAACTCCAAAGATGGCAACCAAATTCATTTGCCTTTATTTTGGAGGAGATTTATTAAAATGGAAAGACCTTGAACAATAATTTACAAGGATAAACTTTATGAAAAAAAAACTCTTTAAACAATTTATTTAAAGTACCCATAGTTTAAAATATTTGTCTTTGTTATAAACGTAAAATCACAAATAACCGTAAATCAAAGGTTTGAAATCCAAAGTTATAGGTTGGAGCTCAGGCACCTTTGTTTACAGCAGTCAAAAGTGAGTGGTAAGATCCATCTTTTCACATACAGGGGATAGACAAAAAAAAAAAATCTAAAAATACTTCATACAGGACACGTAAGTTTGGGCCTCCACTGTACAACACGTGTTGGGGTTGCCGATCGTTTTTGTTTTCAATGTGTCATGTGGACCTTCCTCTTCCGTCAGCAGTAACCCGTTCACCTGTAAGTGTCGTAGTGTGAAAGTGGTGCGGTTAAATGGGCGACCTGACAGACTTCCAAAGAGGCATGATCGTTGGTGCCCGTCTGGTTGGAATTTCAGTGGCAACAGTGCCGAAGATTGTAAGGGTATCGAAAGGCACTGTGTCCAATGTCGCGAGGGCAAATACAATTCATGAGCAAACGACGTCTGCAAAGCACAACAGGGATCGAAAGACAATCCTGTCAGATAGAGACCGGAGTGCATTAAAACGGATTGTAGCAGCTAAAAAGAAGACCACTGCAATGAAAATTACGTCTGAACTCAATTCCAGCCTACAGAACCCGGTTCATCGAAAACAGTGCGACGAGAACTTCATAAAATGAAAATTCATGGCAGGGCCGCTATCGCCAAACCCCTGGTCACAGCAGTAAATGCAAAGAGGCTTATCCAGTGGTGCTAGGACCACAAGGCGTGGACTCATGAGCAGTGGAAACACGTAATGTGGTCTGACGAATCGACCTTCACCTTGTTTCCAACAGCCGGTCGTGTTTACGTATGGAGAACACCGTCGCAGGCCTATGATACAGGCTGTCTGCTCCCAACTGTAAAGCATGGGTGTGGTTCTGTTACAGTATGGGCAGTGATATCGTGGTTTTCCGCAAGTCCCATCATAGCCCTGCATGGAATGATGAATGCTAAGGCGTATGAGGCCATTTTGGGGGACCAGATTATATCCATGGCCCGAATATTGTTCCCGGATGGTGATGGCATCTAGCAAGATGATTTGGCACTTTGTCGCGCTTCAAAAACGGTGAAATCATGGTTTCAGGAGCATGAACAGGAGCTATTACACCTCCCCTGGGTCTCACAATTATCAGATCTGAACATCATTGAGTCATTGTGGTCTGAGTTAGAAAGGAGCGTTCGGTCTCATTACCCTCCGCCAGCTTCCCTTAAGAAACTGGAGCATGTTTTGGAGGAACAATGGTACAAAATTCCACACACCACGATTTTGGAGCTGTATACGTCCATTCCACGTCTGATTCAAGCTGTTTTGGACGCAAAAAGAGGCCCCACACCATACTAGTTATGATTTTCACACTTTTGGAAACGTTTTTTTTTTTTTTTTTTTTTTTTTTTTTTTTTTTTTTTTTTGTCCAACCCCTGTAGCTTTCCTCATTACTAAAATTACAAAAATTATTAGCGTGGTCCAAAAACAAAAATATTTTTCGTCGTATGTGTTTCCGCGAAATCTTTGTTGGTTTATTCGATTAAACCAGAATTTGACTAGACGATACAAAGAAATAGATTAATCGAACTTAAATCATTTTGAGGACTTTCAGAAAAGAGACTAATATACTGTATTATAACCACTTGCTTTCCCGTTGGGAAATACGAGTGTCAAAGTCTTGGGAAATATGATTGGTTGCTTGGTTTTAGCTTTAGGCCTTAAAAAGGCAAAAGAAACTTTTCTAGTGAAAGTTCGTCTTCTAGCTCATAAAATATTGAAAGGTTATAATCCCCTCAACATCGTTTCCCATTAGCTGGCGGACCAGTTCTCCTGTCTAATACTCTGATCGATGTTACAACAAAGAATGGAAGATCCTTTAATGAAGTCTAAGTCCCACGGGAAATAGGAACAACCTCGTAAGGCAACGCGCGATTCGGTTCTTTCCTTTTTGTATTTTCTTTCTACAATATATTCTGTTATCACAAATTGCTTGGGAAGAGTGCTACTGCGTACAGATTAGGCGTAAGTCACAGTTTCTCTTTGGAACTGGAACTATAAAATGAACAACCAAGGAGTGGATGTCTAAAATATCGGAGTTGAAAGTACAAAATATGTCTATTTTAGGCTGAGATTTCGTATACCTGGATTCCACGCAAACAATAAAATGAAATTAAATATTTCTTGTTCATATTCTATGATTATGCCCTTTAAACTAAGGGAGACGATGACTAAGGCAAGTGAATGATGATGGAAGGATTGGTGGAATGCGCAAATGGGAGGAAACTTACGAACACGATATTGTTCACCAGAAATTTTATTAGACCAAGGATCGAACCAGGGACCCAACACACCAAAGTTAAACGCTCTACCACTGCGTCACTGTTCATCCTCACTGCCTAAGAGAGACCGTTGATAAATAAAACTCATTGATCATAAATATTGTCGCCCACGAAGTGAGAAACGTCCGATTTCAATTTTCGTAGCGAAACCGAGACGAAAGTCGAAGCGATTACAAAAGTCGAAACGATAAGTATGTTTTCATAATCGAGATGAGACGAGAAACATTAGAAGTCTCGTCTCGTTTTGCAGACAAGAAATGCCTCGCATTTCGTGAACAGCACTTAACAGATCCAAGTATTCTAGCTCTAACACAGTTTTAGTGTTACACGGTTTATAGTGTAAAAACTATGAACTGTTAAAATTAGTGTATGAACATAATGAAGAACATTTATAAGCGTTTAAAGATACAGAAGTCATTACACAATATACTTCAATCATAAATATGGATTACTGTAGTTATATCACACTCTTTAAGGATCTATAGTGACGCGGAAGGTGTCTAATAACTTCTACATGAGATTTTTTTAAAACAAAAATTTCAAGGTATAAATTCTATACGAAAGCTTATAAAACGAGACGATGAGAATTTTTTTGGAACGGGTAGGAGCTTTTTAAAAAATATTCGAAAATCAAAATAAGACGAAACTTTGCAAAATTTACGAGAGAAGACACAAAATTTTATTTCTTGTTTCCTGAGCAACGTTAATTATAAAATATTTGGTAGAATGAAAATGTGGAAGGAAACAGGAGAACCTTAAGAAAAAGTCAAAAGAAAGGTGTTATTCTTGCACAAACTCACACGGTTTGGGATTGAACCAGAAGCGAACGCTCTACCACTGGCTCCACCGTGACCCTCTTTACGCATAAAATGAATTCAACATGAAACCCTGATAGGTCATTTGTGGCTAAGCAGTTAGCGTGCGCAACTTTGGCGTTGGAGACCAGGGTTCGATTTCCGACCGGGGGTTCGTGTGGTTCGTATTCCACGTTAATCAGTAGGTCCATGTCTCATATAGCCTTGCTGCTGAAGGAGATGTTATATGAAGCCCAATGGGTAATTCAGTAATAGATTTCTTTCGTTCATTTTTTAAAACTTTTCTTTAATATTATGCGTAAAATCTGATGTAAAATGAATAAATATAAAAGTTGGGATTCGAGTTTGTCGACATCCAGTCTTATTCAAACTGGAAGTTGTAGAAATGAACCATTTCCCGTCTTAACATTGGTAATTATAGAGCAAAAATGATCATGGATAACAAGAAGCTGTTTTTTGTAATAAATAGGCGTTCCAACACTACATTTATCTCCATCGTTAACTCTCTACTTAAACCGGAAGTGGTAGAAACCTACTACAACTTCCGGTTTCAATATTATTCTACATAGAGCAAAAATGATAATAGATGGAGAGAAGCAATCGGAATACATTTAATGTTCTAGGAATAGGTCAAATCTTATCTTCTAAATATCTGTTGAAACTGGAAGTTTTAAAAACTTCCGGTTTTAACGTTGATCACTATACAGTAAAAACGGTCATAGATAGCGAAAAGCTAGAACCGGAAGTGGTACTAGATTTCTACTACTTCCGGTTTCAGTATTAATTTAGAAAATATCACGCCATACAGACCAAACTCCTTCATGGGATGTAGAAGTGATGTTGCTATTTGTTAAATTCTGTAGAACTTATATCGCGGATGTTGGGGAACATGCTTTACACTCACGTTTTAGCTTTACTGCGATGTAGTGGAACCTTTATTAGACCGTAACTCTTAATATTATGTGGAGGGCTGTAGTGGCTCAGTAGTAGAACGTTCACTTCCGATGCATGGGGTCCCTGGTTCGATCCCACCTCGGGTCAAGTGTGCTTTGTGATGGACAAACGCCGTGTGCGTGGGTTTTCTCGGGGTTCTCCCGTTTCCTACCACTTTCTTCATTGCACCATTTCATTCATCTCTCATCAGCATCTCCTTTAACCCACATGGAATAACCGTGAGACGTAAAACTCAAAGATTTCATTTTTTTTTTAATATTCTGTGGTAGTTAAGAGAGATAGTTTTATTAACATGCCTGCGATTTTGAAGGAGTCACTTATACAAGCAGTCATCAACGTACATATCCTGCCCGACTTAGGATTTTTTTCTTTCTTTCTTTATAGTAAAGTCAAAAGTACGCAATTCTTCCATTTTCATCCCGAACTGTACTGTATATCTTCTGCTATGTCACATTTACGAAATCTACTGGCTTATGACACTTTTATTTTAAGTTTTCTTCTATTGTATAATTTCCCCCTTAATCCTTGAAGGCATTGTTATGTTAACACATACCCAGTTAGTAGAGACCTGCACGGGCAGGGTTTGGGCGGGCCGACTCTGTTATTTCTTTGGGCCGGGCTGGGCTTGGGCGGGCCGACACTATTTCTTTGGGCCGGGCCGGGCCTGGGCTGGCCGACACTGATTTCTCTTCAGGTCTGGCCGGGCTGGGACCGATCAATTGTAATTCTTTAATAATTATTTACTTTCGTTAAACGATAATTGGAATAAAGCCAAACGTTGAAGAAGTGTGTCCGTGAAAAATGTTACAAAGAATGCAATAGCTATTTACAGTTTGTATTGCTCAGCAGCTCCACTTTCATTATAGAGGATTGCAGACATTATGAGGTAAATTGAGCTCTGACCTTGACCTTCACTGAACTCAAAATATAAAAAGAAGGGTTGGGAATGTTTTGCCTGTCGCTAAACAATATTGCCATCTTCACTTTATGCTAAAAATCAATTAAGTTAGATTTTTGTTACAGGGAATGGAGTTTTTGTTCTCTCGATGACAGGCAAAGTTCTAGGAGGCAATGGTACCATTCGGGAGGCAAGCGTCAGGTGGTAAACCAGAGTTTAGAAAAGGTTTCTGAGGTTAGGTCAAATTTAGTACTAAATTTTGAGAAAGATTGGGACTCGAGCTAATTTTTTAAAAAAATTATCGGGCCGTGGTCGGGCCAAAAACTTTTAAAATTTATCGGGCCCGGGCTGGGCCGGGCCTAGGTACGTTCGGGGTGGATTGGGCTCGGGCCGAAAAATTCGGCCCGTGCAGGTCTCTACCAGTTAGTAGTTTGTAGAAAATAGTTTTAAAAATTCTGTATATGTCAAAAATTGGTTCAGATTGCAAATTTACAGACACTGATACATGTGGCTATAAGCCTAGCGCTTTAGTAATTTTCTAGCCGGTATAAGTATGCGATCATACTGTAACGAGTGGGCGTAACAAATGTAAACCGGCGTAATTCTAAAGTTGGGTGATACTTCATCATTTAAATTCACATATTTGTATTATTTTCTTTGTGCCGACAGTTTGTCAGTCTGTACATTAGAGAATTTATATAGTTTCTCCTCACGGTGTGTGTAGTTACTTCTCCTTACGATGGATTGATTACATGGTAATAGCGTTTGATTTAATTATGCAATTTCTACCTTATCACGTTACTAACTGTAAGAAGAGTAAACGATGGCATCACTATTTTAGTCCATAATACCTGAGTAGTCCCTGGTTCGATCCAAGACATTGAATTTGAGATTGACAACATCGTGTCCATTGATTTTCGGGCAGTTCACTAGTTTTCTTCCATATCTTCAATCCTTTCATTTTTTCATAAACTTCCACTTCCATATCATCTGTCTCCTGTATATAGGAGGGATAATTTTCAACCTCCGTTAAGCAACCAGAGAAAAACAACACGAAATGAAACGTGGATAAGACAAAGCTGTTCATTGGACACCGCTTCTCCTCTTCCTTCCCCACATGTACACACTGATAAACTCTTAGACAATGCCTTTGAATCATTGTAGAGTAGCGAGAGTAGAAACACATCCCGCCATGCCCGCACTCAAAGCGCTCACCATGTGTGAAGTGATGTAACTTGACTTCTTTAGGCAGAAGGACATAATACAGTCGCAGTTCATTGTTGAGTGACTAAAGGTGACAGCAAGAACTATATAAGTGATGGTTGCGTGTACGTATGCTGCAGAAAATTTAAAGAAGGAACACACTCGACAAGAGTAGCCAAAGGCGGAAACTTGTGTTGGCAGATGACCTTGATGAATGCGTATATCGTGTGGTTCTTAAAAACTGATGATTTCGGAATTGTTTGATCTTGGAATTTCATACAACTATGCAACTATTTGGAGAAAAAGAATTTATCATGTTGTTCACACTTGGCGGGCGCGCTTCAATTGTACTCGATATATTTTCTTGCTCGCTACTCTATATGTAATTGAATGGAAGAGTCTTCCAATGAGTGTGGAAAATAACAACGTCCAATGAATAGCGTTGCCTCATTCCCGTTTCGCCATCTAAGTAACAGAAAAGCTATCATGTTTAGCTTCTAACATATTATGATGAACGCCATGGATTCATACCTATCCTATCCCTGTATTGAAACCGAAAAAGATGGAAATCTCTTTTTTTGGTTTTAATATTGGATGACCATATAGCAAAGCAGTAAGAGATAGCGTGAAGCGGTTTCTTGATAAGGATTCAGCTTTTAAGAAAGAATCTTTCTCCATATTTGTTACTCTGTTGAAACAAGAAGTTGTAGAGGTCTTTTCTTCCGGTTTCAATATTGGATAATACAGTCTGGAAGTCTAAAGTAGCCCCACTATGTGCAATGAAACCTCACTTCTTTAACGCATCAATTCTTAATCCTACACATTAAAGTAGCCTGTTGAGGGATAATGATTTCCAGTTTCAATAAATAAGTAAATAAATAAGCGATTTTTGGAGGAGAAGTGTCATGCATATAAACGTAGGTACAAAATAGGTACAGAACGTAGGTAGGTAAAAAAAATACATATGCATGCTGCAATTCTTTTAGAGATACAATATTGCGTTTCTGATAAATAGCAGACTGTCCACATTTTTAAAAAAAACCGAACAACGACTTTTCTTAATTTGTGTTTTATTTATATTGTATATGGGATATTTTATTTACATAATGAATCTTAATATTCATCGTTATATTCTATACAGCATATTAGAGGAAAAAATGGTATATTGACTGCCTGCACCAAGGCACCGTCATCTGAACCAACACTTTAATATTTGATCTGACACACATGTATTTCTCATTAATGATCGTATCCGCATCTCGCATAAGAAAGGCATACATGTTAAGCATTTAGCCATAAGGAGTCTTGGCATTTAAATTTTAATGATAAAAAGAATAGCAGAATGACAACAGTTACTCTGAGAGTCATTCGTAAAGGAAAGCAGCAAAATCTCTGGCACCTTGAATGCTTTGTTCGGTGTCTCACTAGCAATTGTTGCAAAAGAAGAGAAAATTTTGGAAATTTCTATTGCAATTCATTTTTAGACCCAACGGCAATGCATGTCTGTTAAATATCAAGGAAGCTGTAAGCATGAACTTGTATTTGCAACTTCTAGATTATTATGTGGGAATTCATGCATTAAACGAGATACTGAGTAACTGAACTAATTAGTAACCTCTTGATGTTTACATTTTGTGTTCCACATTTCGTTCTCTTTCTCTGTTGTTTTAATTCTCATCTCCTATCCTTAACAGTAGCGCATAATACCCTGTAACCACGCAGTCTCTAAATGAGACTTGAATCCGCGACTGATTGGCCTAGCACCGCAAACCGTTAGAAAATACAGCCCACATGTATAGATATCCTTCATCATCCACATAGCACACGGATGTCCACGGGACGTCCGAGATTGATCCACAATGGACAACGGGACATCCCGGGAGCATCCGAATTTGCTCCCGGAACATCCATAGGACCTCTGCTGGATATCTAAATGTCCGCTAATATCCGGAAAATGGAATATTCAACAAGACCCTAAAGAGATGTACACTGGTAAATCGTGGGATAATGTGGTCCTAGGTATGTCCGGCGTGGGATTTTCCTGGGATCTCCTACCCCATCCGGGACGTCCCATGGACATCCAACATGGAAATTCTTTAGGATGTCTCATATAGGACGTACATGCTATGTCTACTTATTTTCCCGATAATCCCGGGAACTATATGGGATAATTGAGATCAAAATGGATGTCCTAGGCACGTCGTCTGCTATGTGGGCAAAGTGGTAAAGGACAAAACTTCCAGAGCAGAACTGTAAGGAGCTTTTAACTTGGAAACTTTTTTTGCTAGCCAAAGGTAAGCTTCCTTGCGAAAGTTTAACCCCACGATCAGGGTGAGATTTTAGGATAGGATAAGTTTCCTGGTATTGTAGTTGGGTATTAAGTCAGACTTACAGCGTCATACCGATCAGGCTATAATAACTTTGCAATTAGGAAACAAAGAGAGGTTCATATATACAATGTTCAGAGCACAAGAGAATCAAGTCGCATTACCAGATCTGTGAGGAAAGAAAGCATAAAGTTTGAACGTAACGCTTAAAGATATATGATACACTTTTTTTTTCTTTTAATATTTTCAGTTATTTACATGGATATCTTAAGTTCTGAAAGGAGCTTTCGATGGAGATCTTAAAGTTGAAATATGTCAAAAATGACAAGAAAAGTGGTCTTGATCCCTTTACGCACTGAACACAACGTTTACGCGTACATTAGAGAAAAATTCGTGTGTTCAAAGCTCTGTGTGTTAACCTGAATGATTTTGTTTTGATTAGAGTTTAGCGTCCTTTTCAGCATCGAAGCTATATGAGACGTGAACCTACAGCTTAAACATGGAATCTGAACCACATGAGCTCCACCAGGATTCGAAAACGTTAACTAAAATGAGCACATAATATCCTCTGATCGAATATATCAGTGAAAAGTAAAATTACATTTAAAAAGTAGTTAACATCGGTTTCCAACAAGAAATGTTCAAAGAAGGTTTTTTTTTTTTTTTTTTTTTGTATGCCACAACAAGAACCATATGAAAGCCACTGCGATTGCCTCTGGTACCTGGTCTATAAGATTTAAGAGAGAATTTCCCATCAGAGTGAATTCAATGTGCCTGCTAAAATTGATTTTCCTCCAGTGACTTTCCTTCCAACTATAGCAGCAAATTCCATGACAAGTGGTTGGAGAACTGATTACACTTGTCAACGAAAGCGGACGAAGAAGAAGAAGAAACTCAGATCAATGGAAGCTTGATCAGGGTAGTTCGTCAAAAGATGTACCACCACTATCACAACCAACATTACCCATACAAAAAAGTGGCATCGATCTTATCCATAATAACTTCCGCTCACGTTTTTTAGATTCTCCTTGTGTAGACTCTTGGAACAGCAACTCCACCTTCCGGGAGATTTTTAAACATCTATATTTCTCTCGCTTCCACTCCTCCACCCACCCCCGACCTTTTACCCTGAAACTCAGCCACGTAAAGAAAAACGAAAGAATAATCTAGAGTCCAATATCTGAGAGTAAATAGTTGCTGCGAATGAAAGTGAATGTATTCATCTTATCATGTCCCACGCAATTACTGCTTCTGAGAAGAACGAGGTAAATTCAAGTGAATAGAAGTCTTGGGAAAAAAAGCAGATAGATCATATCTGTATATATCAGACTTCTTTGCGTACCTGTACATGGACAAAGAAAGCCTTGACTATTTCAACCGGAGTGATGAAAGAGAAAACGTAGCGACGATGTAATTAACGAAATAGATCTAAAGTTTGTTGTGTGTAGTAACTTTACACGTAGTGATATCATCATTTCTGTTAATGTCAGTACTGTGAAATCCCTTCTACCTCTATGTTTATTAAACATTTCTTCGGCGCGAGAGGCCCGGGTTCGATTCCGCTGGGACATTATGTGGTTCCAATCCCACATTAAGTTGAAGGTCAAACATTGAACGGGATGATAAAGTCCAAATTAACCCAAAAAAATCAAGTATGATGACATGTATATTGGAAGAAATTTATGTTCAACCTACAACGCACCAAAGTAGATCACTCCATGGCACGATTTCTGATAATGGGATACATTTACCACATGAGCAATTGACAGTAACTAGGTTGCGTCATACAAAATCATCCCACTTCATAGCAGAGAATGAAGTTTCTAGATTACCATTCCAAATAATATATTAAGGTAAGTATAAATTTTCCGTAACAAAACATTCAGCACAATACAAACAAATGGTATTGTAGAAAGTCTGTGTGTGCCGGTCAAACTCTGTAAAAAGATAGAGATCAGCTTTTGGGGGGGGGGGATACGTCGATCCATTATATATCGGTGGCGTCTCCTACGTGTATGGGTGCTCCTGTTGCAATGGAACAATCTTTTCAACTTCTTCACAACACGTATCACTGTAGAAAAGTGATAAGCTTTTCTGTAAATAGAAAGGGAAGGAACATAGAATATAACTCATTTTATCAATGTGTAGTAGAATTTCCATAAAGTCACTTGATTTCATGATTTGGTTAAACACAGAAGTAGGCAGGGGCGGATCCCGGACGGACTTTTGGGGGGACGGTGGGTTGTAATACAGCTACTTAGAGCTACTTTTAAAGAGCTTCAAACTCTAGGGAAGGTTTTATTTATATATAAAATAAAAAACCTTCCCTCTTCTGGGGGGTAATCGCCCCGATCGCCCCTGGATCCGCCACTGGAAGGACGTTATTTCGCATTTAAAAGATCGTCCTTACAAAAGCAAACAATTAAAGATGAATTTTCTTTGTTATCGGAAATATAATGGAGAATTTTATCCCCGAAACATTTGTCTAAGTGGAGTTCTCTATCTACAGGATGCTTCTGCAAGTGCTGTTCAATGATATTTTGCAGATCATGTTGCACACACTGTATACACTCCGTCCCAACTTAATAACAATGCATACATTGAATGTTCATATTGCATTTGCGAAAAGTGCTTAGTACTTTTAGAGAAGAGCATGTTTATACGTTCGTCTTCCAATACGTTGTCATTTTTTTCATTCTCAAAAGACACTTTTTTCTTATTTAAATCCATAAATGATTTTTTTCTCTATGCAGCCAAGATTACATACATAAATGATGCAAATTAAACATATGGATAGTAATACAATATTTAGACAATTTCCTTGTAAAATCTACTAATTCACGCGGCCGCGGTGGCTCGCCCGATAGTCTAGTGGCTAGCATGTTTGCAAGCACGTTTTGGTTAATAGAAAAACGAGTTAAGTGAGTAAAACAGGTAAAAGCCTAGTAATAAGTAGTTAAGATAGTTAATGAGGCACGTTCTGTGAATCACAAAAGTGTTAGAGCGTTTACCTCTGGTGCATGGGGGTCCCTGGTTCAATCACAGTTCGCGCCAAGTGAACTTTGTGGTGGACAAACACTGTGTGCGCTCCCACTTTCTTCATTCCACCATTTCATTCATTTCTGATCATCACCGTCTTCTTTAGTCTAGCCGGCATAATTGTGGGACGTAAAACTCAAAATTTTCATTTCATTTTTTGTACTAATTCACAAAATCAAACAAATGTGTAAGAAATTTAATTAAGTAGATTATCATACATGTAATTAATGTATTATAATAACGGTAAAATGAACAAGTTCATTAAGATCATCAGAATAAATCCTCCTTAAGAGAAACGTATGCACACAATATACAAAATCTATACTTCATATGCACTTTCAAATGTATCTTTAACACACATTAATTTTAAATAGTAGGGTCTACCTACCACAGCTCCTTCGGTATCTTAACTCTTTCTAACATTATTTGTGTGAGTGTGTGTGTGTGTTACTTTATTTCTCGGTAACCGAATCTAAATCAAAGTTGGTGAGCAAGTAGCCCATCCTCTAAAATAAAAATCGTTATAGTTGGTGCCCCAGCTCAATCAGTGTCAGTCTCGGCTTGCCTTGTATCTGGTACATTATATCTCGGTAACTACTGGCTGAATCTGATCGAAATTTATTGAGCAAGTAGCCCATTGTCGAAGGAATAAAGATCGCTATATTTTGCGGCCAAGCTCTGTTATGGATTAAATTTGCATGTCGGCAGCCTCTGAGTTCCATTCACCGACTGTGTTCTGCTTGTTTGAGGACATTCTCGCAATAATTCTTAATTGTTGGCTGGATGAAACTGAACACGAACGAAGTATCATGTACGTCGTCATCTAGAGGAAGAAATTTGTTCAAAGTATTGTGATATTTCACGTAACACTACAAGCATCATGGAAGAAAGATAATACGAGTAAATATACATAAGAGTATATACACAAGTGGCTCTTCTTCTGTGTTAAGATAACCGTTTAATAATTATACCTTTTATGGTAAATGTAATACTTGGTAGGTTTCTACTTATTCCATACCTGTGGAATATCTTATTTGGGTTTTAGAAAGGTTTACTGTAATTATACAAGTATCTATCTATTAAAATGCTACAATAGCAATTATAAGCGCCTGAGCTCCAACCTATAACTTTAGCTTTCAAATCTTTCATTTACGGTTATGTGTGATTTCACGTTTAACAGAGACAAACATTTTAATTATTTGTACTTTAAATAGTCTAAATTAGTTAACTATATCTTTTTCATAAAGTTTATGATATAAAATTATTGTTCAAAGCTTTTGTATTTTAATAAGCCTTCTCTAAAATCAATGCATGTGAGTTGTGCTTCCATCTTCCGAGTTCTTTTAAACTATGTTTATATGTTTGTAGCCAATCCTTTCGACAATGAGATCTCGGAAGCTACAGGATCTAGAAAGATGACGTTTTCACTGATATTTTGGAGATTTTGCGTAGATTGTCCAGTTCTAATTTAATATTTGAGGCGTATAGTTTCTAAATCCGCCATCTCCAATTTTCAAAAAAAAATTAGGTAAGTAGATTTACTGGTATTCCTTTCCATGCCCTACATGATGGTGAAAAGAGTTGTTTGAAATGTCGCCACCTCCACCCTCAATTACTGCTTTAAAGTTCAGGGTATTCTTCAAAAGCCGCCATCTACACTCAGCAGTGTGTTTGTAAACCCCATCATCTCGATTCTATTCTATTCTATGCTATGAATTGAAGACCGACGTTAATGAAAAAAGTTGCAAGATGTTGTTCAACTCCTAACGAAACACTTCGGGGAGAATTGGCGAGCTAATTCAAACTTAGCCATTTATGTTGATGCTGAAAAGAGACTGACTGCTTCAACAGAAGAAAGTGTAGATGAGGATTAGGCTGAATGCCAGTGTTTCGAACATGATTCTGATGAGAACTATATCTGAAAACAGTGTAAAGATCACTTTCAATCCTTTTCTTGTTGGTAAAGATGGCATTTATTCCGAAGTTCCCATCCTGTTATGTCAGGCTATGTTAGGTTAGGTTAGGTCCCAATGGGTTAGATTAGGTTAGTGAGGTGAGGTTAAGTTAGCTTATGTGATGTTAGGAGACGATATTTCTAAACGCAATGAGAACCTCGGAACTTGACCCGTAAATGTAGCTAACGTACTATGATTAGAGTTTCATTTTTAACTTGTTTGTGCGCATTATAATGTCACCCAACAAGTTAATATCGTTGTTTAGGTTCAGTTTATCTCCATCTACTGTTCTGTTCTGAAATAGTTATCATAAATTATAATAGTAATGATTTGGAAGCAAATAAACCCCCCAAAAAACTTAAGTACGTTTGTTTCAAAGTCATCCATCTCCAAAAGTTGTTTTCAAAATCCGCCATCTCCAAACTGCTTTCTGCAATAACCGAGAAATGGGATGAGAGAGATTTTTGTCATTGGTAGTTTTAATGAATGTTCAGAAAGCAATAAAGTATTTATAAAAAGAAAATTTTATCTCACATAATCTCTGAGTTATCAGTTTTTCCTGTTTTTCTCGAAACCGTTTATGAAGGAGATGGCGGATTTAGAAACTATACGCCTCATTTAAAAAAACATGGCCATTATTTCTTTATTACATTTCTTTAGAGTACGCTGGAAGCGTTGAAATTTTAAAAAAACAAAAACATCATATCCTATGTGTTATACATTCCAACACTACAATGTTGTATATTGGGGTTGTATATGTCTCAGGCGTTTGTTCCATGGCCAAATAATAGAGAAAAAGGAATTATAACCATTTCTCGAGTCTTAAGTTAAATCTTTATTTTTTGAGTGTTTTGCCCAATGAATACCATATATATCACTGACATTATAATTAATTGTATATGTAATGTATTTGCTTATTACATACTGCATGCAAGAAGGAAGAAAACACTGGTCATACATGAATTAGAAACTCCAACCGGAAGTAGGCTCAAATCTTGCAAACGGTGCGAGATATTGAGAAAAAATAATCGAAAAATCTCCCCTTTATGATACCCCTTGCCGATTTTCTTTAAAATCAAGACGTCTTTCCCTTGTTTCTGTAAAGCGACATGTACATATGTTGTGAGGAATGAGAAGGAGATTTATGCTCATATGCGAATGATGCGCTGTGTAGAGAGCGCAGGTTCAGCTAGTCAAAGTTATATTTTATTTTATCTTATTTTATTTTTCTTAAGTTTTCAAATTACAATTATCAGCTACATTCAAATCTTTTTCACTACTTCGTGGCTTTCATCGTGCACCACGATAAATCTTCAAATATCATATGAGTTAATTGTAGCAGGTAAATAGCATATCCGTGGTGAGGTTGTGTCGGATAACCCTTCGGTGAAACAACAATTTAATTAATGTAATCAAGCAAGCATCCCGGCTTAGACAGCCGCCATTTGCACATCTGTTGTCCTCCGATGTCTCCTGGCGGAATGCTCATAGGAACACAAACTCTGGAGGCATTAGAAAAAGATAGATTTCCATTCAGAAGATAACGTTATGTTTATAGTCATTATATTCTGGCACATGGACTCTTAATCTACACTCATAAAATTATTGATTTACCAGAACACAGGTGTTTCTGAGTACAAACAGTGTTTATTTTAACATAATTACATGAAAGTTAGTGCATTACGGACAAGAAAACATTTTTTAATTATCCCAGTAGAACTATTCACGAGTCTAGTCTAAAAACATTATTTACAAACTATTAGGAGACACCTTTTCCTATATGCTAGAAATATAATTAAAATCCGTATGTTGATAAAGACATGAAACTGTAGGTTTATATAGAAACCGTATGTTCCTGCATTTTAGAATGTTCTTTGTTAAACTATTTCCAAAGGATGTCATAATGTTGGCTACCAACTCTCTCAGCACAGGGAAGCTTGAACAATGAAAATTTCATGCTTCTACCACGAAGATGGAGTTGCCTCCTTGAAGCGTTTTAACGAGGCTGCTCTAGTGGCTCATTAGTGCGTTAAGGATGGACACACCGTGAAGTGAATGTGTTTGCAGACTTGATAGCCACACACTTGCCTAATTCATAACATCCCTTTCTCCACGGCGTTCTTCTATTATGTATATGAACGATATACAACACGATTCTGCATGCACTTTACTTGATTCCTCTGCATTATTACTGGTACGTGTTACGTATTTTATGCTACAGAGCAAGAAAATACTCTATTTTATGAGCTAATAGGCTTAACAGTGTTGGGTTTCCATGTTATCAATATACTTTTTAAGCCGTTCAGGAAGAACTATTTTTCTATTTTCTTTCAAATGGACTGAAAATTTTAATGAATGATTTTTTCAACTCTATTGCAGGAGGCGCAGTGGCTCAGTGGTAGATCGTTCACCTCTGCTTCGTGGGATCCTTGTTTCGATCCCGGCCAAGTAAGTTTATAGGGGATAACATCGTGCTCATGGGTTTTTAGGGGTGTTTCCTTCCACTTTTTCATTCCAACAATTATTCCATCATCATTCACTCGCCTTAATCATCCGTCTCTCTTAGCCTAAGAGGCATAATCGTAGGAAATTAAACTCAAAATATTCCATTTTATTTCCTTCAACTCTAGTTCAATGTTTCTTGGTTTCACGAAATGAAATTTCTAATTTTATCTCTCAACGTATGCCCTTTGGACTAAAAGGCACAGATGACTAATAAAGTGAGGGGCACGGTGGTTCAGTGGTAGAGGGCTTAACTCTGGTTCGATCCCCAGTCAAATAAATTTGTGGTGGACAACATCGTGTCCGCGGGTTTTCTCGGGGTACTCCCGTTTCCTCCCATTTTCTCATTCCACCAATTCTTCCATCATCATTTACTTGCCTTTATCATCCGTCTCCCTCAGCGTATCAAACATAACTGTGGGGCGTTAAACTAAAGAAAAGGCGTTGGTAAGATAACAGTACATAGTAAAGTTAATAAGAAATAGCCTAAATTATAATTATCTGTTAAATGTTAATTTCTGTTTAACTAAAATATTATCCAAATATAAAATACATGTCAGTCGATAAACCACGTCGAGCTGAACGAACAACATTGAGGGTAAATTCTCTCTCATGCGCAGTTTGTGAGAAAACTGACGAAATATTTTTGTAGAGATAAAAACTATATTCTTGGTTGCCAATAATAATTTGACCATTTTATTTTGCTGAAACAAGTTTTTGTTTATTTATGTTCAGTAAATGCACGAAAATAAACTACCGTATTCACTAGTAGATCCTTGTTTATATTTTCCCAACGGTTACACACAGACACACACATACACTGTTTGGACATATGCTACTTATAAAAACTACACAAAGTTTCCTTATTCTCTAATAGTTTTAATAACTAAATAATAATAGCGATAGTTTTCTTAAATTCGTGTGCCTTTTTGTCATAGATTCTACTTCGCCAAAGCAATATTCTAGAAGTCTCAAAAAAAGTATAGATAAACACACAAATGAAACAAATACTCGTGATTATTCGTGGTTCAGCTTAGACATTTTGTCAGTTACAAAAGTGTAAGAATATTCAAATTTCAGGACAATTTAATAGCATTCCTCATACATGTAAAAGCCTACCCTTGAATCTCGGCCTTACCACTCACTCACAAAAAGAAAAAAACTTACGTATTTTATAGACAGCAATCAGTGGCGTATTTAGGGGGACTTCCGGGCTTAAGCCCCCCAATATTACTTACTATAGTAAAATATATGAAATATCTTGCAGAATTTTCACGTTTTCAGGCAAAGCCCCCCCCCTGAAAGTTATCAAAGCCCCTCTCGAAACAAAATCGTAAATACGCCACTGACAGAAATCAGTCAGCTCGTTAATCTAAATTTGTTCTTTAAGTAAGCATTATTTAACCCTATATGCTCTACCATCTATTAAAATTAAAATTAATCTCTACCACTATTAATTATAAACTACCGATGTTCATTCCGAAATGGACATAAGATTTTAAAAATATGTATTTTGTAGAATTCTTATAATAATATTTTATGATAACTTTTATTGTAAGTTTGAATTAAGCTCCTTTCCAAATAAAATGCTAAGAGCTCATTCTTTTCTTATATTTTAAATCTCATATTATGGATAGTACTGTATAAATTAAAAACTTTCTGTAGTAGAATATCTTTTCTTAATTCACACGGTAGATACATTGCAGCTAATTGTTTAAAAGTCCTGTACAAAAGCTATTTTTCATTACCTATATTAACTATTCATGGTGACTAACGTTTTTGATAACGATTTTTTTTTTAAATCAATAGATCCATATATTTACTTAACACTGCATATTACCTGTGCAATCTTTGTTTTTCAGCTAATTGATATCTCTTGAAAACCTTTTTTTTTTTTAAATAAAATGGATGGAAATTTAATGCCATTGGTTTACTAATTTCTTTTTAAATCTGTTTAAGTGTTCCTTAATTAAGTTTTGAGACAACATAATATTAGTATTTAGTTTAAATAATTAATAATTTTCTGACCAGAAAGTTATTTCGTAACAGTCTCCATAAGGTAACGTTATGAGTGGAAGATAACGTTACGTTATGAAAACTGTTACGAAATAATTTATTTTTAATACAGCAGTACATACTCTGGTCAGAAAAATATTAATTATTTAAATAATAATTCCAGAGTCAACGTGGAAGAAGTATTTAGTGATCGAAATTAACAAAAGCAATATTACCTTTATGCATAACGCAAATTCATTTTGAAAAACCGGGGCTTTGTGGTAGAACACTTACTTCTGGCGTGAGCGATCCCTAGTTTGATTCAAGGACACGTGAATTTGTGCTGAGCAAGATTGTGTTCGTGGGTTTTCTCAGAGTAAGAACTCTGCCAAGGAGCTACCGTGCCCCGCTACGGTGATGATGAGATGGATGATACGGTAGAATGATGGAAATAGGAGGAAACGGGAAAATCCAAAATAAACCCACGTACACGATGTTTGTCCACCATAAAGTTCACATGCGGGAGCTGGAATCAAACCAGGGACCCCCCACTCGTCAGAATTGAGCGCTCTACCACTGAGCCACCGCTGCCTCCCTAGTCTCTTTGTGAAGAGCTGAATGAAAGTACATATGTTTCATGATCAGTTTCATCTTGATAAGGAACATAGTTCTCGTAAGTCGTCAATTTTTAGGGTTTACAAATCATTTTGTTCAGGTCAATAAGACCCATCGATTGGTATAAATCTCATCTTTGGAATTTTTTTCGTTAATGCCTTATAATGACCAATTTTATCGAAAATACCCGACCATATGAGATAATTAAATCATTACAATAGCATCATTTAGTAAATCAGCATGAAAATTACAAAATGAAAAGCAAACTTCCAGCAACTTCGTCTAGGGTTACCTGTACAAGACAAGAATTAATGATGTCTCGAAAAGGGTCCATTGAAAGTGGACACCTCATCTCGATCTATTTATGTTGGAACTGCAACGTCTCGTCCTGTCTCTTCAAGAAAATTCTGTCGCGTCCCGTCTAGTAGTCAACTCTAGTTCATTGTATACTCATAAATATTGGCCTACCTTACAGGCATCCGAATCAGATTTTGTCAGACGCCTACGTGGTTATTGTATACATTCTACACATAAATATTGGCCTACATTACAGGCATCCGAATCAGATTTTGTCAGATGCCTACATGGCTATCGTATACACTCTATACATAAGTATTGGCCTACCTTACAGGCATCCGAATCAGATTTTCTCAGACACCTACGTGGGTTTCGTATACATTCTACACATAAGTATTGCCCTACCTTACAGGCATCCGAATCTGATTTTGTCACACGCCTACGTGGGTATCGTATACATTCTATACATAAATATTGGCCTACATTACAGGCATCCGAATCAGATTTTGTCACACGCCTACGTGGGTATCGTATACATTCTACACATAAATATTGGCCTACATTACAGGCATCCGAATCAGATTTTGTCAGATGCCTACATGGTTATCGTTGTACACTCTATACATAAGTATTGGCCTACCTTACAGGCATCCGAATCAGATTTTGTCAGACACGTACATGGGTATCGTATACATTCTACACATAAGTATTGGCCTACTTTACAGGCATCCGAATCTGATTTTGTCACACGCCTATGTGAGTAGGAAGAAGTTGCTAAAAAATAAATAGTTTAGTCTTATGTTCCATAAATATACCCTTTAGGCTAAAGGAGACAGATGAGTAATAAAAGTGAATGATTAGGAAGGAATGGGTGGAATGAGAATGTGGAAGGGAAAGGGAAAACCTCGAGAAAACCCACTACAATATTGTCTACTACAAATTCACAATGCGGTGGGGACACTCGGTCGAAAAAGTGTTAAAGCTTTTTCTGGCCACCCATCCTGAATGACGTTTTCCTGGGTTTTTCTCAGTCACTCCAGGCAAGTTCCGGTATTGTACCTAATGTACATATCCCAGGCCGCTTCCTTCCTTCTCTTTCCTCGGATATTGTGATCACCGAGAGACGTCATCTCTCATACGTGATGTGCTAACATGACCATAGATGGGGCCGCGGTGGCTCAGTGGTGGAGCGTTCACCTCTGGTGCTTGGGGTCCCGGGTTCGATCCCAGCCCCCGCCAAGTGAACTTTGTGGTGGACAAACACCGTGTGCGTGGGTTTTCTCGGGGTTCTCCCGTTTCCTCCCACTTTCTTCATTCCACCATTTCATTCATTACTCATTATCACCGTCTCCTTTAGCCTAACCGGCATAACCGTGGGACGTAAAACTCAAAGATTTCATTTCATTTCATGACCATAGATGTCGAAAGCCCAGAAATCTTATTTCCTAATCTCTAAATTCACAAGGCTTTGGATCTAAACAGGGAAATCTTGCACCACAGCTGTGTTCTCTACCACTGAACTATCCTGCTCCCTTAAAGAAGTTGTGAAACAATGTTTATCATAATCTTAACATAGTAACAGAACGTATTTTTTACATTTTACAGATTCTAAGTTATAATTCCTAATACCTTTCTTGTAATTAGTATTTACAAATGACTATATAACTGCGTAGTGTATATTAGTAATACATATTATTTCATTTCCTCAATATTTTAGAAAATGTGAAAGAATCGGGGCAGTATTCTTAAATACATATATAATAACCTACATGTAATTCAGACGTTTCATTGTATGCTAAAATATAACATATACACAGAAAAAACAGATCTAGGAAATTTGCTTGCACTAGAAAAAAAAAAGTTATTTCTTAGATCTCGTAACTCAAATGTAGTTTACTTAGTGCAACTAATTTCGTGTGTTTACTTTAAGTTTATTACACTGCTACAAACGTGACAGGATTTTGTCTTAAAATAAGAACAAACATAGCGGATGTTGTTTACGGTTCAGCTGTAAAAGTATTTACCGTCTCGGCTTCGGACTACAGTATGTAAACGCGCCATAGATGCAGTTAGATATAAAGTGATTTAGTGTGATATATTTAAACCGCATTGGATAAACTTGATGGTAAGGAATATTATTTTTAATATACTTTTTCAGGTAAAATTTAATGCGAGAGACGCTTGTTAAATACAAGTGTAAATAAGGTATTAAATACAGTAAATATATTTTGCATGTAAAAATACACAAGGAAATGGGATTATCTACTAACTTAATGTCGTCATATATAGATAGCACATGTTTTCATTGAAACATAGTTTTAATTTTGGGAACAGCTAGAAGGCGCATGGTGCTAAAACTGGTGAGTAAGGCGGATGTGGACAGACAGAAACACTTTTTCCTGGCCAAAACAGTCAATCGCCTGTTTGAACAGATCATTTGTGCCCCTTTTTGCACGTTTTCATCTATCTTTGACGTCAAGAAACGCCCCGATCGTTGCTCGTTTTCAACTGACTCCTTGCCGCTTTTGAATCGGTCATACCACTTGTAAACAGTTTTCAATGTAAACAGGCCTCATCGCCATACACTGATTTTGACATTTCGTGAGCTTCTTTACCACTTTTTTTTGCAGCATAGAACAAAACTTAATGTTGGCGCACAACAGACACTCTTAGCATGTCCTCACTCTTCTGCCTCGGGAAGGCAACTAACATGTCACAAGTCGTTCAAACTCGACACTGACTGCACAAAAGTTTCAGGCTACTGGGCTTACTAGTTGAAATGGACACAACGTCGATAGATGGTACTGTAGAACAACATTCACTGTACTTTTTGATCATATCTTGTAAAGTAATCACCGTTTAAAGTAGAGTATGTGACTATTCTATTGAGTAGCCTAGCGCAACCATTGTTACTATTGTGACTATTCTAGCGCAACCATTGTTACTCATTATCAATAACCATTTGAAGGACTGAGGGGAAGAACTTTATAAGCACCATTTTACAAATTTTACAGGAAAATTTAAACAAGATCGATTTTTACCATGTTATTCTACTGAGAGCATAATTTCCTTTTCTTAAATATAATCTTTCTTAAGTATATTGGGTGCGAGAGACTCTGGCTCCGGTTTGAGTTTCATGTGGTTCGAATAAAACATTAAGCTCAAGGTCCACGTTTCATACAGCCCTTCAGTGAAAATGGACATTAAGCTCCGGTCAATAATAAGGATCATTTTACAGTGTTAACGTTTAATTGGAAATTTGTTTGTGCAAAGATGAGACATACCAACCGATAAATTCACTAAGATCAGTAAAATAATATAAATAAGTGTAAATCCTCATGAATAGCTTCTGAGCAAATTAAAACCAACTAACTTTTTGTAAACCTAAATCTTAATGTTGTACAATATTCACGTTACCTACTGAGAGAAAATGATACTTAAATACATTTTCATCTAACTTTTCGTTACGACATTGCTCGACAACAGTACACAGTATCAAGGGCGTCGATTCTTGTGGGCCCGGGCCCCCCAATCCTCGTGTGTCTCCCATGTATTTTTATGAATCTATATTTTTATTGTTATATGTATTTTTATGAATATACAATATTTGGCATAATTTGAATTCAATTTGCCTTAAAATCCTCATATATGCCTTCTTACACCCTTGTATGTAACCAAACACACATCTGAATGCCCCCCCCCCGCCCAAAGTTACAGGGAAATGTCTCCCTTGCATGGTATGTTTAATTGACATACAACACAAAATTACGGTTAATTCTTAACATTAATCTTTGTTTAACTATAATATTGTACAGTCAGCAGCAAAAGTGCTTTCCACTTGGTAAAATTTATTTTGAGAATAAAGGTGATGTGACTGGAACGTACACATTACATTGTTTTTAATTTACTGAAAACTGTACTCAAATTGTAATTCCGTTCTGAAGTTATTTACGAAACTAATTTCATCAGGGGGAAAGAACTTTTTGTCTCTGACTCTACAAAGACGAGAGATGCATATTAATCTATAGGTCATAACAAGCTGAACAAAATTAACCACTTGATAATAAATTCTCATGTGCAATTCACGAGAAAATCAAGAATAACATTTTTGTTATGGTTCTGATTGATCAATTTTCTATGTCAATGAGGAGAGTAACTGGAAGTTCTTATTCTACTAAAAAAAAAATAGTATATACTTATTTACAGTATACATTGTTCACTAGTAGATTGTTATCTATTGTTGTTACTCTGCTTCTAACAAGGACACACAAACACTACTTGTAGTAGTAGTCAGTGATGCCAACCTGTGGGAAGAATCCCATATTGAGGGATTTTTTGACCATGATTTCTCGAAATGGGATAAAGGAAATTTTGGTTAAAAAAAAAAAAATTGGCAGGATTTATGGGATTCTTCATATATCTATTCCATTCACGTCAACAAAATTGTCTATAAGCTAGGAGTAGACAAATGAGCCTTAAATAAACAGGAAATTAATGGTAATTGTCAAAGTTTGTTACTATAAAATGGCTGTTAGTGTTAAAGTCATTTATACAGTGACTTGTGAAACTCAAAAAATGCCAAGGAACGTAAATTGTAACCTGGCGTTGAAAAAAGAGAAAAATGAAAGAAAGAACAGAATTAACGGAAGAAAATAAAACGAGAAACGTCCAACTTCCAAATTGTTCCATATGAAATGACTGGACAATGAAGTTTGTCTAGTTTTACTACTTCAGTAGAAGATTATGACGCAAAACATGATAGAAATACTATACTTACATAGCCATTCTTACCGGGAGCCAGTTTCCCTCGTGAATTTTTGAACGATGTTCAGTTTTTGGGAAAACATGTCAAAATATATAAGATATGCATTAATTGCAAATTTCAAGCGAAACGATCCACATTTGTTGATTATTCGTAGAATTTTTTAGTGAATCAATTATTTTTATGAAGAAACACGACATACAAATAGTTGAATTTGGCATATCAGCGAAAACCATGATGGTTTTGAAAAATTGTGTTCGCAGAACAAAATGAAAAGAGTTTCGCCCTACTTCTAATACTGAAAATTATATTTTCCATTGTTTACAATGAGAATTAGCGCGCGCAAATTCTTTTCCAATGTTAAGTCTATGGGCATCCCGTTTTTCGGTGATTATTCCTGAATGGTATGTCCGAGCGGGGCATGCTACCCCTTACGACACTCAGCTTGCGCTTTTGAATCACCATCTTAATTTTGGTGAAGAACTGTTCAGGCATCTCGAAGATCAAATTTTTCGGTGATTATTCCTGAATGGTATGTCCGACCGGGGCATGCAACCCCTTGCGACATTCAATGCGCACTCTCGCATCACCATGTGAAATTTGGTGAAGAACGGTTCAGGCATCTCGAAGATCCAGTTTTTCGGTGATTATTCCTGAATGGTAGGCTATATTGGACCGGGGCAACCTCTTGCGACATTCAATGCGGACTCTCACATCACAATGTGAAATTTGGTGAAGAACGGTTCAGGCATCTCGAAGATCCAGTTTTTCGGTGATTATTCCTGAATGGTAGGCTATATTGGACCGGGGCAACCTCTTGCGACATTCAATGCGCACTCTCACATCACCATGTGAAATTTGGTGAAGAACGATTCAGACATCTCGAAGATCCAGTTTTTCGGTGATTATTCCTGAATGGTAGGCTATATTGGACCGGGGCAACCTCTTGCGACATTCAATGCGGACTCTCACATCACAATGTGAAATTTGGTGAAGAACGGTTCAGACATCTCGAAGATCCAGTTTTTCGGTGATTATTCCTGAATGGTAGGCTATATTGGACCGGGGCAACCTCTTGCGACATTCAATGCGCACTCTCACATCACCATGTGAAATTTGGTGAAGAACGGTTCAGGCATCTCGAAGATCCAGTTTTTCGGTGATTATTCCTGAATGGTAGGCTATATTGGACCGGGGCAACCTCTTGCGACATTCAATGCGGACTCTCACATCACAATATGAAATTTGGTGAAGAACGGTTCAGGCATCTCGAAGATCCAGTTTTTCGGTGATTAGTCGTGAATGGTATGTCCGACCGGGGCATGCAACCTCTTGCGACATTCAATGTGCACTCTCACATCACCATGTGAAATTTGGTGAAGAACGGTTCAGGCATCTCGAAGATCCAGTTTTTCGGTGATTATTCGTGAATGGTATGTCCGACCGGGGCATGCAACCTCTTGCGACATTCAATGCGGACTCTCACATCACCATGTGAAATTTGGTGAAGAACGGTTCAGGCATCTCGAAGATCCAGTTTTTCGGTGATTATTCGTGAATGGTATGTCAGACCGGGGCATGCGACTCCTTGCGACACTCAGTGCGCACTCTCACATCACCATGTGAAATTTTGTGAAGAACTGTTCACGTATCTCGGAGCAGTATCCGGATGAACGAATGCTTAAGTCGATTAAAGAGGTGCTACTAATATTCGCTGTTATAATATACGAGGGTAAGTCAAAAGCTTTCCGCAATGTTGAAATAATTTTTCTTACATTGCTCACATTGACCTCTATCCTAGTTTATTTTACTGTTATACTGTTGTGGTCATGCTATGAAAGTGTGATCTTAATTCATCCATTTGTCTTCCTTTTGTTGCAAATAAATCATGGTCACTCCATTAGAAGTTTGCACCAAAGAGAAAAAACGAGCAGTAATCCGGTTTTTTGTAATCGGAAGGTGTATCAGGAACCATGACTAATTTCCAGACGATGTGCCACTTCATCACATTCGTCCGTCTAATGGTACGTTTCCATTTTACATGAATCTTGTAGCTGTCATAAAAAAAAAAGACCTTGCTACCCGATCTTTCTCTCTACTGTTTAGATTTTTACAAGTTCTTGTAAGCAAGAAAGGTATCACCACCCATGCAGCACTGCACTCTAGTGGACAAACAGTGAACCTCCTCATTAAAAACGTGTATTTGGCGCACTTTCCCTCCCTGTCCAAAAGAATCCGTTGTTTCGGAAGCGACGAAACTGTTTTTTTCCTTTATGTCAGCGGGAGGGCGATAGCAGGTAGCAAGCAAGACTTCCCAGAAAGTTGCACACTGTTCGACTCCTTGCAAGATGGTAAAAATATGTTTTATGACCCTTTCAAGACTATGTGTACATGGTGAAATATGGTAGGGTTTCAAGATTTTTTTAATGACAGCTACAAGTTCTAATAAAACCATGTCATGTTCACGCAAAGTGTTGTCATCAATTGTGGCTGTAACTGGTCGTTCTTCTCCTTCCAAGTGCGTAACACTTGTGCGACCATTTTTTAATTTTTCAACTCATTCGTAGACACTCCGTTGCGGCAAAAGACTGCTCCCTTATTGTGCCGAAAGTTTTTGATGGATTGCGGCTCCTGATATACCATCCAACCACAAAATCCGAATCACTGATCGTTGTTCCTCTTTGGTGCAAACTTCTAATGGAGAGGCCCGATCAACCTGTAACAAAAGAAAGACAAATGGAGGAATTAGGATCAAACTTTCATAGCATGATCATAACAGCATGACAATACCATACACGAGTACAGCATGAACAATGTAAGAAGCGTTACGTCAAAATTGTGGATAATTTTTGACTTACCTCGTATTTATATTAAATACTATGATTTATTTACTGTAATTAATAAGGATATATGCCTAAAATTATTCTTTTATATTGTATATTATGTGCGAGTGCATGAAACTGTGTGTGTGTGTGTGTGTGTGTGTGTGTGTGTGTGTGTGTGTGTGTGTGTGTGTGTGTGTGTGTGTGTGTGTGTAGTGTGTGTATTCGCAACTATGCTTGTGTATTGATTTTTTCCCTTTGTAATCAGTCTTTTACCCCTCCATTGTAATTATTGGTATTTTGCCCTTCTATTGCAGCCGGTCTTTTACCCCTCTCTTGTAATCGGTCTTTTGATCTCCTTGGAAAAAATCCTGAGGCGTTGTTGTAAGTTAGGATGTTTCATTACATTCAAAACTTTCATGCAAGATGCAACTAATACGAAGAACCACAGTGAATCAGATTCTGAAATGTGGCACACTTTCATAGTAACGTGTTATTACGTTCTTTTAATGTCTATGCTCATAGGACCTATATGCACCAGGTGCATACAAAATGGCGGACGTAAGTCTCATTTAATGTGTATAAATATGTGTATATAGCTATGATTTATGTGAACAAAAAAAAAAATCTCGTGTAATTTTTACCTCATTATCCCACTTGATTACTGGTACATTTTAATTTTTCCTCCATTCTTGATTCTCGCCTCTACATATACGTATATCACCTGTTGTAACATATGTTTACAGATAATATGTTTTCAGCAAGCACATAATTAAAAATTAAATTCCTATGATTACAGATACAAATTTAAACTGAATAATTTTCTTTGTAATTAGAACGATATAGCTACAATTCAAATCAATGATATTGTGATAATGCTTTCATCATTATTTATGGAACTCGTACTGAGAGGAATATGGAAAACATGTAATGAATATTTTTTTTTTCTAATGGATTTGTATTGCGAAAGGGAACAAGAGAATATACGGGAAAATGGAAACAAAAAAAAATAGATATTTGTCTTATTTCCATGTAAATTCAATGTTTTTAAATAGTATCTCCTATATAGCGTATAATATCGTACGTAATGCAAAATAAGATAACTGTTTAGTTATTTCTGTTAGTTTAAGGTGCGTACGCACTTGTAACATTTTGCCCGAACAGAACAACGAACATGTTCGTTGTGATGTTCTGTGCAGTGTCACGATGTTATGGCAATCCATTAGCCCGCACTGTAACAGGCACGTACAGCTGTGAGCAAAATAAATGACGCGTCTCTTTATTTTGAAGTTTTTTGAAAATACCTCCGTTTTCTTTATATGTTCGAAATTTCGGAAGATTTCCCCAGCAGGAAACGTTAATAACAAACCCGTTTTTAATATTTGTGTTAGATATTAGCTTAAAATAAATAAATTAGAAGCAAAAAAACATTAAATCGACCGAAATTACGAGAATTACCAACTCTGCTAAAGTGGGAAATTTTCAAGAACGCGAGGGAATTCTGCAGTTCAACACGAAGCAGCGACATCTATGTCATTGAGAGAAATGTGGATTAAATCTACAAACGAAAATTTTAACGAAATATTTCTAATATATCTTATTACATGCATTATCTGCGAACTCCAAATATATGAATCTATACTAAGTATCAACGTATAGATAGAGCAAAAAGTGGAAATTATCTATGGAAAAGGACGAATTGGTAGCACGATCATAATAAAAGATCGTCTTTACCGTAGAACAGGTTCAGTTTACATAAGGAAACAAATAGCTCAGTTACTTTAAGCAAGAAGTCTGTATACCGCAGGTAGCTGGTTTGAATCCCATAGGAGGCAGTTGTCATTTTTGTTACTATGGTTATTTTTATTTATTGTTTTTTATGTGGGAAAGAATCAAATTGTAACATGTGTGTAAAACTCATGATGATACCAAAAAAGAAAAAAAAGGCTTTGTCTGACTTACATTAGTGTCCCTAATTTTTGTTTGCAAACAGTTACGTAACTATTTCCCCTGTGCTCACTACTCACTACATGCTCACTGGTGCATAACGAATGTTTTCCAGTAAATGTTAATTCTAATTTGGAGAATTTTATAAAGTTTCACAATGTTTGTCACTAGATAGTCTTCTATCTACTCTTTTGGACACCTTGATAACAGATTTCCCTATTAAATGTTTAATTTTCCTTATATATATTTAATTACGGAAAAGTTTTACAATGTATTTGTTTTAAATTGAAATTGTTTTGAATTTACCACATGAGGTAAGTAGCCCGAAGGAGGAGAACTCAAGTAACTGATATTCTACGTAAAAGCAACCAATTGTAGAATGACGATGATTCTTACCTTCAGCACATAATCTTTACGTTAGAGAGTCAGATAGAGAAAAATCCTGTTTCTTCCTCCCCTATGACCACTCATCTTAAAGCTCTACATGTAATGATTCGTGTCACATAATTTCGGCTCCCCAAAGACATTCATATTTAATAATAATAATAATAATAATAATAATAATAATAATAATAATAATAATAATAATAATAATTATTATTATTATTATTATTATTATTATTATTATTATTATTATTATTATTATTATTATTATTATTATTATTATTATTATTATTCCTGAATATGCCACCCTTACATAATGTAGTAACCTTAGACATCTTAGATTAAAGTGCTTTCTTTAGTAATAATTTGAGCAACCACGTAACAAAATTCAAATGTAGGCGGGGCACGACGTCTTATTTTGCCCCTCTCTTTTCAGCACCCTCCCAAAAGAAAGTATTTAATAACTGACAAGAAGGGCAGACAAAATGAATAAGAAATATATTTATAGCACCCTTTCCTCCGTGAATGGAATATCACGTAGCATTTTTTATTCTACCGAAGATGAGCCTAGGCGGTTATGGTTAGGTAACAAAAGAAATACGTAATATATTTGTAGCGCCCCTTGGCTTCTTTATTTGTTCGAGGGCGCCCTACACAACCAAGGGTGACAAAAAGAATAGAAAAAGTGTTTAAAGATCACCGTTAAAGAAATAGCAAACTTTCTGAAAGGAACTTACTTAGGAAACATCAGATCCTCCTTATACTTAGCCAGAGCCCATTCTGAAATATTGCATCTGGTGTTCTGGGTGAAAGTTATGTGGGACTATTAGAAAAATATATATTCCCGTTTCCACGCTGATGGCAGAATTTCTGAAACAGTTATTGAATTACGTTCGAAGCATAGGCGTAAATAGCGCCCCTACAACCCTGTGGCGTGGGAACCGCACAAGATGCAAAGCCAAAAAAATATATAGAAAGTACGCAGGGGCGGACCAGGCCAAATTTTCATCCGGGCAAAGTGACTTTTTGGCGACCACCCCTCTAGTACTAGCCTATATTTTATATTTTATCATAGTGTTTTTAAAAGTTTAAACCGATTTTTCAAAAAGACATTCATTACCTAGGAAATCTTCACAAAGAATATGGCCTGCTATATACAATATGAACACCGCCCCCACCCCATGCTTGGTCTAGTGGCTAGCACGCCTGCCTTCTGTGGTCCCGGGTCCAATTCCCGATGGGTCAGAGTTGGCGTGGGTCAATGAAAACTTGACCCACGACCCACCACCTACCGTGACCCACGACCCACTGACCCACCACCCACCATGACCCACTCTGACCCACGACCCACCATGACCCACCACCCACCGTGACCCACCATCCACCGTGACCCACTCTGACCCACCACCCACCGTGACCCACTCTGACCCAACACCCACGGTGACCCACTCTGACCCACCACCCACGTTGACCCACTCTGACCCACCACCCACCATGAATCACTCTCATCCACTTTGATCTACTCTGACTCACCAAAATCCATCGTCATCAACTCTGAACACGATACACGGCCTCTTCTGAACTGACTAAAGAGTTTACACATGTAATAATACAAGACTGTGAAATTGTCACTAATCGGAGTTTGAATTTCTAGTCAATCGCTCAAGCACCACTCTGTTACAACAACAGTGGATCTGACCTTTTCGATATAAAATGGTAAAGTGTCTGTCAGTGAGGAAATTGAAACAGTTCGAGGTGGGGGGAAATTAGTGTGTGCCTAAAATATACTTGTACTAAGAGAGTATTCTTTCAAGTGTTAATTTCTGAACGCGTTCCACAACAAACTTATATTCGCAGGAAAATACCCCTGTACAATATGGAAAAGGTTATGGTTTCTCAGTTCACAGTATTTTTCTCACAAAAGACTTGAAAAATCAGTTGTTCATAGGGTATAAAGGTGCTCGGGTACCATCTGTGAGAGCATCTCCATAAAGTATGCTCATAATTGTAATTTGTGTAATCACTAAAACACCACGTTAAATTTAAGTTACAAATATGCATAATTGCAATTATTATGAATATTTATTCAAAGTAGTTTATCTAAAGCAAAGAAAAGACTTACTAAAAATTAGGTACAAAGTTGAATAACATAAGTAATTAGCCATTAGTAACACACGTATACATTTTCTATAACTCGTAATTTTCCACCTTAAAACAAATCTGAAATCGGATTTATTTCCTGTTGGTAACTTTTTGGCGGTAAATCGTCCGCAGCGGAATGATGTCCATCCTTCAGCCAAGAAATAACTAGCTCGTCTATTTCGAGCTTGTCTAGCGGTGGACCATTAACATTGATGAACAACAAGTTAGACAATGTTTGAGCACTTAGTGTATTTCTAATATTAGTCATCTGTAAATTCATAAGGGGAAATCCCCGTTCGCACTCTGTCGTGGAAATTGATAATATTTCTACCCGATTTCTGCAACTTCTCATCGACAATCTACTTGTTAGACTTAAGTCTGATAACGATTTTTCTTGGTCAGGTTTGAAATACTCAGCAAGAAGTATCATCTCTCTATCACCATACATCTTTTCCATATCGACCATGTCAGTTGGCAATGTCGCCCCATCATCTACCACGCCTTTGATAGGGAATCTTGTGAACAAATTATCAATTAAAGCCTGATAAACTGATGATTTCTTATTTGTTTATAAATTTAATTTTTGTAATTACACATGAAGGTTTGATACCATTACCAAGTTCCTTCCCCCGTCTAGAAAGCGAAAGGGTACGAGGTTCCTGGAAAGTATTTAGAGTTGAATGGGAATTTCCCTCCTTCTTTAACTTCAATTACCACACTGCTGTTTGCCATGTGCCAAATTACGATGAATTTCAATTAAATTATCATAGTATAATTATTTCCTTGTTGAATTATCAATACTTTTCACTGGAAAAATGGATGAAATTTCAAAGTTCCAAATCAAAGTAAGTAGACCAACGTAAAGGGAGAAAAAGTGTAAAATTTTCCATACAATTATGCATAAAATCCAAACTTCAGATTTCCGTGTAATTAAGCTTACAGTATAAATTTTATGCCTAATTTTCTCACAACTTTATGGGTTGATTGCCCTGCGCTGTAAGGCTCCATATAATAAACATTAGCTTCAGCAATTATTATAGCAGAAAGCAATGGATATATGAAGCCAAGCACTGTATTTTTTGTTTCTGATTTTTTTTCTTAAATAACATCGATCGTTTTGGATCATTTTTACAAACCATCTCACTACCGATTTTCCATGTATAGAAAGTGCCCCTCCCCCCCATAAAGGAGAATTTAAAAAAAAAATGCTAGGACACACACTGTTTATTTTCAATAAAGAGTTAATACACTGAATTTCAGCTCCGTAAGTTTAACGGCTTGCGAGATACTCTTTTTCTTTTTCGCAAAAATTCGGATCCTCACTACCTCCTTAGGATATTATGCATTATAATGAAGGCAATATAGCATCCCAATTTGGATTAAGGCCTAACTATATACCAAAAGTAATTTCATTTGACTTTGCAATTCGACCGTGATGATCAGGCACACATAGTTACATTCATTTTTTTAATATAATAATTTATATATTAACGTGATTCAAAAATGTATTTTTTCCAGTAGTTAGCTCTAAAAACTCACAGGTCTCGAAAGCCAAGTAGTAGTGTAAATCCTATTGCTATTATTACTATTAAAAATATCAATATCCAAAAGTGCGTGAAGTTCTTTTTTCACTTGGTTAGATATACTCACCTCAGTAAGTAGACAGAAACAAGTGGAAAAGAAAGGGAAGTGAAGGTCTTGAAAGTAAAACGGAGACAAATTTACCAGTCCTCAGAAGATACTGTCTACAATGCAATGAGCAGAGAGGGTCGGTAGATCATACTGAGTTGGTGGGTCGCAGTGGGTCATGGTGGGTGGTGGGTCGCAGTGGGTTATGGTGGGTGGTGGGTCACAGTGGGTCACGGTGGGTGGTGGGTCGCAGTGGGTCACGGTGGGTGGTGGGTCGCAGTGGGTCATGGTGGGTGGTGGGTCGCAGTGGGTCACGGTGGGTGGTGGGTCACAGTGGGTCACATGCTGTTGACGCACGACCCACTGACCCACCTAGAAAATTTGACCCACTTGACCCACTGACCCACCGACCCACTGACCCACTCCCTCTCTGCGGTGGGTTACTGTTGAACGATAAGCGTGGTTCGGATTTCACTATAATCAGTATCCACATCTCCTTTGGCCATTAAGGCATAACCGTGGAACGCTAAACTCAAGCAAACAAACAAACAATACTTTCTCCCCCTCCACTCTTTATTCTACATGCCATCTCTCCATTTGTCGATACAGTCCCCTTAGTACTATGAAACTCTCTTCTTCCATGGTGAAATGGAAAAAGATTATGTAATTGCCGCTACTTTACAACAATATAAACCAAAAAAGTCAGTAGAAAACACATTATAAAATTTACTTTTTGAGGCTCGTTTTGCCGCCTCTCTGACTGGCGCCTCGGGCAGTCGCCCGGATGGCCCGGCCCTTGGTCCGCCCCTGAAAGTACGGACTAAGGGCTGCGGACGAGAGGTTAACCTTCATGTTATGCCACTGGTTTGACGTGTTTGAAATGTTCAGTAACTGATCGGTTAGTGAAATAATTTCGACGGTTACTGATATTTAAAGTTTAGCTAAGATAAAGTTACCTAACCAAATACATTTGATATCGCGATGTCACAATTTGATTTTCCCTCACATAAAAAAAGAGAAAAACAATAGTAATAAAAACGCTTACTCGTATTAGGCTCGAAGTAACAACATAATTCGTACAGGCTAGTTGCTCTGACCAACTGAGTTTCGATTTCTTACGCGAAAAAGTCTGTTATATTACGAGGCATGCTTTTCATTATGATCGTGCTGTTAATTTATTCTTTCGATAGATAATTTTCACTGTTTGCTTTATCTATAGAAATAAATTATAAATTCATATATTAAGAGTCTTTGGGTAATGTGTGTAATAATTTCGCAACAAATATACTTGCTTAAATGTATTGTATGCTATGATTTGCCCTGGTTGTGTGTTCTTCTGGTGGTTGGAAAACAAATACGCCAAAACTGTTCGAAGTAATACGAACACGGCTTAAGGACAGGGACTGAACTGAGTTATCACTCGATTGACCTTGAGGGCAAAAAACACCAAAGAGTAGCTATAAACGAAAGTTCAGCATGCATTTCTGTGGAGTTCTGTTCAGTATCACGGTTCTCTGGCAATCACTTTGTTCTTAGGAGTAATATTTTACAAACCTAACCTTTCGATAGAGCGCAATGGAAGAGAACCATGATACTGAATTCTTGCCCTTGTTAAGGTTGGATACCACCATGTGCAATAAAAATGTCGCGTCTCCTTGAAATGATACTTTATCGAAAATAACTCATTTTCATTTATATATTCGAAGTTTCTGTGGATTTCAAAATGAGGAAACGTTACTGA